>NC_069504.1:1103775721-1104097494 GCF_027579735.1 Bombina bombina | reverse complement strand
AGGTTCGTAGCATAATACGTTTAGCCTATGAGACTGCTGGACAGCAGCCTCCTGAAAGAATTACAGCTCATTCCACTAGAGCTGTGGCTTCCACTTGGGCCTTTAAGAACGAGGCCTCTGTTGAACAGATTTGCAAGGCTGCAACTTGGTCTTCTCTTCATACTTTTTCCAAATTTTACAAATTTGACACTTTTTTGCTTCTTCGGAGGCTGTTTTTGGGAGAAAGGTTCTTCAGGCAGTGGTCCCTTCCGTATAAAGATCCTGCCTGTCCCTCCCGTCATCCATGTACTTTAGCTTTGGTATTGGTATCCCAGAAGTAATGATGACCCGTGGACTGACTACACTTAACAGGAGAAAACATAATTTATGCTTACCTGATAAATTCCTTTCTCCTGTAGTGTAGTCAGTCCACGGCCCGCCCTGTTTTTTATCGCAGGTCTAAATTTTTAAATTATACTCCAGTCACCACTGCACCCTATAGTTTCTCCTTTCTCGTTTGGTTCTTGGTCGAATGACTGGGTGTGACGTAGAGGGGAGGAGCTATATAGCAGCTCTGCTTGGGTGATCCTCTTGCACTTCCTGTTGGGGAGGAGTTAATATCCCAGAAGTAATGATGACCCGTGGACTGACTACACTACAGGAGAAAGGAATTTATCAGGTAAGCATAAATTATGTTTTTTTCATTTAATCTTTATTTTGGGTGTGAATTATTTTTCAGCGGAATTGGCTGTCTTTATTTTATCCCTCCCTCTCTAGTGACTCTTGCGTGGAAAGATCCACATCTTGGGTAGTCATTATCCCATACGTCACTAGCTCATGGACTCTTGCTAATTACATGAAAGAAAACATAATTTATGTAAGAACTTACCTGATAAATTCATTTCTTTCATATTAGCAAGAGTCCATGAGGCCCACCCTTTTTTGTGGTGGTTATGATTTTTTTGTATAAAGCACAATTATTCCAATTCCTTATTTTTTATGCTTTCGCACTTTTTTCTTATCACCCCACTTCTTGGCTATTCGTTAAACTGATTTGTGGGTGTGGTGAGGGGTGTATTTATAGGCATTTTGAGGTTTGGGAAACTTTGCCCCTCCTGGTAGGAATGTATATCCCATACGTCACTAGCTCATGGACTCTTGCTAATATGAAAGAAATGAATTTATCAGGTAAGTTCTTACATAAATTATGTTTTTTGGGAGAAAGGTTTTGCAAGCCGTGGTGCCTTCCGTTTAGGTAACCTGATTTGCTCCCTCCCTTCATCCGTGTCCTAAAGCTTTGGTATTGGTTCCCACAAGTAAGGATGACGCCGTGGACCGGACACACCAATGTTGGAGAAAACAGAATTTATGCTTACCTGATAAATTACTTTCTCCAACGGTGTGTCCGGTCCACGGCCCGCCCTGGTTTTTTAATCAGGTCTGATGAATTATTTTCTCTAACTACAGTCACCACGGTACCATATGGTTTCTCCTATTTTTTCCTCCTGTCCGTCGGTCGAATGACTGGGGTGGGCGGAGCCTAGGAGGGACTATATGGCCAGCTTTGCTGGGACTCTTTGCCATTTCCTGTTGGGGAAGAGATATTCCCACAAGTAAGGATGACGCCGTGGACCGGACACACCGTTGGAGAAAGTAATTTATCAGGTAAGCATAAATTCTGTTTTTTAGTTTAGTCTCCACTCCAGTTTAAAATGAGATGGGAACATGCAGTTTGAAAAAACGCCACAAGATAGCATATGGGTAGCAAGTGGAGGTATCGGTGCATTTGCACGAGTACAAGTATACTCATGCAAATGCGTGGTACCGATACTAGTATCGGTGTAAACCTACTAACAAGTTTGGTGTAGACAGTGCCTTTAAATTTTACAGTAAGTGGTCAATTTATCAAAAGCTTTCGCCAGCCTTTGAAACCCTACGGCTGCAGGTTCTCACAAGAGAACCTGAATACCGTATTTAACAAGCAGCAGTCATCAGACTGCTGCTTGTTTAAAGCCTTTCGCCAACTCAACAATGGCGACATTCAGTCTTCACAGTCTAGTCCTACTGAGATTGACAGCACCTGCCTGCGCATGCATGATTGGCTGTGTGGGCAGGGGGCGGGATTGCCTGCAAGCACAAAATAGCACTCACGTGCAATGGTAAATTCCTCGGGGGAAATTCTCCCCGCCAGAGGTGAGCTAAGATGGGCAGGGGTACGTATATGCTCCCCTGTCCGCCTCAGCTTTCATAAATCGACCCCTTAATGTTGGGATTCTGCTTGTAGACCCCTGGAATCTCTAGAAGTCTGAAGAGGAGAGGGTACTTGACCACATACAAGTAGGCTCAGCAAGATCTCTGCAACTGCAGAAATTCTCAATCTTAACAAAATAAATTGTCAGGGTCTCAACTTGTGTGTCCCCTTGAATTATAGTAGGGGTTTGGGTGCTTCCCCCCACCACACACCCATATAGCTGGATCTTAAAGAAACGTATCATATTGTGTTTCTGCAAAGCTGTTAAATATCATCACTTCCCTCCCAACCCAGTCATTCTCTTTGCCTACGTTAAGAGAAAGGAGGTGGTAAACTACGTGTTAGAAAAAGATTCTTCAATCAGGAGTTTGTTTTTAAAGTAGTGCAAGATTGTGCTGCTTTGTCCTAGGGTATAGCCATAGTCCATACCAATCTCTTCAGTAGAGCAGTGGTGGCTTTAGAGCAATGGGAACTTGTGGGACATAATTCTCACTGCTCCTCCCATATATTGATGCTGCCCTAACCCTGAAAACCCGAGGGATATTTAACCAGGACTTTCTTTTATTTCTCAGGTCCATGTGAGGGAGAGGACCTTTCAAACCTGGAACTGCCTTGCTGTCAGGCAGTATGAGGTAAGTGCTGGCTTTATTTCTGGGGTTAAGAAGGACTCAGAAAAAAGGGCACTTTATTAAAATGGGACAGACCTCATATTTAACTCTTTATTATGGCATAGCTTCTCCTAAGAGCATAGGGGACACTATGGGCAGCACTGGGGCTGGTTGTACTTAGAACGGTGGTTTCACATCTCCCGGCGGTTTTATAACTTACAATAGCCGACCAGGAGATTTCTTATGGGCACGCCCACAATGGGAGGTACTCCAGGAAGCGGCTAGTGATTGCGTGCCCTTTCTGTTCACTCCATTGTAGAGGAAGTTGGACGTTTGTCTTGGCATACTAAGCATCTCCAGTAATAGATGCGTGTGTTACATCGAAGTACGACTGTTGCGACTGCTACCAAGTTACGGAACAAAACGGCTCCTGTTCAGAGGATGTAGGCACCTCAGCAAAGTGTTGCTGAGGTGTTTTGCAAGGTTATTTTAGCCTTTTTAGGCCTGTCTACATAAATGTATTAAACATAGTAAAAAAGTTAGTTTATTATTTAAAGGGACAGTAAGGTGTTTTATGTATTTGAATTTTATTAATAAAATGTAATCTTTATGTTTAATTGGGAGTTAGTATGGACCAAGAGGCCTTACAAAGTGTCACTTGCTCTTTTGATGCCAATGTGGAACCACCAATCGCTTTCTGTTCCTCATGTATTGAGAGAACTTTAAGCAACAGGGATAGACTTTTTGCGGAGCCAACATTTTCTAAAAAGGATGCTGTTCACGAATCTAACGACAATATTTAATAAATGCCGCAGCTTTCTCCTCAAGCGTCCCAGATTTTACCGCCCTCACATGCAGTGCCCTGTGCTTCCTCAGATGCGTTGTCTGCTTTCCCAATGTTGCAGGGAAAGCGTAAGAGGAAAATCGGACATTCAGTAAACAAGGTTTCTGACGCAGTTGTTGCTATTTCAGATGTCCCCTCACAGAAGTCTGAGGAGGATAACGTAGTAGCATCTGAAGGTGAAATTTCAGATTCTGACAGTGTAATTCCTCTTGCTGATACTGAAGTTGTATCCTTCAGGCTTAAGCTAGAACACCTCCGTCTGTTACTTAAGGAGGTTTTAGCTACTCTGGACGACAGCGACTCCACGGTTGTTGTTAATCCCAAGAAATCCAGTAAGCTGAACAAATATTTTGAGGTAACTTCCTCGGTAGAGGTTTTTCCGGTACCAGACCGAGCTTCTGAGACCATTGCTAAGGAGTGGGAGAGATCGGGTATACTTTTTTTTTTTTTCTTCATCTCCTATATTTAAAGATGTTTCCCATAGCCGACTCAGTAAAGGAGGCTTGGCAAACGGTCCCCAAGTTGGAACTGTTCTAAGAACTACTATACCCATAGAGGATAGTTGTGCTTTCAAAGATCCTATGGACAGAAAATTAGAGGGGTTACTCAAAAAGATGTATGTACACCAGGGCTTACAATGGCAGCCAGCTGTGTGCATTGCTACCGTCACTAGTGTGGCGGCATATTGGTTTGATGCGTTGTCTGATGCTATTAGGACAAACTCCTCTGGATGACATCCAGGATAAGATAAAAAGCTCTTACATTTTATAAGTCCTTTATTACGGATGCTTCCCTTCAAGTTATCAAACTGGGAGCAAAGATTTCAAATTTCTCTATTCTATCTTGCAGAGCCTTATGGTTAAAGCCTTAGTCTGCGGATGTATCGTCGAAGCTTTTAGTTATTTACTTACAAGGGGAAGACCTTGTTTGGACCTGGCATGACGGAAATCTCTATTGCGGGAGGTAAGGGTCACCTCCCTCAGGACAAGAGAAACAAACAAAAGGGACGACAGTAATTTTCGTTGCTTTCGGAATTTCAAGGGAAATTCTTCCTCTTCCGCCTCCAAGCAAGAACAGTCTAAACCTTCATGGAGATCCAATCAGTCTTTGAATAAGGGAAAACAATCCAAGAAGCCTGCTATTGAATCAGTCAGCATGAAGGGTTTGCCCCGATCTGGGACCGGATCTTGTAGGGGACACTTTCCTCCTTCGCTCAGGCTTGGGTTCGAGATGTTCAGGATCCCTGGACAGTAGAAAGTGTCCCAGGGATACAAACTAGAGTTCAAAAGTTTCCCCCCAGAGGCAGGTTTCTGCTTTCATGATTATCTGTAGACCAGACAAAAAGAGGCGTTCTTACAATGTGTATGGGACCTCTCCGACCTGGTCGTGATGGTTCCTGTTCCGATTCAGGAACGAGGTCTGGGTTTTTATTCCAATCTGTTTGTGGTTCCCAAAAAAGAGGGAACCTTCAGGCTTTAGATCTCGAGTCTAAAATTCTTCAGTTCCGTCCTTCAAGATGGAAACTATTCGTTCCATTCTCCCTTTGGTCCAAGAGGGTCAATTTATGACAACTGTGGATTTTAAAGGACGCGTACTTGCATGTTCCCATTCACAGGGATCACAGGTTTCTAAGGTTTGCCTTTCTAGACAAACACTTGCAATTCGTGGCTCTGCCCTTCGGTCTTGCCACAGCTCCCAGAATTTTCTCAAAGGCTCTGGGTTCGCTGTTGGCGGTGCTTCGGTTACGGGGCATTGCAGTGGCGCCCTATCTGGATGACATCCTAGTCCAGGCGCCATCCTTACAACAAGCAAGATCCCACACGGAAATGTTTTGTCTTTTCTCCAAGAGGGTTTGGAGAGAGGATTATCGACAAGTTCCCTAAAGGGTCAAATTTCTACCTTATCTTTTTTTTTTACACAAACGTCTGGCAGATGTTCCAGATGTACAATCATTTTGTCAGGCCTGTGTTCAAGCCAGTTACTCCTCCATGGAGTCTTAATTTAGTTCTCAAAGTTCTTCAAAGGGCTCCGTTTGAGCCTATGCATTCCTTAGATATTAAGTTATCTTGGAAAGCTTTATTTCTTGTTGCTATTTCTTCTGCTCGCAGAGTGTCAGCTCTCAGCATTGCAGTATGAGTTCCCTTACCTTATTTTTCATTCAGATAAGGTAGTTTCTTTTTAAAGACACGATGAGTCCACGGATCATCTTCATTACTTATGGAATATTCACCTCCTGGTCAGCAGGAGGAGGCAAAGAGCACCACAGCAGAGCTGTTAAATAGCTCCTCCCGCCCCAGTCATTCTCTTTGCCTACGTTAGTGCTAGGAAGAGGTAAAGTTAACGCCCACGATGGGCTGGGCTATTTTTGCGTGCATGCTATTACGCTGCGCAGTTTTCAACTTGTCTGGTACACAGAGCTGTTCCGGTTTAGCTGTGGGGCGACTTTACACCCAAACAAGCAAGGACAGTTGGAGAATCAGTATTTCTCTAGAACCGCATGGTTTTTCAGCAGAACAGGCAAGCGGTTGTTAGCGCTTTAGAGACCTTATCTTCTGCACCACTGGGCTATTGCAGTGAGACCGGTCAGCATGTAGACGCCTCAGCAGAGCTGCTGAGGCGTAGAGGTGTCTAACTGTTGTGAGCATTGAAAACGTTTATCTAGAGAGACGTGTTTATTTTTTTTCTTCTTTAAAGCAGGAAAATAGTTTCCGTTTAAAATTTAAAGGCACAGTATCTTGTTAGACATTCAAAAAAATTTGAGTCAAGGTATTCTGTTTAAAGTTTGCCTTCTATAAGGTACGACGAGTCCACGGATTCATCCTTTACTTGTGGGATATTATCCTCCTGCTAACAGTAAGTGGCAAAGAGCGCCACAGCAGAGCTGTCTATATAGCTACTCTCTTAGCTCCACCCCTCAGGCATTCTCTTTGTCTACTCTAAGTACTAGGAAGGGTAAAGTGAAAGAGGTGATTATGTTAGTTTTTATTTTCTTCAAGCAAGAGTTTTTTTTTTTATTTTAAATGGTACCGGTGTGTACTATTTACTCTCAGGCAGCAGATGGATGAAGGACTTCTGCCTGGAGGCTGATGATCTTGGCATTTGTCACTAAGATCCACAGAATGGCTGAGGAGTGCTAGAAACATCAGTGTGAGGAACGTTTTCATGCTATATAGCAGTGAGGTATGTTCAGTCATTTTTTCTGGAGAGACTGGTATTTCAGAAAGGCTAACAGTATCCCCATGAGGGTAAGGGGTATTACTAAGCTTGCATATAGGGGCTTATAAAAAATAATTGACACTGAGTTTGAATGTTTGTTGGCAAACGTTTTTTGAACTGGGAGTGCAATAGCGTTTTTAAGACTTTATTGAAGAGTACACTTGGCTTCTTTTTTGGGTTTCAGAACCCACATGGCTAGTTTGAGACCGCTCTGAGTGAGATGGGTGGGGCCTATTTTCGCACCTCAGTTGCGCAGTTATATTTGCAAAGCAAGCAGCAATCTTCAACTCCGGTGGGCCCTTGTGGAAGTGTTGGGCCAAATCGAAGCTTTAACCCAGTTTTTCCAATCCCTGAGGGCAGGTAGGCGCCACAGCAGGGCTGTGGCGAGGTGCAGGGGGTGTTTTTTCTGGATTTAGGCCTTATTGACGATACTTTTTTTTCCACAGTAAAGGGTTAACTTCCTTTCTTTGTGGGGCAAACTTAAAGGGACACTATACCCAATTTTTTTATTTTGTAATTCAGAAAGAGCATGCAATTTTAAGCAACTTTCTAATTTACTCCTATTATTATTTTTTCTTTGTTCTCTTGCTATCATTATTTGAAAAAGAAGGCATCTAAGCTTTTTTTTGTTTGAGTACTCTGGACAGCACTTTTTTATTGGTGGATGAATTTATCCACCAATCAGCAAGGACAACCCAGGTTGTTCACCAAAAATGGGCCGGCATCTAATTTGCATTTCAAATAAAGATACCAAGAGAATGAAGAAAATTTGATAATAGGAGTAAATTAGAAAGTTGCTTAAAATTTCATGCTCAATCTGAATCACAAAAGAAAAATTTTGGTTACAGTGTCCCTTTAACTGCATAATTTGAATCTAATGTCAAAGTTTTTAAACGATTGGTGTATTTTAAAGCAGTACCGTTTTTTAAAGTGTTATTTTTTTTCTCTAAAGTGTTTTCAAGCTTGTTGTCATTACTAGCCTGTTCAACATGTCTGACATTGAAGAAAGCCAATGTTCAGTGTGTTTAGAAGCCATTGTGGAACCCCCACTTAAAATGTGTCCCTCATGCACTGAAAGGGCAATTAATTGCAAAGAACATATTTTAGCTAATAAAAGTATGTCGCAGGATGATTCTCAGTCAGAAGGGAATCGGGTTATGCCATCTAATTCTCCCCAAGTGTCGCAACCTTTAACGCCCGCACAAGAGACGCCAAGTACTTCTGGTGCGTCTAATTCTTTCACCCTGCAGGATATGGCCGCAGTTATGAATACTACCCTCAGAGGTTTTATCTAAGCTGCCTGGGTTGCAAGGGAAGCGCAGTAGGTTTGGTGTGAGAGTAAATGCTGAGCCCTCTGACGCTTTATTAGCCATATCTGATGTACCCTCACAATGTTCTGAGTTGGGGGTGAGGGATTTGCTGTCTGAGGGAGAGATTTCTGATTCAGGAAAGATGTTCCCTCATATCTCAGACAGATATGACGGCTTTTAAATTTAAACTAGAACACCTCCACCTGTTGCTCAGGGAGGTTTTAGCGACTCTGGATGATTGTGACCCTATTGTAGTTCCAGAGAAATTGTGTAAAATGGACAGATATCTAGAGGTTCCTGCCTACACTGATGTTTTTCCGGTCCCTAAGAGGATTTTGGACATTGTTTCTAAGGAGTGGGATAGACCAGGTATTTCGTTTTCTCCCCCTCCTACTTTTAAGAAAATGTTTCCCATATCAGACACCATGCGGGATTCGTGGCAGTCGGTCCCTAAGGTGGAGGGAGCTATTTCTACCCTGGCTAAGTGTACAACTATACCTATTGAGGACAGTTGTGCTTTCAAAGATCCTATGGATAAAAAATTAGAGGGTCTCCTAAAGAAAATATTCATCAGGGTTTTCTTCTGCAACCTATAGCGTGCATTGTTCCTGTAACTACTGCAGCTGCTTTTTGGTTCGAGACTCTGGAAGAAGCTCTCCAGGTTGAGACTCCATTAGATGATATTCTGGATAGAATTAGGGCTCTCAAGCTAGCTAATTCTTTCATTACAGATGCTGCTTTTCAACTGGCTAAATTAGCGGCAAAGAATTCAGGTTTTGCCATTTTAGCGCGTAGAGCGTTATGGCTTAAGTCCTGGTCGGCTGACGTGCCATCAAAATCTAAGCTTTTAGCCATACCTTTCATGGGTAAGACCCTATTTGGGCCTGAACTGAAAGAGATCATTTCAGACATCACTGGAGGAAAAGGCCATGCCCTTCCTCAGGATAAGACAAATAAGATGAGGACCAAACAAAATTATTTTCGTTCCTTTCGAAACTTCAAAGGTGGTCCCTCTACGTCTTCCCCTGCTGCAAAACAAGAGGGGAATTTTGCTCAATCCAAGTCAGTCTTGAGACCTAACCAGACTTGGAACAAAGGTAAACAGGCCAAGAAGCCCGCTGCTGCCACCAAGACAGCATGAAGGGGTAGCCCCCGATCCGGGACCGGATCTAGTAGGGGGCAGGCTTTCTCTCTTTGCTCAGGCCTGGGCAAGTGACGTTCAGGAATCCTGGTCTTTAGAAATCGTAACCCAGGGGTATCTTCTAGATTTCAAAGATTCTCCTCTAAGGGGGAGATTCCATCTTTCTCAATTGTCTGTAAACCAGACAAAAAGGGAGGCGTTCTTATGCTGTGTAGAAGACCTATATACCATGGGAGTGATCTGCCCAGTTCCGAAAACAGAACGGGGCAGGGGTTTTATTCCAATCTGTGGTTCCCAAAAAAGAGGGTACCTTCAGACCAATTTTAGATCTCAAGACCTAAACAAATTCCTCAGAGTTCCATCCTTCAAGATGGAGACCATTCAGACTATTCTACCTATGATCCAGGAGGGTCAATATATGACCACCATGGATTTAAAGGATGCATATCTGCACATCCCTATCCACAAAGATCATCACCAGTTCCTCAGGTTTGCCTTTCTGGACAAGCATTACCAGTTTGTGGCTCTTCCCTTCGGGTTGGCCACAGCTCCCAGAATTTTCACAAAGGTGCTAGGGTCCCTTCTGGCGGTTCTAAGGCCGCGGGGCATAGCAATGGCGCCTTATCTGGACGATATCTTAATTCAGGCATCAACTTACCAACAAGCCAAATCTCACACGGACATCGTGTTGGCTTTTCTAAGATCTCACGGGTGGAAGGTGAACGTAAAAAAGAGTTCACTTAACCCCCTCACAAGAGTTCCATTCCTGGGAACTCTGATAGATTGGGTAGAAATTAAAAATTTTCTGACGGAGGTCAGGAAATTAAATATTTTAACCATCTGCCGAGCTCTTTATTCCATTCCTCGGCCGTCAGTGGCTAAGTGTATGGAGGTAATCTGACTTATGGTAGCGGCAATGGACATAGTTCCGTTTTCTCGCTTGCATCTCAGACCACTGCAACTATGCATGCTCAAACAGTTGAATGTGGATTATGCAGATTTATCTCCTCAGATAAATCTGGACCAAGAGACCAGAGACTCTCTTCTTTGGTGGTTGTCACAGGATCATCTGTCCCAAGGAATGTGTTTCCGCAGGCCAGCATGGGTCATAGTGACGGACGCCAGCCTATTGGGCTGGGGTGCAGTCTGGAATTCCCTGAAAGCACAGGGCGTGTGAACTCAGTAGGAGGCTCTCCTCCCGATAAATATTCTAGAACTGAGAGCGACATTCAACGCGCTTCAGGCGTGGCCTCAGCTGGCTTTGGCCAGATTCATAAGATTCCAGTCGGACAATATCACGAGTGTAGCATATATCAATCATCAGGGGGAAACAAAGAGTTATCTAGCGATGATAGAGGTTACCAAAATAATTAGATGGGCAGAAACTCACTCTTGCCATCTATCAGCAATCTATATCCCAGGTGTGGAAAACTGGGAAGCGGATTTTCTAAGTCGTCAGACTTTTCATCCGGGGGAGTGGGAACTCCATCCGGAGGGGTTTGCACAGTTGATTCATCAATGGGGCAAACCAGAATTGGATCTGATGGCGTCTCATCAGAACGCCAAACTTCCTTGTTACGGGTCCAGATCAAGGGATCCTCAAGCAGTACTGATAGATGCTCTAGCAGTACCTTGGTCGTTTAACCTGGCTTATGTGTTTCCACCATTTCCTCTCCTTCCTCGTTTGATTGCCAGAATCAAACAGGAGAGAGCTTTGGTGATTTTGATAGTACCTGCGTGGCCACGCAGGACTTGGTATGCAGACCTGGTGGACATGTCATTTCTTCCACCATGGACTCTGCCACTGAGACAGGACCTTCTGATTCAAGGTCCGTTCCAGCATCCAAATCTAGTTTCTCTGCGGCTGACTGCCTGGAGATTGAACGCTTGATTTTATCCAAGCAGGGTTTCTCTGAGTCGGTCATAGATTCCTTGATTCAGGCTCGAAAGCCTGTTACTAGGAAAATGTATCATAAGATATGGTGTAAATATCTTTATTGGTGTGAATCCAAAGGCTACTCATGGAGTAAGATCAGGATTCCTAGGATTTTGCCCTTTCTCCAAGAAGGATTGGAGAAGGGGCTATCAGTTCCCTAAAGGGACAGATATCTGCTTTATCAATTTTACTGCACAAGCGTCTGGCAGATGTTCCAGACGTTCAGTCTTTCTGTCAGGCTTTAGTTAGAATCAAGCCTGTGTTTAAACCTGTTGCTCCGCCATGGAGTTTGAATTTAGTTCTTAAAGTTCTTCAAGGGGTTCCGTTTGAACCTATGCATTCTATAGATATTAAACTTCTATCTTGGAAAGTTCTGTTTTTAGTTGCTATCTCTTCGGCTCGAAGAGTTTCTGAACTATCTGCATTGCAATGCGACTTGCCTTATCTTGTTTTTCATGCTGATAAGGTGGTTTTGCGTACCAAACCTGGATTCCTTCCTAAGGTTGTTACTAATAAGAATATTAATCAGGAAATTGTTGTTCCTTCCTTGTGTCCTAATCCTTCCTCTAAGAAGGAGCGTCTGTTGCACAACTTGGACGTGGTTCATGCTTTGAAGTTTTACTTGCAAGCGACCAAAGATTTCCGTCAAACATCTCTGTTTGTGGTCTATTCTGGAAAGCGTAGAGGTCAAAAAGATACGGCTACCTCTCTTTCTTTTTGGCTGAGAAGCATCATTCGTTTGGCATACGAGACTGCTGGACAGCAGCCTCCTGAAAGAATTACTGCTCACTCTACTAGAGCGGTGGCTTCCACATGGGCTTTTAAAAATGATGCTTCTGTTGAACAGATTTGTAAGGTTGCGACTTGGTCTTCGCTTCATACCTTTTCCAAATTTTTTATACTTTTGCTTCTTCGGAGGCTATTTTTGGGAGAAAAGTTCTTCAATTATGGTAGGTGTAGTTTAAAACTTTTTTGCGCTACCTTATTTGGGTAAGCCCTTTCCCCTATCATATTTTCCCCAAAATATCTGGTTTAGGTGTGCCGGAGAAGTGTGTGTTTAGGAGTATGGGGCGCAATTGAATGCTTATACCCTTGTGAAAGTAGGATACTGGATTTCAAATGTGTTGGAGAAAAGATATATAATGTCAGTCATATAACATGTTTTGTTGTTAAAAAATATATATTTTATTAATTACAAGGAGAATCAGATGTAGATATACATTAAAACACATATGTGTCTGTATCCTTAGATGGCAGGTGTGTAGAGGAACCTCTAAAAGTTTTTGCAAATATTTGATACGTTTTATTGGATATATGGATTTCTATATTATAAACCTGCAATAGGACAGATGTTGGATTTTTTGCACTAGTCTAAGTGTTGTACCTAGTACATTGAATACCTAGTGCAATAGCATAAAATAGTCAAAATATAACAACAAAATAATATTGCATTGATACAGGATTATAAAAATATTATAAAGATAGTTGATAATATATTACTATTGGTGGTGCTAAAACATAAAATATAATAGGAATGACAATAATAATAATAAGAATATGACATAAAAATTAATTCATAATGCCTTTAAAAATATATAGATAAAATATCGCAGGGAAGAGATGCTGAACAAAGGTATTTTTGTCGGCCGACAAGTTTGAGGGTAATATCATACAGTCAAAGGATGAAGCCCAAAATTGTTTTTTTTAATACCACCGGTGGATTTTAAATGCAATTAATTCAACAAGTCTTAAAAGTCTAAAAGTTCAAAAAAGTCTTTGTAGAAAAGTGTCCACTTTGTCACTTCTTAATTAAGGTGTGCTCCATAAGATAAAGTATATGAATTGATATAATGTTGCGCGATCTTATTTTGTATCTTCCTCTTGTTGTTACTGTGTGTATTGAAAACTTACCAGAGCTCTACGGTCTGAAGAGAGGTGAACAGTAAGGAGCGGTATTTTACTTACTGTGCTCTTGAGACGATTCTGGAGCCTGGTAGAAATCGTCCCGCTCTGTAGATCTTCTTTTGCCGGTCTTTGGATACTGTGATAGATCCAGGTGGTTGTTTGAATCCCCCTTCCACAGTAGTCTGGGATCTGTCTTTCACCGTGGTCTGAAAATATGCAGTGGCTCCTGAAGGGCACTAGACACCGGCGTTTTTTGTTTGCCCAAAGAAAGTCTTTGTATTGCTCACTGTGGAAGCGGACAGGTTAGAGCCCAGCTTATAGCCGATTGGTTATAGTAGAAGAAATGGCAGTGTCTGATAGCAGCAGTCAGATGTGACTGGGACACTAAAATAGTTTGTAGGTTTTTTACAGTAGTTTGCCAGAATCGGCTCAAGAGCACAGTAAGTAAAATACCGCTCCTTACTGTTCACCTCTCTTCAGACCGTAGAGCTCTGGTAAGTTTTCAATACACACAGTAACAACAAGAGGAAGATACAAAATAAGATCGCGCAACATTATATCAATTCATATACTTTATCTTAAGGAGCACACCTTAATTAAGAAGTGAAAAAGTGGACACTTTTCTACAAAGACTTTTTTGAACTTTAGACTTTTAAGACTTGTTGAATTAATTGCATTTAAAATCCACCGGTGGTATTAAAAAAAACAATTTTGGGCTTCATCCTTTGACTGTATGATATTACCCTCAAAGCATCTCTTCCCTGCGATATTTTATCTATATATTTTTAAAGGCATTATGAATTAATTTTTATGTCATATTCTTATTATTGTCATTCCTATTATATTTTATGTTTTAGCACCACCAATAGTAATATATTATCAACTATCTTTATAATATTTTTATAATCCTGTATCAATGCAATATTATTTTGTTGTTGTATTTTGACTATTTTATGCTATTGCACTAGGTATTCAATGTACTAGGTACAACACTTAGACTAGTCCAAAAAATCCAACATCGGTCCTATTGCAGGTTTATAATATAGAAATCCATATATCCAATAAAACGTATCAAATATTTGCAAAAACTTTTAGAGGTTCCTCTACACACCTGCCATCTAAGGATACAGACACATATGTGTTTTAATGTATATCTACATCTGATTCTCCTTGTAATTAATAAAATATATATTTTTTAACAACAAAACATGTTATATGACTGACATTATATATCTTTTCTCCAACACATTTGAAATCCAATATCCTACTTTCACAAGGGTATAAGCATTCAATTGCGCCCCATACTCCTAAACACACACTTCTCCGGCACAGAAAAGTTCTTCAAGCAGTGGCGCCTTCTGTTTAGGCATCTGTCTTGTCCCTCCCGTTCATCCGTGTCCTGTAGCTTTGGTATTGTATCCCACAAGTAAGGGATGAATCCGTGGACTCGTCGTACCTTATAGAAGAAAAGTAAATTTATGCTTACCTGATAAATTAATTTCTTCTATGGTACGACGAGTCCACTGCCCGCTCATTTTAAGACAGATTATATATTTTTTTTATTTTAAACTTCAGTCACCTCTGCACCTTTTAGTTTCTCCTTTTTCTTCCTGTACCTTCGGTCGAATGACTGGGGGTGGAGCTAAGGGGGGAGCTATATAGACAGCTTTGCTGTGGTGCTCTTTGCCACTTCCTGTTAGCAGGAGGATAATATCCCACAAGTAGGATGAATCCGTGGACTCGTCGTACCATAGAAGAAATTAATTTATCAGGTAAGCATAAATTTACTTTTTCATTTTACAACACATTTTTCCCTGCAGTAAAAACATTTGTTTTAAATTTTAAAGGGCCAGTAACAGTTTATTGTAAATTTTTTTTTAGTTATTACATTATTTTTCTGTTCTTTAACATGGATATAGATACTGTGCAAAATGTTACTTGCGCCATGTGTTTGGATGCCAATGTGGAATCACCAATTCCTTTTTGTCCCTCATGTATTGAGGGCTTTAAGCTAAAGAGAAAAAAAAATCTCATGAACAAAATCTTTCAAAAGCGGATGCTTCTCAAGAGTCTAATGACGAGATTCAGAGTATGCCGCAGCTTTCTCCCCAGACGTCCCAATCTTTAACGCCCGCACAAGCAGTGCCCTGTACTTCTGCTCTAGCACCTGCTGGAGTTACTTTAAAAGACATAGCTGCACTAATGTCTTCCACAATTCCTGATGCGTTGTCTGCTTTTCCTATACTACAAGGCAAACGTAAGAGAAAAGACAACCATGGGGTCAGTGAGGTTTCTGATGCCATGGTGGCAATCTCGGATGTACCCTCCCAGGGAACTGAGATGGAGGGTATAGATGTTCTATCAGAAGGCAAAATTTCTGACTCGGAGTTCATTGCCTTCAACTGATTCAGAGGTTGTTTCTTTCAGGTTTAAACTAGAACACCTCCACCTGTTACTCAGGGAGGTTTTGGTTACTTTAGACTGTGATTCCACAGTTAGTGGTTGCTCCTGCGAAGGCAAGTAAATTGGACAGATGTTTCGAAGTTCCTTCTCACTCAGATATTTTCCCGGTACCGAAGTGAGTTCGGAGATTGTTTCTAAGGAATGGGAGAGACCAGGTATTCCCTTCTCTCCTCTTATTTTCAAAAAGATGTTTCAAATAGCTGATGCTGTCAGGGAAACTTGGCAAACGGGCTATTTCTCCAACATAGGTGTGTCCGGTCCACGGCGTCATCCTTACTTGTGGGATATTCTCTTCCCCAACAGGAAATGGCAAAGAGCCCAGCAAAGCTGGTCACATGATCCCTCCTAGGCTCCGCCTACCCCAGTCATTCTCTTTGCCGTTGTACAGGCAACATCTCCACGGAGATGGCTTAGAGTTTTTTAGTGTTTAACTGTAGTTTTTCATTATTCAATCAAGAGTTTGTTATTTTCAAATAGTGCTGGTACGTACTATTTACTCAGAAACAGAAAAGAGATGAAGAATTCTGTTTGTATGAGGAAAATGATTTTAGCAACCGTAACTAAAATCCATGGCTGTTCCACACAGGACTGTTGAGAGCAATTAACTTCAGTTGGGGGAACAGTTTGCAGTCCCTTGCTGCTTGAGGTATGACACATTCTAACAAGACGATGTAATGCTGGAAGCTGTCATTTTCCCTATGGGATCCGGTAAGCCATGTTTATTACGATTGTAAATAAGGGCTTCACAAGGGCTTATTTAAACTGTAGACTTTTTCTGGGCTAAATCGATTGATTATTAACACATATTTAGCCTTGAGGAATCATTTTATCTGGGTATTTTGATATAATAATATCGGCAGGCACTGTTTTAGACACCTTATTCTTTAGGGGCTTTCCCAAAGCATAGGCAGAGTCTCATTTTCGCGCCGGTGTTGCGCACTTGTTTTTGAGAGGCATGGCATGCAGTCGCATGTGAGAGGAGCTCTGATACTTATAAAAGACTTCTGAAGGCGTCATTTGGTATCGTATTCCCCTTTGGGTTTGGTTGGGTCTCAGCAAAGCAGATACCAGGGACTGTAAAGGGGTTTAAAGCTTAAAACGGCTCCGGTTCCGTTATTTTAAGGGTTAAAGCTTCCAAAATTGGTGTGCAATATTTTCAAGGCTTTAAGACGCTGTGGTGAAAATTTGGTGAATTTTGAACAATTCCTTCATGTTTTTTCGCAATTGCAGTAATAAAGTGTGTTCAGTTTAAAATTTAAAGTGACAGTAACGGTTTTATTTTAAAACGTTTTTTGTACTTTCTGATCAAGTTTATGCCTGTTTAACATGTCTGAACTACCAGATAGACTGTGTTCTGAATGTGGGGAAGCCAGAATTCCTATTCATTTAAATAAATGTGATTTATGTGATAATGACAATGATGCCCAAGATGATTCCTCAAGTGAGGGGAGTAAGCATGGTACTGCATCATTCCCTCCTTCGTCTACACGAGTCTTGCCCACTCAGGAGGCCCCTAGTACATCTAGCGCGCCAATACTCCTTACTATGCAACAATTAACGGCTGTAATGGATAATTCTGTCAAAAACATTTTAGCCAAAATTAACCCTTGTCAGCGTAAGCGTGGCTGCTCTGTTTTAGTTACTGAAGAGCATGACGACGCTGATATTAATATCTCTGAAGGGCCCCTAACCCAATCTGAGGGGGCCAGGGAGGTTTTGTCTGAGGGAGAAATTACTGATTTAGGGAACATTTCTCAGCAGGCTGAATCTGATGTGATTACTTTTAAATTTAAATTGGAACATCTCCGCATTTTGCTTAAGGAGGTATTATCCACTCTGGATGATTGTGAAAATTTAGTCATCCCAGAGAAACTATGTAAAATGGACAAGTTCCTAGAGGTGCCGGGGCTCCCAGAAGCTTTTCCTATACCCAAGCGGGTGGCGGACATTGTTAATAAAGAATGGGAAAGGCCCGGTATTCCTTTCGTCCCTCCCCCCATATTTAAAAAATTGTTTCCTATGGTCGACCCCAGAAAGGACTTATGGCAGTCAGTCCCCAAGGTCGAGGGAGCGGTTTCTACTTTAAACAAACGCACCACTATTCCCATAGAGGATAGTTGTGCTTTCAAAGATCCTATGGATAAAAAATTAGAAGGTTTGCTTAAAAAGATGTTTGTTCAGCAGGGTTACCTTCTACAACCCATTTCATGCATTGTCCCTGTCACTACTGCCGCATATTTCTGGTTTGATGAACTGCTTAAGGTGCTCGATAGTGACTCTCCTCCTTATGAGGAGATTATGGACAGAATCAATGCTCTCAAATTGGCTAATTCTTTCACTCTAGACGCCTCTTTGCAATTGGCTAAGTTAGCGGCTAAGAACTCTGGGTTTGCTATTGTGGCGCGCAGAGCGCTTTGGTTGAAATCTTGGTCGGCTGATGCGTCTTCCAAGAACAAGCTACTAAACATTCCTTTCAAGGGGAAAACGCTGTTTGGTCCTGACTTGAAAGAGATTATCTCTGATATCACTGGGGGTAAGGGCCACGCCCTTCCTCAGGATCGGCCCTTCAAGGCAAAAAATAGACCTAATTTTCGTCCCTTTCGTAAAAACGGACCAGCCCAAGGTGCTACGTCCTCTAAGCAAGAGGGTAATACTTCTCAGGCCAAGCCAGCTTGGAGACCAATGCAAGGCTGGAACAAGGGAAAGCAGGCCAAGAAACCTGCCACTGCTACCAAGACAGCATGAAATATTGGCCCCCGATCCGGGACCGGATCTGGTGGGGGGCAGACTCTCTCTCTTCGCTCAGGCTTGGGCAAGAGATGTTCTGGATCCTTGGGCGCTAGAAATAGTCTCCCAGGGTTATCTTCTGGAATTCAAGGGACTTCCCCCAAGGGGGAGGTTCCACAGGTCGCAGTTGTCTTCAGACCACATAAAAAGACAGGCGTTCTTACATTGTGTAGAAGACCTGTTAAAAATGGGAGTGATTCATCCTGTTCCATTAAGAGAACAAGGGATGGGGTTCTACTCCAATCTGTTCATAGTTCCCAAAAAAGAGGGAACGTTCAGACCAATCCTAGATCTCAAGATCTTAAACAAATTTCTCAAGGTCCCATCGTTCAAGATGGAAACCATTCGAACTATCCTTCCTTCCATCCAGGAAGGTCAATTCATGACCACGGTGGATTTAAAGGATGCGTATCTACATATTCCTATCCACAAGGAACATCATCGGTTCCTAAGGTTTGCATTCCTGGACAAACATTACCAGTTCGTGGCGCTTCCTTTCGGATTAGCCACTGCTCCAAGGATTTTCACAAAGGTACTAGGGTCCCTTCTAGCGGTGCTAAGACCAAGGGGCATTGCAGTAGTACCTTACCTGGACGACATTCTGATTCAAGCGTCGTCCCTTCCTCAAGCAAAGGCTCACACGGACATTGTCCTGGCCTTTCTCAGATCTCACGGCTGGAAAGTGAACGTGGAAAAGAGTTCTCTATCCCCGTCAACAAGGGTTCCCTTCTTGGGAACAATTATAGACTCCTTAGAAATGAGGATCTTTCTAACAGAGGCCAGAAAAACAAAGCTTCTGGACTCTTGTCGGATACTTCATTCCGTTCCTCTTCCTTCCATAGCTCAGTGCATGGAAGTGATCGGGTTGATGGTGGCGGCGATGGACATAGTTCCTTTTGCGCGCATTCATCTAAGACCATTACAACTGTGCATGCTCAGTCAGTGGAATGGGGACTATACAGACTTGTCTCCGAAGATACAAGTAAATCAGAGGACCAGAGACTCACTCCGTTGGTGGCTGTCCCTGGACAATCTGTCTCAAGGGATGATGTTCCACAGACCAGAGTGGGTCATTGTCACGACCGACGCCAGTCTGATAGGCTGGGGCGCGGTCTGGGGATCCCTGAAAGCTCAGGGTCTTTGGTCTCGGGAAGAATCTCTTCTACCGATAAATATTCTGGAACTGAGAGCGATATTCAATGCTCTCCAGGCCTGGCCCCAGCTTGCGAGGACCAGGTTCATACGGTTTCAATCAGACAACATGACGACTGTTGCGTACATCAACCATCAGGGGGGAACAAGGAGTTCCCTAGCGATGGAAGAAGTAACCAAAATTATTCTTTGGGCGGAGTCTCACTCCTGCCACCTGTCTGCTATCCACATCCCAGGAGTGGAAAATTGGGAAGCGGATTTTCTGAGTCGGCAGACATTGCATCCGGGGGAGTGGGAACTCCATCCGGAAATCTTTGCCCAAGTCACTCACCTGTGGGGCATTCCAGACATGGATCTGATGGCCTCTCGTCAGAACTTCAAAGTTCCTTGCTACGGGGCCAGATCCAGGGATCCCAAGGCGGCTCTAGTGGATGCACTAGTAGCACCTTGGACCTTCAAACTAGCTTATGTGTTCCCGCCATTTCCTCTCATCCCCAGGCTGATAGCCAGGATCAAGCAGGAGAGGGCGTCGGTGATCTTGATAGCTCCTGCGTGGCCACGCAGGACTTGGTATGCAGATCTGGTGAATATGTCATCGGCTCCACCTTGGAAGCTACCTTTGAGACGAGACCTTCTTGTTCAGGGTCCGTTCGAACATCCGAATCTGGTTTCACTCCAGCTGACTGCTTGGAGATTGAACGCTTGATTTTATCGAAGCGAGGATTCTCAGATTCTGTTATCGATACTCTTGTTCAGGCCAGAAAACCTGTGACTAGAAAGATTTACCATAAAATTTGGAAAAAATATATCTGTTGGTGTGAATCTAAAGGATTCCCTTGGGACAAGGTTAAGATTCCTAGGATTCTATCCTTCCTTCAAGAAGGATTGGAAAAAGGATTATCTGCAAGTTCCCTGAAGGGACAGATTTCTGCCTTGTCGGTATTACTTCACAAAAAGCTGGCAGCTGTGCCAGATGTTCAAGCCTTTGTTCAGGCTCTGGTTAGAATCAAGCCTGTTTACAAACCTTTGACTCCTCCTTGGAGTCTCAATTTAGTTCTTTCAGTTCTTCAGGGGGTTCCGTTTGAACCCTTACATTCCGTTGATATTAAGTTATTATCTTGGAAAGTTTTGTTTTTAGTTGCGATTTCTTCTGCTAGAAGAGTCTCAGAATTATCTGCTCTGCAGTGTTCTCCTCCTTATCTGGTGTTCCATGCAGATAAGGTGGTTTTACGTACTAAACCTGGTTTTCTTCCAAAAGTTGTTTCTAACAAAAACATTAACCAGGAGATTATCGTACCTTCTCTGTGTCCAAAACCAGTTTCAAAGAAGGAACGTTTGTTGCACAATTTGGATGTTGTTCGCGCTCTAAAATTCTATTTAGATGCTACAAAGGATTTTAGACAAACATCTTCCTTGTTTGTTGTTTATTCAGGTAAAAGGAGAGGTCAAAAAGCATCTTCTACCTCTCTCTCTTTTTGGATTAAAAGCATCATCAGATTGGCTTACGAGACTGCCGGACGGCAGCCTCCCGAAAGAATCACAGCTCATTCCACTAGGGCTGTGGCTTCCACATGGGCCTTCAAGAACGAGGCTTCTGTTGATCAGATATGTAGGGCAGCGACTTGGTCTTCACTGCACACTTTTACCAAATTTTACAAGTTTGATACTTTTGCTTCTTCTGAGGCTATTTTTGGGAGAAAGGTTTTGCAAGCCGTGGTGCCTTCCATTTAGGTGACCTGATTTGCTCCCTCCCTTCATCCGTGTCCTAAAGCTTTGGTATTGGTTCCCACAAGTAAGGATGACGCCGTGGACCGGACACACCTATGTTGGAGAAAACAGAATTTATGTTTACCTGATAAATTTCTTTCTCCAACGGTGTGTCCGGTCCACGGCCCGCCCTGGTTTTTTTAATCAGGTCTGATATTTTATTTTCTTTAACTACAGTCACCACGGTACCATATGGTTTCTCCTATGCAAATATTCCTCCTTAACGTCGGTCGAATGACTGGGGTAGGCGGAGCCTAGGAGGGATCATGTGACCAGCTTTGCTGGGCTCTTTGCCATTTCCTGTTGGGGAAGAGAATATCCCACAAGTAAGGATGACGCCGTGGACCGGACACACCGTTGGAGAAAGAAATTTATCAGGTAAACATAAATTCTGTTTTCCACCTTAGCCAAGCAAACTATTATTCCCATTGAGGATAGTTGTGCTTTTAAAGATCCCATGGACAAGAAGTTGGAGGGTCTACTTAAAAAGATTTGTTCACCAAGGTCTGCTATTGCAGCCGGCTGTGTGCAATGATACTTTTACTAGTGCAGCAGCTTATTGGTTTGATGATCTGAGTCTCTCAAGACTGACTTCTTTAGAGGAGATCCAAGATAGGATTAAAGATCTGAAGTTAGATAATGCTTTTATTATGGACGCTTCTCTGCAAATTACTAAGTTGTCTGCCAAGAGTTCGGGGTTCTCCATCCTAGCCCGCAGAGCCTTATGGTTAAAACCTTGGTCTGCGGATGTGTTGTCTAAGCTTCTAGCGATTCCTTACAAGGGGAAGACCTTGTTTTGACCTGGCCTGACAGAAATTATCTATATCACGGGAGGTAAGGGTCATCTCCTTCCTCAGGATAAGAGAAACAAAAAGAAAGGCCAGAGTAATTTTTGTTCCTTTCGAAATTTCAAGGGAAATTCTTTCTCTTCCTCCTCTAAACCAGAACAATCTAAGCCTACTTGGAGACCCAACCTGTGTAAACAGGGTAAACAATCCAAAAAGCCTGCTGTTGAATCTAAAACAGCATGAGGGGGCATACTTTCCTTCTTCGTTCAGGCTTAGATTCGAGACGTTCAGGATCCCTGGGCTATAGAAATAGTGTGTCAGGGATACAAACTGGAGTTCAAAAGTTTTCCTCCCCGAGGAAGATTTCTTCTTTCAAGATTATCTGCAAACCAGATAAAGAGAGAGGCGTTCTTACATTGTGTACGAGACCTCTCCTCCCTGGGAGTAATTATTCCCGTTCCTGTACAGGAACACGGGTAGGTTTTTTATTCAAATCTGTTTGTAGTTCCCAAAAAGGAGGGAACCTTCAGACCTATCTTAGACCAAGTCTAAACAAGTTTCTCAGAGTTCCATCATTCAAGATGGAAACTATTCGTAGCATTCTTCCATTGATCCAGGAGGGTCAATTTATGATGACAGTGGATTTAAAGGATGCATATCTTCATGCTCCTATCCACAGAGATCACAGGTTCCTGAGGTTTTCCTTTCTGGACAAACACTTTCAGTTCGTGGCTTTTCCTTTCAGTCTGGCCACGGCACCCAGAATTTTCACAAAGGTTCTGGGGTCTCTGCTGGCGGTTTTAAGACCGGGCATTGCGGTGGCACCTTATCTGGACGATATTCTAATACAGGCGCCATCTTGTCAACAAGCAAAATCTCATACCGACATTGTGCTATCCTTCCTGAGAACTCATGGGTGGAAGGTAAATATGGAAAAGAGTTCCTTAGTCCCGAAGACAAGGGTGAATTTCTTGGGAACTCTAATCAATTCTATATCTATGATTTCCTGACCTCTGTCAGAAAAATCCTCAAAGATTCTAGATACCTGTCAAGCCCTTCAGTCCATTCCTAGGCCATCAGTGGCTCAGTGCATGGAAGTAATCGGACTGATGGTGGCGGCAATGGACATCATCCCTTTTGCTTGGTTCCATCTCAGGCCTCTGCAGTTAAACATGCTCAAGCAGTGGAATGGAGATTATGCAGATTTGTCTCCTTCGAATAACCCTGAAACAGGAGACAAGGGACTCTCTTCAATGGTGGTTGTCTCTGGATCATCTATCCCAGGGAACCTGCTTTTGCAGACCATCCTGGGTGATTATGACAACTGACGCCAGCCTTCTAGGGTGGGGAGCTGTCTGGGGTTCCCTAAAGGCTCAGGGAGTATGGACTCAGGCAGAGTCTGTTCTTCCTATAAACATCCTGGAACTAAGAGCGATCTTCTATGCTCTTCTGACCTGGCCCCAGTTGGCTTCGGCCCAGTTTCAGATTCCACAACATAACGTCAGTGACTTACATCAATCATCAGGGAGGAACGAGGAGTTCCTTAGCGATGACCGAGGTAGCCAAGACAATCCGGTGGGCAGGAGTCCATTCTTGCCATCTGTCAGTGATCCATATCCCAGGGGTGAACAATTGGGAAGCAGACTTTCTGAGCAGACAGACTTTTCATCCGGGAGAGTGGGAACTCCATCCGGAATTGTTCTCCAACCTGATTCTCAAATGGGGTCAGCCGGAGTTAGATCTCATGGCGTCTCGTCAGAATGCCAAGCTCCCGAGATACGGGTCGAGGTCCAGGGATCCCCAGGTGGAACTGAGAGATGCTCTGGTGGTTCCTTGGTCCTTCAGCCTTGCATACCTATTTCCTCCGTTTGCGCTTCTTCCTCTGGTCATTGCTCGAATCAAGCAGGAGAGGGCATCAGTGATCCTCATTGCACCTGCTTGGCCTCGCAGGATTTGGTATGCAGATCTGGTGGACATGTCATCTCTGCCACCTTGGAGACTTCCGTTGAGGAAGGACCTTCTAATTCAAGGGCCTTTCACCTAAATCAAGTTTCTTTGAAGCTGACTGCTTGGAGATTGAACGCTTAATTTTATTCAAGCGGGGATTTTCTGACTCATTCATAGAGACCATGATTCAGGTTCGTAAGCCTGTAACTAGAAAGATTTACCATAAGATATGGCGTAAATATCTCTATTGGTGTGAATCCAAGGGCTACTCGTGGAGTTAGGATTTCCAGAATTTTGTCTTTTCTCCAAGAAGGTTTGGAGAAGAGTTTATCGACAAGTTCCCTAAAGGGTCAAATCTCTGCCTTATCTGTTTTGTTACACAAACGCCTGACAGAGGTCCCAGATGTACAATCATTTTGTCAGGATCAGGCCTGTGTTCAAATCAGTTACTTCTCCATGGAGTTTGAATTTAGTTCTTCAAGGGGCTCCGTTTGAGCCTATGCATTCCTTAGATATTAAGTTATCTTGGAAAGTTTTATTTCTTGTTGCTATTTCTTCAGCTCGTAGAGTGTCTGAGCTCTCGGCGTTGCAATACACTTCGCCTTACCTTACTTTCCATTCATATAAGGTCGTTTTACGTACTAAACTAGGTTTCCTTCCTAAGGTTGTTTCAGACAGGAAAATTAATCAGGAAATTGTTGTTCCTTCCTTGTGTCCTAATCCTCCTTCTCAGAAAGAATGTCTCCTGCACAATTTGGACGTCGTCTGTGCTTTAAAATTTTATTTACAAGCAACTAAGGAGTTTCGTCAGTCCTCTTCTTTGTTTGTAATTTTCTCTGCGAAACTTAGAGGTCAGAAAGCTATGGCTACCTTTTTTCTTTTTGGCTGAGGAGTATCATCCATTTTTCATAAGAGACTGCAGGACAGCAGCCTCCTGAGAGGGTTATGGCTCATTCCACTAGGGCTGTTGCTTCCTCATGGGCATTCAAAAATGAAGCTTCCGTGGAACAGATTTGCAAAGCAGCAACTTGGTCCTCTCTTCACACTTTTTCGAAATTCTATAAATTTGATACTTTTGCCTCGGCTGAGGCTGCTTTTTGGAGAAAGGTTCTTCAAGCAGTGGTGCCTTCCGTTTTGGTTCCCTGTCTTGTCCCTCCCATATCATCTGGTTCCTCTAGCTTGGGTATTGTATCCCATAAGTAATGAAGATGATCCGTGGACTCGTGTCTTTTAAAAAGAAAATTTATGCTTACCTGATAAATTTAGTTTCTTTTTAGACACGATGAGTCCATGGCCCGCCCTGTTCTTTTAGACAGGTTGTTAATTATTATAAACTTCAGACACCTCTGCACCTTGGCTTTTCCTTTCTCTTCCTAACTTCGGTCGAATGACTGGAGTGGGAAGGGAGGAGCTATTTAACAGCTCTGCTGTGGTGCTCTTTGCCTCCTCCTGCTGACCAGGAGGTGAATATCCCGTAAGTAATGAAGATGACCCGTGGACTCATCGTGTCTAAAAAGAAACAAATTTATCAGGTAAGCATAAATTTTATTTTTACGTACTAAATTAGGATTTCTTCCTAAAGTTGTTTCTGATCAGAACATTAATCAGGAGATTGTTGTTCCTTCATTGTGTCCTAATCCTCCTCCTCAGAAGGAAAGGCTTCTGCACAATTTGCACGTGGTTCGTGCCTCAAAGTTTTAACTGCAGGCACTAAGGAATTTTGTCAGTCTTCTGCCTTGTTTGTGGTTTTCTCAGGAAAACGTAAGGGACAGAAAGCTACGGCTACTTCCCTTTGTTTTTGGCTGAAGAGTATCATATGTTTTGCATATGAGACTGCTGGACAGCAGCCTCCAGAGAGTTACGGCTCATTCCATGAGGGCTGTTGCTTCCACATGGGCATTCAAGAATGAAGCTTCTGTTGAACAGATTTGCAAGACTGCTATTTGGTCCTCTCCACACTTTTTCAAAGTTCTACAAATTTGACACACTTGCCTCGGCTGAGGCCGCTTTTGGGAGAAAGGTACTTCAAGCAGTGGTGCCTTCCGTTTAGGTTCCCTGTCTTGTCCCTCCCGTATCATCTGTGTACTCTAGCTTGGGTATTGATTCCCAATAGTAATTAGATGATCCGTGGACTCATCGTGTCATTGAAAAGAACATTTATGCTTACCTGATAAATTTATTTCTTTTTTGACACGATGAGTCTATGGCCCGCCCGGTTTTTGAGTAGACAGGTTGTTGGTTTTTATAAACTTCAGACACCTCTGCACCTTGTTACTTCCTTTCTCTCCTTTACTTTGGTCGAATGACTGGGTTGGGTGGGAAGGGAGGTGATATTTAACAGCTGCTGTGGTGCTCTTTGTCGCCTCCTGCAGGGCAGGAGTGGTATTCCCAATAGTAATTAGATGATCCGTGGACTCATTGTGTCAAAAAAGAAATAAATTTATCAGGTAAGCATAAATTTTCTTTTTTCTGGTTAACACTTTCTGGGCTGTCGTATCTAGATTGTTTTAACTTTGCTCTTGATTTCCTTTGGAACTGGGTTTTGTTACTTTTAATGTGGTAGTTTGGGGATTTTTTATTGTTGTGTGTCTGTGCACAGAAACGCAGCTGCTTTTATACTGTGCTGCAAATCTACTTTGTATTATGGCTTCTTAGGCCACCCTTTTTAATCACAACACTGTTTTGTAGCTATATGCAATAAAGTTCTGATCTCCCTGTTCCCTCTAATTATTTTTTTCTATGTTGCCATTTGGGAGTGGATAGGTTGTTTAACTTTTTTATATGTCAAAAAAAAAAAAAAGCAGTGGATCCTGGGATGTCTGCTGCCCCTGCATATTACACTTATCCTTTAGTTTTAGTGACTTGCACAGCATCTCAGACTTGTTAGACAGGCTAAGATTGTGGTGATGCCATTTGTTTCCTTTGCATCCTCCAACTTTGTAGTAAACTGTTTCTTTTTTTCACTTATCACTTGTCCTGCTAGTACTCTTGGCAGACTAGATCATTTTTGATGGGATGATTCAATTAGGATAATCCTGAGCATACATTCCTTCAGCATCACAGCCTTTGCTGTAAGTACCACAGAAATGTATAAGAACATTAGCCTAAATTTATGAAGCATAAATACAGATCCGAACATGTAGTGGGTTGTAGCATGTTTAAAGGCAACGCTTCACTTACTCCAAAATCGGTTTAGCAGGAGGAAACACAAGAATAGTGTTTTACTAGTTTCTGGCCTAATTTCTGAGAAATGGTGTAGTGCCTATTACAGTTTTGGTTGTGCCTTAGGTGAGAAAGCGGCAACTACGTCACTGTTTGAACCCATGCTCTTTGTATTAGTCTTTTCCGTGAGGCTGTTACTTTGTAACATACCGTTATTCATTCGTAATAAGAAAGTGACAAACATCTGAATAAGCAGATTTCTTCTTGTGGATTGGTTTATTCACACTACCTCTGAAGGTGAACTGACATTTCTCACTGATAAATAAATCCGATAAAGGACCCCTTGCAACGACTAGTAGATCTGCACTTCACTTTCATCTCACTTATCAAAAAGGCAAACGATTATGACTGAAGTTGGAGGGTTTTAAAACTCTGGTTTGTTCGTATCTTTTGCCTCCTCATAAAGGGACAGTCTACTCCAGAAGTGTTGTTTAAAAAGATAGATAATCCCTTTATTATCCATTCCCCAGTCTTGCATAACCAACACTGTTATATTAATATACTTCTTTATATGAGGAGAGTCCATGGCTTCATTCCTTACTGTTGGGAAATACTGAACCTGGCCACCAGGAGGAGGCAAAGACACCCCAGCCAAAGGTTTAAATACTCCCCCTACTTCCCTCATATCCCAGTCAATCTTTGCCTTTCGTCACAGGAGATTGGCAGAGAAGTGTGAGATGATTTGGAGTAGTTCCTTAAGAATGGTATCTACCCTTCGAAATGGGACTGGACTTTTAAGTAGTGTTCTCAGCCTCCCAGTGAGAGCATTGACGAATGTTAGTCTGGAGATGCAGGGAGAGTCTTTCTGCGAACCCATCTAGACTCGTATTAACAGCTCCTAAGCAATCAGTGTTGGCGAGTTTCACTGCCTGCTTCCATCACTCAAGTCCATGTCAGGAGCGATGCTACAAGACTGCCAAACTTGAGAGGCGGTGTTTCTGTTCCACGGCATAGATTCTGGTAAGATTGTTTCATTTCTTTACACATATAACGCCAGAAGACAGGATTACAGTATGGCTCCTTTTTATCTGTATGGAATCAAGGGTTAATATCTGAGGGGGGATTATTGAACAGTGGGGATTAATCACATAAATTTAATTATGCTGCAAAATGTTTGAGATGGTTTTTGGGCTCCTGCAGATGTTGGAACGTACAGGTTTTTACTTTCGTTTTAGGAGCTGCGCGGCCTGAGAGGCTTTGCGCTTTTTTTTTTTGCTATTATAGCAGGGGCGGTCCTGCATTGCGCACCATGTAACCGGGTGTGGTCACTTATTTCCTCTTCCCTGACTGTGCGGTTTACCGGAGAAGAAGCGGTTTCTCTGTTTTGCCTGGGTCATAGGAGGTGGTGAGTGCCCCAGCCTTGGTGGTATAAAGGTGCATTTTTTTTCTTATTAATCAATAGTCTGCTTTGTAAGCGCAAGCTATGGAGGATTCTGAAGCGTTAGACTTAGGTAAAGAGGAAGTACCCTCTAATACCTGTCTATATTGTGAGGAAGCCACAGTATATCTGTCAGGGTGCCAGGAATCAGACTGAGACGAGAAGTGCAAAAATAATCACACCTTTATTAATAGCAAAAAATAATAAAAAGTCCACAAGTCAAATAAGCCAGGAGTCAAAACCAGAGCGGGTAGTCAGACGAGCCAAGTCAGGAGCCAAAGCGAATAGTCAGACGAGCCGGAATCAGGAACAAGGAAAACAGCAGAGTCAGGAACAAGCCAGGGATCAGGAACCAGGAAGGACGTCAGGCAGCTAGGTAATACACAGGAACTCTCACAAACAGGTCTGAGACAACGCAAAGGCAAAGCATACTGAACAGAGGCCCTTTAAATAATAAGTGATGACATCACAATTCTGAGACTGCATCCTGTCTCACATGGATGATGCACACCAGTCTGGCCGTAAAAGGAAGTGCAGGAAATGAGCAGCATCCCCCACAATGCACCATAGTCAGGAAGAGAGGTGAGTAAAATGGCTGCCAGCAGCACATGGCAAACACAACAGGGAGAAAACCCTGACAGTACCCTCCCCCGCGGGAGGACAAAAGGCTTATTGGGGAAACGGGCATGGAAGGCACGGAGGAGGGCGGGAGCATGAACATCAGAGGAGGGAACCCAAGAACGCTCCTCCGGACCGTAACCCCCCCCAGTGAACCAAATACTGTACACGGCCCCTGGATATACAAGAGTCAATAATGCTGCTGACCTCATACTCCTCATGGTTGTCAACAAAGATAGGACGGGGACGAGGCAACACAGTGGTAAACTGATTAAAAACCAATGGTTTCAAGAGGGAGACCTGAAAAACATTGGAGATGCGCATAGCAGGAGGAAGGTCAAGAGCGTAGGCCACAGGATTAACCCGTCGGAGTATTCGAAAAGGACCAACATAACGGGGAGCCAATTTAATGGAAGGCACATGAAGGTTCAAGTTGCGGGAGGACAGCCAAACTCTCTCACCAACCTGGTAGGAAGGTGCGGGCAGACGCCTATAATCAGCCTGGAACTTTTGGCGCTGCATAGAACAATGAAGGCAATCCTGAATCTGCACCCACGTGGAACGGAGGTGCTCCTCCAAAGCCGGAATACCCTGAGACATGAATAAATCGGGCAACAAGGATGGTTGAAATCCATAATTCGCCATGAACGGGGATAACTTGGAGGAGGCATTAATAGCACTATTACGAGCAAACTCTGCCCAAGGTAACAGTTCAGACCAATTTTTGTGGTGATCTGAGACATAGCAATGGAGGAACTGTTCCAGAGCTTGATTAGACTGTTCCGCAGCCCCATTGGATTGAGGGTGAGATGCCGAGGAGAAGGAAAGCTGGATCCCCATTTGAGCACAAAAGGAACGCCAAAATCTGGAGACAAACTGGCTACCCCGGTCCGACACTATCTCCTTGGGTAACCCATGTAAACGGAAGACTTCCCGGGCAAAAATCAAAGCAAGCTCCTGAGCGGTAGGCAGCTTCATCAAGGGAATGCAATGTGACATTTTAGAAAAACGGTCAACCACCATAAGGATAACAGTATTGCCTTTGGAAACAGGGAGCTCGACAATGAAGTCCATGGATAGATGTGTCCAAGGACGCTCACCATTAGCAATAGGTTGAAGAAGACCCACAGGAAGACGTTGAGGAATCTTATTCTGTGCACAAACATACGCAGCAACATCAGAACGAAGACATGGCCACCAGAATTGTCGAGTGACAGACCAAATCATTTGGTTCTTGCCTGGGTGACCTGCGGCTTTAGGATAGTGGTAAGTGTGCAAAAGTTTAGTTCGAAGATTCTCAGGAACAAAACACTTACCACTAGGTTTCTCAGGAGGTGCATTGGTTTGTGCAGCCAGGATCTCCTCCCCCAAGGGAGAAGTCAAATTAGAACGTATGGTAGCAAAAATATGGTCAGAAAGTATAACAGGAGTAGGTGCAATATAAAGAGATATATAGGAGCGCCAAAAGCTAAGGTATACGACAGGTTAATGCTCCGACAATGCCACTAGAAAATCTATACATGTGGAATAATTACAATCTAATCCACCAAAATTTATAGGTGATAATTTAATTCATATTTAACAAACCATTAAAAACATTAGAAACACTTTAAGAAACAGTTTATGGAACTAGATATACAGAGCTATCTGGATGGGATAGGAATTTAACTATGTATATAAAAATATATAAACTTATATATCAAACATATATTTATAAGAAGATCAATATGAGGTTCACATAATAATCATTATCTCAGAGAAAAATCACGATAATTATATAAATCTTACAATGGTGATCAAAAACAAAGTGTAGGTCAAGCGTGAGTACAATAATTGTGAAAAATGATACATTTCAATAACAAAATTGAAACGATGTGTAAAAAATAGTGTGTCAAAAATTGGTGAATAAAAAATAGTAAACAATTCAAATAAGGTCAGGAAAAGCTTTGCCTAACCCAAAGTGGGATCAAATACCGGTATGATCAAAAAATTGAGAAGTAAAAATGTGTTCAAGTGTGACACCACTATAAAATTGTATATCACAATCCTAGTGGTGACAATGTTGTATCCCAGAGATAACTTAATACTAATCAAAGAAATCTCATAAAAATCCCTAATGAATAAGGGACAAGGAAAAAGTGTATTCAGGTGTAGGACCGCTAAAAAACTGTATATCACAATCCTAGTGATGACAATATAATCTCTAAAATGTATATAAAAACTTAACAAAGAGATCTCTTATTAATCCCTATTAACAGAAAATGGACAAGGATATCTATACAATCGATCTGACAAAAAATTGACAAGTAAGGAAAAGGATTTCGATACAATCGATGTCACAATATTAGATTGACATCTGTTAGATTTATGGGTGATGGAATAAATCCAACAGTGTTCCCCAAAAAAACAACAAATTGATTAGCGCATAAGTTCCCAAATTGTATTAGTCCTCTATTAATCTGGTGAGTAACTGTTAATCTTGAAGATGGGTAGATGTGGTCCTGGATTCCCAATCCGTTAAAACAAATTCCTGTGGAAATAAACAACAAAGTGCACTAAATACAGAGGCCTATGGGAGCTGGTCTATTGGTACATAGACTTACCCAAGTGCCGTGGTCCTAGGAGTATATGAGCCTCGCAAATCTGCTTCAAATTGTCTATGCATTTCAGCCCTTAGATAGGGCCTTTTTCAAGACATGCTGAGGCTCATTACCAACTAACCTTAAATACCTGGTATTGTGGGAGTTTCTGGCAGAAAAGGGCAACAAACTGGGTCTGCTGTGATCAAGTGAGCCGCCATCGCCTGCCGCACTTCCGCTACTCTAACCGGAAGTTGATCTGTCCGGTGTTTCTGGTTCATCACTTCCGGTTGTTGCGGCACCATTTTGGTATAGGGCATAATCGGGGCAAGTGTGGGCAAGCGGTGGGGGCCAATATATCGTCTATTTGTTATAGATGTATTTAATAGACGACATTTGGGATGGTTATAGTTAACTCTTGGATCCAAGAGAAAGCTTAAAAAAACTTGATAAAACTTGATGATATTTCCAAGATAATTGCGGTGATAGTCTCTAAAATTATTATGTGGAAAAACATAATAAATAAAGGATTAATTATCCAAATGTGCAGATTTATCTTCACTAAAGAGTAAATCTTTTTTATATACAATTACAGATATGTGTCAACTCATATATGTTGACAATATCAACTCTTCAATTTGTATCTATTGTGATGTTTTAGGATGGTTAACTCTTTTGATTTTAAGCTCATATACTCCAGGACTTACATATATAAATAAGTGATCGATAAAAACAACCTTATATAAAATAAACCTTATCTAGAAAAACTTTATATAAAAAAACCCTTTATGGGGATGTTTAAAAGACATGTTTAAAAAAATTTAAAAAAATATATCTATCTATCTATCTATCTATCTATCTATATATATGTTAAACCCATAGTTAGAGTTATGATAGAATGATGCATTAAAATGATGGATTATATTTCAAAAGGGATACTAGCTCCAATATGGAATACTTATATGTATTTAATATAAGCTGTTAATTATATAAGCAGCAGAATTATTGCAAGAGATACATACAAAATACCTGTATGTGTTCAATACAAGCAGTTAGTTGTATAACTAACAACCCACCAATGAGGGAACAAAAAGGCAAAAGAAAACAGGTGACGTTGGAAAACATAGACACCCCGATAAATAGCAGATATATCAGGGACGAAGATCAGGGTCCAGATTTAAGAACAGACTCAAACTGGACTGTCCCAACAGTAAGGTCTGATAATGGTGAATCTAACTCAAATACCGATCAGATTGAAAATGAAGTGAAAGGTATATTCAACTTGAGCCACACCATTTTTAAATCAGAAGAGAAGGCAATATTAGGGTTAGGCCTCTCATATGCTCCATCCAGAGGATTGGATAAATTCCAGACATATCTCAACACCAAAGAATTTGTAAGGAAACTTACTCTCAAAAGATATTTTCTAAGGTCCCCAGCAGAAAGAAGTATATCATCCACATTGAATGTTTCTAATGAAGATCAATATATACACTCAGACCTCCGACCTAAGTCACGTTTTTATCCCACCCACTGTTTGGGACCAGCCATCGAGACCTTCGAGACCATGGTCTGTAACGATATTAAAAAATTGAAATCCAAGAAGGCACACAAAAAGAACCTCAGTACAAAACAACTTCATGTAATATCAGAATTGGAACACAACCATAATATCGTTATAAAACCAGCGGACAAGGGTGGAGGGATAGTGATATTAAATAAAGTGGACTGTCTGAAGGAATCCAAAAGAATCTTGGAAGATAAGGGAACATACGAAGTTTTGAGAACTGACCCTACCACTGACTACAAGAGAAAGATAGATCTTCTACTCACAGAAGCAAACAACATCGGCATTAGTATTAAGTTATCTCTGGGATACAACATTGTCACCACTAGGATTGTGATATACAATTTTATAGTGGTGTCACACTTGAACATATTTTTACTCAATTTTTTGATCATACCGGTATTTGATCCCACTTTGGGTTAGGCAAAGCTTTTCCTGACCTTATTTGAATTGTTCACTATTTTTTATTCACCAATTTTTGACACACTATTTTGATAAGCAAGAGCACCTATATACAAAAATCAATAAACTTAAAGATAATACCATCGCTAAAAAAAACAAGAAAATAAATAGAGATCTGAATGCTGCCCAAGAAAGTCCAGACATGGTTAATAGTTGTGAATTAGTGGCACCAGAGTCAGTCCAACAAGCTTCCGCAACCCAGCTACCGGCTCAGGGAGATTGGATTGAGGTACCCCCTAAAATATATCCCAATAATGAATATATTGGAAGAAGGGGAGGATCTGGGGGTAATAAAACCCCTGTCAACATTCCACATAATAGGAATAATAGAATACAACAAAAGAGATTCCAAAGAGAGGAATACCAAGGCAACTACCAAGGAGGCAACACCAATAAATTTAATTACAACACTGGTAATTCGAGATTTTCTAATAGAGGCAATTACATACACAAGGACAATTGGCAGAGGTATACTCAATACAGACCATATGGAGGTTATGGGTATGACACCATCCCCCAATATGAATCTAGAAGGGGACACCACCCACTTTATTGGAGTAATGAACGTCCAAATAGATTATATCAACCCCATCGGGTCAGAGAAAATTATGGACAATACCAACAACAATTTAATTAATCTGAATTTGACAATTATAATGGGACCACAATGCAATATCAAAAAAGGAACCCGTTTAGACAACAACGACAATATCACGAACAGCTGGCTGACCATCAACCTCAGGAAAGTCAGAGAGGACAACAAAATGAGTGGAAAGGGAACTATAGAGAGATGGCAAATAGATTCTCTCCCCTGGCTACTCCCTCATTTAGAGAGACTACAAAAATCCCCAGAGAAGGCAGTAACCAAGCATCTTCTTCCACTCCTTCTTATTTAGGGATGGGTCAACAACCCACCAATGAGGGAACAAAAAGGCAAAAGAAAACAGGTGACATTGGAAAACGTAGACACCCCGATAAAAATAAGATATATCGGGGACGAAGATCAGGGTCCAGATTTAAGAACAGACTCAAACTGGACTGTCCAACAGTAAGGTCTGATAATGGTGAATCTAACTCAAATACCGATCAGATTGAAAATGAAGTGAAAGGTATATTCAACTTGAGCAACACCATTTTTAAATCAGAAGAGAAGGCAGTATTAGGGTTAGGCCTCTCATATGCTCCATCCAGAGGATTGGATAAATTCCAGACATATCTCAACACCAAAGAATTTGTAAGGAAACTTACTCTCAAAAGATATTTTCTAAGGTCCCCAGCAGAAAGAAGTATTTCATCCACATTGAATGTTTCTAATGAAGATCAATATATACACTCAGACCTCCGACCTAAGTCGCGTTTTTATCCCACCCACTGTAAGGGACCAGCCATCGAGACCTTCGAGACCATGGTCTGTAACGATATTAAAAAAATTAAATCCAAGAAGGCACACATAAAGAACCTCAGTACAAAACAACTTCATGTAATATCAGAATTGGAACACAACCATGATATCGTTATAAAACCAGTGGACAAGGGTGGAGGGATAGTGATATTAAATAAAGTGAACTATCTGAAGGAATCCAAAAGAATCTTAGAAGATAAGGGAACATACAAAGTTTTGAGAACTGACCCTACCACTGACTACAAGAGAAGGATAGATCTTCTACTCACAGAAGCAAACAATATTGGCATCCTGAACAACAAAGAAACCAGCTATCTAACTATAAAGCATCCTATAAAGATTCCAGTGTTCTATTACCTGTCCAAAATCCATAAAAGTTTGGTCAATCCACCTGGGCGACCGATAATATCGGGCATTGGATCCTTGTCAAGTAAGTTATCAGAAAACATTGATAAAAAGTTACAACCTTATGTCAGGTCTTTACCATCTTACCTGAGGGATTCCAATGAAGTTCTGAAGATATTAACAAATACGGAATGGGATGAGAATTACATCATGGTCACTAGTGATGTGACATCACTATATACCTCAATTCCACACAAGAGGGGTCTGGAATTCATCAGCTATTACCTGGACAAAGATGATAATATGCCCCAATCCTAGAGGCCGTTTATATTAGACGGCATAGACTATATTCTTAAACACAATTATTTTTATTGTGAAAAAGTGTTTTACCGTCAAATTTGTGGCACAGCCATGGGGACCAGGTTCGCATCTAGCTACGCCAATCTCTATATGGGCAAATGGGAAAACATATTTTGGGATTCTTGCCCAGCGGGTGCGGACCTGGTCCTATACAAGAGGTATATAGACAACCTCCTCATAATTTGGAAAGGCAGCGAGGAAGACCTTAGACACACACTGGAGGTCATGAATCTAAACCAGTTGAATTTAAAATTCACTAATACCATAAGTAAAGATTGTATAACGTTCCTAGATCTGAACATCCAGGTGGTCAATGGAAGAATAGAAATGTTGACTCACTTTAAGGAGGTAGATTTGAACAATTATATCCACCAGACAAGCTGTCACCATAGAAAATGGATATCTAATATCCCTAAGGGACAGCTGATAAGGATAAAAAAGAACTGTTCAAATGTAGAGATGTGGGGACCAGGTTCACATCTAGCTACGCCAATCTCTATATGGGCAAATGGGAAAACATATTTTGGGATTCTTGCCCAGCGGGTGCGGACCTGGTCATATACAAGAGGTATATAGACAACCTCCTCATAATTTGGAAAGGCAGCGAGGAAGACCTTAGACACACACTGGAGGTCATGAATCTAAACCAGTTGAATTTAAAATTCACTAATACCATAAGTAAAGATTGTATAACTTTCCTAGATCTGAACATCCAGGTGGTCAATGGAAGAATAGAAATGTTGACTCACTTTAAGGAGGTAGATTTGAACAATTATATCCACCAGACAAGCTGTCACCATAGAAAATGGATATCTAATATCCCTAAGGGACAGCTGATAAGGATAAAAAAGAACTGTTCAAATGTAGAGATGTGGATTGAACAATCTTCGGTATTGAAGACCAGATTCCTTGAAAGGGGTTATGATGAATCACTTATTGATAAGACCATCAAAGAGATAAGCAACATAAAAAGAGACAACCTCCTGACTTACAAATCAAAACATGACAAGATTATTGAGGGCCCTGAAGGTCTAATGGTTCCTTTCATTACCCAATATAGTGAAGGAAAAAAATCCATTGAGGACATAATAAAAAGACACTGGCATCTCCTCAAAGACGATGATATCTTGGGTGAACATCTCACAGTACATCCACGTTTTATTTATAGGAAGGCCAACAATTTAAAGCCAATCCTGGCCCCCAGCATCCCAAAGAATAAAACATCCACAAATCCTTTAGGAGTCTTGGGGAAGAAGCTGCATGGCTTCTACCCATGCCATTTATGTAAAGCTTGCACCCACGGGATGAGAACTGACGTCTTAAAGTCCAAGGTTTCTAACGAAGAATTCAACATTAAACAGACCATAAGATTAACTGATCAATTTGTTGTATATCTGATCGAATGCGGCTGTGGTTTACAATATGTGGGTCAGACTACACGGAAACTAAGAGATAGGATCCGTGAACACTTACTACAGATCAAGTGGAAAAAAGTAGATCTACCCTTATACAAACACTTCAAAGAAGTGCATGGAGGTAGTGACAAAAGCCTCAAATACATGGGGATATGTAAACTAACTAAAGATTGGAGGGGAGGCGATATGGAATTAAGAATGTTGAAAATAGAATCCAAATGGATCTTCAACTTGGACTGTATCCATCCTAAAGGGCTTAATGCCAACTTTGAAATGGTACACCTATTTTAGTACCATTTAATTATATTCCATATGTCTATGATTTGGAAAGAAACCTCCCTAGTAACTCTAATAACCTCGAGGGAAATTTAAGATACTACCTCCATAAAATACATACACTTAGGAGGTATCTTGTTGCCATTTGTCAGAAATTTGTCCCGAATTCTAGCATCGGCTGTCAGCTGGTAAATCCTATAACCAGCTGTCAGAGACATGCCATATTAGAAATCCCATTTACATTTACCCCATACTATGAATACAATAAGCCAAATATGTATGTTTTTGCGGGATTGTCGCTATTTATACAACTAACTGCTTGTATTGAACACATACAGGTATTTTGTATGTATCTCTTGAGATAATTCTGCTGCTTATATAATTAACGGCTTATATTAAATACATATAAGTATTCCATATTGGAGCTAGTATCCCTTTCGAAATATAATCCATCATTTTAATGCATCATTCTATCATAACTAACTATGGGTTTAACACACACATATATATATATATATATATATATATATATATTTTATTTTTTTTAACACTTTTTAAACATGTCTTTTTAACATCCCCATAAAGGGTTTTTTATATAAAGTTTTTCTATATAAGGTTTATTTTATATAAGGTTGTTTTTATCGATCACTTATTTATATATGTAAGTCCTGGAGTATATGAGCTTAAAATCAAAAGAGTTAACCATCCTAAAACATCACAATAGATACAAATTGAAGTTGACACATATCTGTAATTGTATATAAAAAAGATTTACTCTTTAGTGAAGATAAATCTGCACATTTGGATAATTAATCCTTTATTTATTATGTTTTTCCACATAATAATTTTAGAGACTATCACCGCAATTATCTTGGAAATATCATCAAGTTTTATCAAGTTTTCTTAAGTTTTCTCTTGGATCCAAGAGTTACCTATAACCATCCCAAATGTCGTCTACTAAATACATCTATAACAAATAGACAATATATTGGCCCCCAACGCCTGCCCACACTTGCCCCGATTATGCCCTATACCAAAATGGTGCCGCAGCAACCGGAAGTGACGAACCGGAAACACCGGACAGATCAACTTCCGGTTAGAGTAGCGGAAGTGCGGCAGACAATGGCGGCTCACTTGATCACAGCAGACCCAGTTTGGCGCCTTTTTCCACCAGAAACTCCCACAATACCAGGTATTTAAGGTTAGTTGGTAATGAGCCTCAGCATGTCTTGAAAAAGGCCCTAAGGGCTGAAACGCGTAGACGATTCGAAGCAGATTTGCGAGGCTCATATACTCCTAGGACCACGGCACTTGGGTAAGTCTATGTACCAATAGACCAGCTCCCATAGGCCTCTGTATTTAGTGCACTTTGTTGTTTATTTCCACAGGAATTTGTGTTAATGGATTGGGAATCCAGGACCACATCTACCCATCTTCAAGATTAACAGTTACTCACCAGATTAATAGAGGACTAATACAATTTGGGAATTTATACGCTAATCAATTTGTTGTTTTTTTGGGGAACACTGTTGGATTTATTCCATCACCCCATAAATCTAACAGATGTCAATCTAATATTGTGACATTGATTCTATCGAAATCCTTGTCATTACTTGTCAATTTTTTGTCAGAGCGACTGTATAGATATCCTTGTCCATTTTCTGTTAATAGGGATTAATAAGAGATCTCTTTGTTAAGTTTTTATATACATTTTAGAGATTATATTGTCATCACTAGGATTGTGATATACAGTTTTTTAGCGGTTCTATACCTGAATACACTTTATCCTTGTCCCTTATTCATTAGGGATTTTTATGAGATTTCTTTGATTAGTATTAAGCTATCTCTGGGATACAACATTGTCACCACTAGTATTGTGATATACAATTTTATAGTGGTGTCACACTTGAACACATTTTTACTTCTCAATTTTTTGATCATACCGGTATTTGATCCCATTTTGGGTTAGGCAAAGCTTTTCCTGACCTTATTTGAATTGTTTACTATTTTTTATTCACCAATTTTTGACACACTATTTTTTACACATCGTTTCAATTTTGTTATTGAAATTTATCATTTTTCACAATTATTGTACTCACGCTTGACCTACACTTTGTTTTTGATCACCATTGTAAGATTTATATAATTATCGTGATATTTCTCTGAGATAATGATTATTATGTGAACCTCATATTGATCTTCTTATAAATATATGTTTGATATATAAGTTTATATATTTTTATATACATAGTTCAATTCCTATCCCATCCAGATAGATCTGTATAGCTAGTTCCATAAACTGTTTCTTAAAGTATTTCTAATGTTTTTAATGGTTTGTTAAATATGAATTAAATTATCACCTATAAATTTTGGTGGATTAGATTGTAATTATTCCACATGTATAGATTTTCTAGTGGCATTGTCGGAGCATTAACCTGTCGTATACCTTAGCCTTTGGGGCTCCTATATATCTCTTTATATTGCACTTTCTCTAGGACCTGATTAGGGGGTCTAATTATAGTGTAGCAGGTACACTTATCTAGGCGCTAGTTGCTTATTCTTATATCCATAACAGGAGTAGGTACAGACTACTCCTTGGACAGAGGCTAAAATTGTCGAGAGAGGGCATCAGGAGACCACATAATTTAACTGAGACAAAAATAGCGCCCATCTGGCCTGTCAGGGCGACAAACGTTTTGCTTCAGATAGATAAGTTAAATTCTTGTGGTCAGTAAGAATGAGCACTGGCACGCTAGTACCCTCGAGAAGATGCCTCCATTCCTTAAGTGCCAAAATTATGGCCAGTAATTCCCTGTCGCCAATTTCATAATTGCACTCCGCTGGAGACAATTTCTTAGAGAAGAAACCCCACGGATGCAAGGAACCGTCAGGCGTAGGACATTGAGACAAGAGGGCACCTACTCCAGTCTCGGACGCATCAACCTTAAGAACAAAATGCAGGACAGGGTTAGGATGAGCCAGAACTGGAGCGGCAGCAAAGGCATTCTTAAGACTATCAAAGGCCTTAATGGCAGTAGGTGACCAATGGAGTGGATCATTCTCTTTACGGGTCATGTCTGTGATAGGTTTGACCAAGGAAGAAAAGTTTTTAATAAACTTTCTATAGTAATTGGCGAACCCCAAAAAACGTTGAATAGACTGAAGACCAACTGGGCGAGGCCACTGCAGAACTGCAGATAACTTGTCAGGATCCATGGAGAATCCTGCAACGGAGATAACATAACATAGGAAGGTTACTTTAGTCTGATGGAACTCACATTTCTCGAGTTTACAAAACAGGCCGTTCTCGCGTAGTCTCTGAAGAACCCATGTAACATCAGAACAATGAGCCTCAAGTGTTGGTGAGTGTATGAGGATGTCGCCTAAATACATCACAACACATTGTTGCAACATATCTCGTAGGATATAATTAATAAATTCCAGAAAAACAGCAGGAGCATTACATAGGCCAAAGGGCATTACAAGATACTCATAATGCCCGCTCCTGGTGTTAAATGCTGTTTTCCATTCGTGGCCATACTTAATCCTAACGAGATTGTACGCTCCTCTCAAATCAAGTTTAGTAAAGACCGTAGCTCCCTTGAGGCGGACAAAGAGTTATGTAATAAGCGGAATAGGGTAAGCATTCTTAATGGTAAGACGATTAATACCCCTATAATCGATACATGGTCTTAACTCGCCACCCTTTTTCTTTACAAAGAAGAAGCCAGCCCCTGCAGGAGAGCAGGATTTGCGGATGATAACCCGCAATACAGCATCGGCAACATACTCCTCCATAGCACAATTCTCTGCAACAGACAGAGGGTACACCCGGCCCTGAGGAGTAATGGCTCCGGGTTGCAGGTCTATGGCACAATCGTAAGACCGGTGAGGAGGCAACGTACCGGCACGCACCTTGTCAAACACGTGTAGGAACTCTCGGTACTCCTCTGGCAATTGAGATACCGAAGAAGTGCACAAGACTTTAACTGGTTTCCGAAGACAAGTGGAAATACATTGCGGGGACCATGACAAAATTTCGGACCTGCGCCAGTCGAGACTGGGATTGTGCTTTTGGAGCCAGGGATAACCCAGAACAACCGGAAAATGTGGAGAGTTTATCACCTGGAACTGGAAGGTTTCAAAATGGAGAGCCCCAACAGCCATGGACAATGGAGCAGTTTCGTGAGTAACGAGTGCGGGCTGAAGGGGCCTGCCATTAATGGCCTCAATAGCAAGTGGAACGGACCGTGGCAAAACAGGAATGGAGTGCTTTGATACAAAAGCACTGTCAATGAAATAGCCCGCAGCACCAGAGTAAACAAGAGCCTGAGTGACTATGGGGGAGTCCACCAAGGAAAGGACAACCGTGACCAAAGGTTTCTCCTTAAGCGGTTCCGGGGACAAGGATAAACCACCCAAGGTCTGCCCCCGACAGGACCTTAGGTGTGAACGTTTCCCTGCCGTGTAGTACAAGACTTCAAAAGGTGGCCCTGTAACCCACAATAGAGGCAGAGCCCCTCCCTCCTCCTAAAGGCCCTCTCCGCCGCGGAGAGATTTGTGAATCCCAGCTGCATCGGCTCAGCAGTACCTGGTGACTCAGGACCAGGTGGCATGGGAGGAGAGGGAGGCATGGGTGGGAACGAACACGTAGGAGACAACGGAACAGGAGGCTTCCGCAAGCGCTCCTTGAAAGAGGGCCTCTCTCTGAGTCTGATGTCAATTAGGATCAAAAAAGACACCAATGCCTCGAGATCCTCTGGCAAATCTCTGGCAGCAACTTCGTCTTTAATCGCATCAGAGAGCCCATAAAAGAAGGCGGCAACAAGGGCTTCATTGTTCCAACCTACCTCTGTGGCAAGCGTACGGAACTCAATAGCATACTGAGCAACAGATCTTGTACCTTGCTGAATGGACATGAGTCGTTTAACAGCAGAGGAGGAGCGAGCCGGAACATCAAATACCCTTCGAAAGGAGGCCACAAATTCAGGGTAATTTGAAATCACTGGTTTATTAGTCTCCCACAAGGGATTAGCCCAGGCAAGAGCTGTGTCAGAGAGTAACGAGATGAGAAATCCCACCTTAGCTCTTTCAGAGGGAAACGTCTGAGGTAACATCTCAAAGTAAATGCCCACCTGGTTCAAAAACCTTCTGCACTGAATAGAATCGCCTCCATATCGCTGAGGTAGAGGTGCAGAACCGGACATGCTCCTGGTAGGACTAGGTGCAGCAACGGAAACAGGAGCATCCATAACTTGTGGGATACTTTGGTTCAAATGTGCAGTGCAAGTCAGCAGGGTTTGCAGGGCTAGTGCAAATTGATCCAAGCGGTGATCCTGTTCATCCATCCTGGAAATGATGGCAGGTAAAGGTGGATTATTATCAGGATTCATGGCCTTTGCGTAATGTCAGGGTGCCAGGAATCAGACTGAGACGAGAAGTGCAAAAATAATCACACCTTTATTAATAGCAAAAAATAATAAAAAGTCCACAAGTCAAATAACAAGCCAGGAGTCAAAACCAGAGCTGGTAGTCAGACGAGCCGAGTCAGGAGCCAAAGCGAATAGTCAGAAGAGCCGGAATCAGGAACAAGGAAAACAGCAGAGTCAGGAACAAGCCAGGGATCAGGAACCAGGAAGGATGTCAGGCAGCCAGGTAATACACAGGAACTCTAACAAACAGGTCTGAGACAATGCAAAGGCAAATCATACTGAACAGAGGCCCTTTAAATAATAAGTGATGACATCACAATTCTGAGACTGCATCCTGTCTCACATGGATGATGCACACCAGTCTGGCCTTAAAAGGAAGTGGGGATCTGCTGGAACAGGGTCCTTTTTGTTCATCAAAATCTAGATTCTCTGAGGCTGACTGCATAGAGATTGCATGCTTAGTCCTAGCCAAGAGCAGTTTCTCTGAGAGGGTTATTGATACTCTCATTCAGGCTCGTAAGCCTGTTACCCGTTGCATCTATCATAAGGTGGGGAGAGCTTTCTTATTCTGGTGTGAAGAGCGTGGTTTAGCCTGGCATAGGGTTAAGACTGCCAGGATACTTTCTTTTCTCCAGGAGGGTCTGGAGAAGGGCCTTTCTGCCAGTTCCCTGAGGGGACAGATTTCGGCTCTCTGTTTTGCTGCACAAGAGGCTTGCAGAGCTCCCTGACATGCAATCTTTTGTTAAAGGGACAGCCAACACCAGAATTTTTGTTGTTTAAAAAAGGTAGATAATCCCTTTATTACCCATTCCCCAGTTTTGCATAACCATCACAGTTATAATACACGTTTTACCTCTGTAATTACCTTGTATCTATGCCTCTGCAAACTGCCCCCTTATTTCAGTTCTTTTGACAGACTTGCATGTTTAGCCAATCAGTGCTTACTCCTAGGAGCATCGCATGCCTGAGCTCAATGTTATCTATATGAAACACATGAACTAATGCCCTCTAGTGGTGAAACAACTGTCAAAATGCTTTCAGATTAGAGGCGGCCTTCAAAGTCTAAGAAATTAGCATATGAACCTCCTAGGTTTAGCTTTCAACTAAGAATACCAAGAGAACAAAGCAAAATGGGTGATAAAAGTAAATTGGAAAGTTGATTAAAATTGCATGCCCTATTTAAATCATGAAAGTTATTTTTTTTTCTTGACTGTCCCTTTAAGGCTCTGATTAGGATAGGACCTGTGTTTAGATCTAATGCTCTGCCTCGGAGTTTAAATCTTGTTAAGTTTTTGCAACAGGCTCCGTTTGAGCCTATGCATTCGGTTGACATCAAGTTGTTGTTGTCCTGGAAGGTTCTTTTCTATTGGCTATTACGTCGGCACGCAGAATTTCTGAAATAGCTGCCTTGCAATGTGAACCTCCTTATCTGGCATTCCACTTTGATAAGGCTGTCCTACGTACCTGTTTGGGTTTTCTCCCTAAGGTTGTGTCTGATCGTTACATCAGTCAGGAAATTGTGGTTCCTTCCTTGTGTCCTAATCCTTCTTCTTCGAAGGAATGTTTACTTCATAATCTGGATGTGGTTAGAGCTTTGAAGTTTTATCTTTAAGCTACTAAGGATTTTAGGCAAACTTCTTCCTTGTTTATCTACTCTGGGAAGTGTAAGGGTCTGAAGGCTTCTTCGACTTCCTTATCTTTTTGGTTAAGGAGTGTTATAGGCTTAGCTTACAAGTCAGCAGGAGTTAGACCTCCTCAGAGGATTACGACTCATTCCACTAGAGTGGTGGCTTCCTCTTGGGCCTTTAAGAACGAGGCCTCTATGGATCAGATTTGTAAGGAGGCTACCTGGTCCTCCTTACATACTTTTTCTAAATTCTAAAAGTTTGACATTTTTGCTTTAGCCAAAGCAGCTTTTGGGAGAAAGGTTTTGCAAACGGTGGTGCCCTGAGATTAGAGCCTGCATCTCTTCTACCCCTCCCGTTATCATTTAGTGTTCTCGAGAGCTTGGGTATAGTTTTCCCAACAGTAAGGAATGATGCCGTGTACTCTCCTTATATTAAGAAGGAAAACATAAATTATGCATACCTGATTATTTCATTTCCTTCTGTATGAGGAGAGTCCACGGCCCCCACCCGTATACTCCGATGGGTGGACCAAAATTAGTTTTTCTCTTCTGACACCATTTACACCCTGATATTTCTCCTACTGTTCCTTGTTCCCTTGGAAGAATGACTGGGATATGAGGGAAGTAGGGGGAGTATTTAAGCCTTTGGCTAGGGTGTCTTTGCCTCCACCTGGTGGCCAGGTTCAGTATCTTCCCAACAGTAAGAAATAATGCCGTGGACTCACCTCATACAGAAGGAAATTAAATTATCATGTAAGCATAATTTGTTTTTTACATCTGCATTACCTTGTATCTAAACCTTTGCAGACTGCCCACCTTATTTCAGTTCTTTTGATAGACTTGCATTTTAGCGTTCTCTCATAAGTAACTCCACAGGCGTGAGTACAATGTTATCTATATAAAACACATGAACTAATGCCCCCTAGCTGTGAAACTGTCAAATGCATTCAGATAAGAGGCAGTGATCGCTTAGTAATCTGTTTGAGCAGCTCTGGATCAAGTCCGGATCGTTGACAACTCTTTATACCGGCAACCAGTAGGACAGGTAGGCACCTCAGCAAAGATTGCTGAGGTGTAGAGGCTGTCTGAGGTTTCTAGAGGTTTCTGAAAAATAAAAATTTAGTTTAAAATTTAGTGACAGTAAAACAAAATGCCAATAATTTTTTAAAGTTAAATAAAAGTAGTTTTATTTTTTTGTTTGGTTATTGGGTAAAGATAGACCATGGGGCCTTCCAAAATGTTACTTGTAGCCTGTGTTTTGATTTCCAAGTGGAACCACCAATCCCTTTTTGTTCCTCATGTATTGAAAGAACATTGCATTACAGAGATAGAATTTTTGATTCTGAGCCATCATTACTAAGGTGGATGCTGTTCAGGGGTCTCCTGGTTAATATATGCCACAGCTTTCTCCTCAAGCGTCCCATACCTTCTTGTCTACACATGCAGTGTCCTGCGTTTCCTTTCACACTCTGGTTGGAGTTACCTTGGAAGATATTGCTACCCAAATATCCTCTGCGGTGACTGATGCACTGTCTGCTTTTCGCATGCGGCAGGGAAAGCACAAGAGGAAATGTAAAGAATCAATGAGTAAGGTTTCTGACACAGTCGTGGCTATTCCGTGTGCTTTCTCCCAGAAGTCTGAGGAGGAAGATACTTCGGTAAAATCTGAGGGTGAATTCTCAGACTGTGTAATTCCTTCTTCTGATGCTGAAGTTGTATCCTTCAAGTTTAAGCTGGAACACCTCTGTTTGTTACTTAAGGAGGTTTTGGCTACATTGGACGACTCTGACAAGACTGTCGTAGTCATTCCTAAAAAATCTATTTAATTAATGTACCTTCAGCTGTGGAGGTTTTCCCTGTACCAGACCGGGCTACAGAGATTATTGCACAGGAATGGGAGAGACCTGGTATACCATTTTCTCCATCCCCAATTTTTAAGAAAATGTTTCCAATAGCTGACTCTATCAAGGAGTCTTGGCAAACGGTCCCCAAGGTGGAAGGGACAATTTCCACTTTGGCTAAGAGAACCACTATTCCCATAGAGGATAGCTGTTCCTTTAAGGATCCTATGGATAAGAAGTTGGAGGCGTTACTTAAAAAGATGTATGTTCACCAATGCAGTGTGTATTGCTACTGTCACTAGCGCAGCAGCCTACTGGTTTGATGCATTGTCTGATTGTATTTAGACAGATACTCCCCTTGAATCCAGGATTTTCTACAAGGGTAAGACCTTGATTGGGCCGAAATTATTTTAGATATTACGAGAGGAAAAGGACATTTCCTCCCTCAGGATAAGAGGAATAAACAGAAAGGACGTCAAACTAATTTTCGTTCCTTTAAAGGTAAGCCTTCCCCCCCTCTTCCAAGCAGGAACAGTCCAAGTCTTCCTGGAAGTCCAATCAGTCTTGGAACAAGGGGAAGCAATCTAAGAAGCCCATTAATTATTCAAAGTCAGCATGAAGGGTCTGCCCCCGATCCGGGAGCGGATCTTGTAGGGGGGCAGACTGTGTCACTTCGCTCAAGCCTGGGTTTGGGATGTTCCGGATCCCTGGGTGGTGGACATTGTGTCCCAGGGATACAAACCAGAGTTCAAGACCTTTTCTCCCAGGGGCAGGTTCCTCCTCTCAAGATTATCTGTAGACCAGTTAAAAAGAGAGGCGTTCTTACATTATGTCTGAGATCTTTCCGCCCTGGGACTGATAGTTCCTGTTCCAATGCAGGAACAGGGTCTGGGATTCTATTCCAATCTGTTCATGGTTCCCAAAAAAGAGGGAACTTTCAGACCAATTTTAGACCTCAAAAGTCTAAAGTTCCTCAGAGTACCATCCTTCAAGATGGAAACTATTCATTGCATTCTTCCCTTGGTTCAAGAGAGTCAGTTCCTGACAACAGTAGACTTAAAGGATGCGTACCTGCATATTCCCATCCACAGGGATCATCACAAGTTTCTGAGGTTCGCGTTTCTAGACAAACACTTTCAGTTTGTGGGTCTTCCATTTGGTCATGCCACAGCTCCCAGAATTTTCTCAAAGGTCCTGGAAGCGCTGTTGGTGGTGCTCTGGTTACGTGGCATTGCAGTGGTGCCTTATCTAGACGACATTCTCTTTCAGGCTCCGTCTTTTCAGTAAGCAAACTCCCACACAGAGATCTTGTTATCTTTTCTGCGTTCTTATGGATGGAAGGTGAATTTGGGAAAGAGTTCCTTGATTCCAGCTACAAGGGTAGTGTTCTTAGGAACCATAGTAGATTCTCTATCAATGAAAATATTTCTGACAGAGGTCAGAAAAACATAGGTCTTCTACTCTTGTCTTGCCCTTCAGTCCTATCTTCGGCCGTCAGTGGCCTAATGTATGGAGGTAATTGGTCTGATGGTAGCTGCCATGGACATCATTCCGTTTGCTCGGTTCCATCTCAGACCTCTGCAGTTATGCATGCTCAGACAATGGAATGGGGATTATGTGGATCTGTTTCCGCGATTAGAACTGGATCAGGCAACAAGAGATTCTCTTCCATGGTGGTTGTCTCAGGAACATCTCTCTCAGGGAACCTGCTTCTGCAGACCTACCTGGGTGATTGTGACCACGGATGCCAGTCTGCAATCTTCAATGCTCTTTTGGCCTGGCCTCAGTTAGCTTCAGTCCGGTTTATCAGGTTCCAGTCGGACAACATAACGTCAGTGGCCTACATCAACCATCAGGGAGGAACTCGGAGTTCCTTGGCCATGACAAAGGTAGCCAAAATTATTCAGTGGGCGGAGACCCACAACTGCTGTCTATCTGTGATCCACATTCCAGGAGTGGACAATTGGGAAGCGGATTTTCGGAGCAGACAGACCTTTCACTTTAACCTCAAATGGGGACACTCGGAGCTGGATCTCATGGCATCTCGACAGAATGCCAAGCTCCCGAGGTACAGGTCGAGGTCAAGGGATCCTCAGGCTGTACTGATAGATGCCCTGGCAGTTCCTTGGAATTTCAGTCTAGCATACCTATTTCCTCCATTCGCTCTCCTTCCATGGGTCATTGCTCGAATCAAACAGAAGAGGGTGTCAGTGATCCTCATTGCACCGGCGTGGCCTTTTTCTCTGTAGCTGAGAAGTATAATAGTTTGGTCTATGAAACTGCTGGACAGCAGCCTCCTGAGAGAATCATAGCTCATTACACTAGGGCTGTCTCTTCTTCTTAGGCTTTCAAAAATTAATCTTCTTTGGAACAGATTTGCAAGGCTTCAACTTGGTTCTCTCTACACATTCTATAAATTTGATACTTTTGCCTCAGCTGAGGCTTCTTTTGGGAGAAAGGTTCTTCAAGCAGTGGTGCCTTCTTTTAATGTTCCCTGTCTTGTCCCTCCCTTATCAACTGTGTCCTCTAGCTTGGGTATTGATTCCCATTAGTAATTACTGATGATCCGTGGACTCACCATGTCATTAGAAAGAAAATTAAATTTATTTCTTGACACGATGAGTCCATGGCCCGCCCTGTTTGTTCAGACAGTCTTTTTGTTTTGTAAACCTCAGGCACCTCTGCACCTTGGATTACTTCCTTTCTCTCCTTTTCCTTCGGTCGAATGACTGGGGTTTTAGGGAAGGGAGGTGATACTTAACAGCTTTGCTGTGGTGCTCTTTGCCTCCTCTTGCTGGCCAGGAGTGATATTCCCAATAGTAATCGACTGATTTAGTTTTTTTGTAGGGCATTGCCCTAAGTTTAACACCTCTTTTACCAAAATTTTTTTTTTACAAAGTACCCCCTAACAGTTAAACCCCGCACCCAACCCCGCAAAATAAAACAAAAAAATTAAGTCTAAAAAAACTAAGCTACCCATTGCCCCTAAAGGGGCATTTGTATGGGCATTGCCTTTAAAATGGCAATCAGCTCTTTTGCTGCCCATTAAAATAAAAAAGCCCTAATAAAAAAAAAAAACCACTAACACTAAATTATTACAAAAGGGCCTTTTGTAGGGCATTGCCTCTCAGGAGGTTGCTGTCCAGCAGTCTTATACGCCAAACGAATAATACTTCTCAGCCAGAGAGAAAGAGAAGTAGCAGTAGCTTTCTGACCTTTACATTTCCCATAAAAACAAACAAACAAGGAAGAAACTGGCAAAAATCCTTAGTCGCCTGCAAATAGAATTTAAGAGCACACACAACATCCAAGTTGTGCAACAAACGTTACTTATAAGAAGGATTAGGACAGAGAAAAGAAACAACAATTTCCTGAATAATATTTCTATCCAAAACAACTTTAGGAAGGAAACCACTTAGTATGAAGAACTGCCTTATCTGCATGAAAAATAAGATAAGGTGAATCGCATTGCAAAGAAGAAAGTTCTGAGACTCTCCAAGCAGAAGAAATAGCCGTAAGAAACAAAACCTTCCAATGCAGTGGCTCAAACGGAGCCTGCTGCAAAACTTTAAGAACAAGGTTAAGGCTCCAAGGCGGAGCAACAGACTTAAACACAGGCCTGATTCTTACCAAGGCCTGGCAAAAAGATTGCACATCTGGCATGTCTGCCAGACGCTTGTGCAGCAAAATAGATAAAGCAGAAATCTGACAGACAAACCCCTCTCCAGACCTTCCTGGAGAAAGGACAAAATCCTTGGAATCCTGACCCTACTCCATGAGTAGCCCTTGGATTCACACCAATAAAGATATTTAATCCAAACCTTATGATAAATCTTTCTAGTAACAGGCTTACAAGCCTGAATCATGGTCTCAATGACCGACTCAGAAAATACACGCTTAAACAAAACTAATCATTCAATCTCCAAGCAATCAGCTTCAGAAAAATGAGATTTGGGTGAAGGAAAAGACCCTGAAGTAGTAGGTCCTTCCTTAGAGGAAGTCTCCAAGGAGGGAGAGACGACATCTCCACTAGGTCTGCATACCAGATCCTGCGAGGCCACATAGGAGCTATTAGAATCACTGATGCTCTCTCCTGCTTGATACGAGCAATGACTCGTGGAAGGAGAAAAAACGGAGGCAACAGGTATGCCAACCTGAAGTTCCATGGAACTGCCAGAGCATCTATCAGGAAGGCCTGAGGATCCCTTGACCTTGAAACGTACTTTGGAAGCTTGGCGTTCTGTCGAGACGCCATCAGATCCAATTCCAGTACCCCCCATTTGACGGTTAACCTAGAGAACACCTCCGGATGGAGTTCCGACTCCCCGGGATGAAAAGTCTGTCTGCTTAGGAAATCCGCTTCCCAGTTGTCCATTTCTGGAATGTGGATGGCATATAGACAGCAATTGTGAGCTTCCGCTCACTGAATGATCCAAGCCACCTCCTTCATGGCTAAAGGACTCAGAGTCCCTCCCTGGTGGTTGATGTAAGCCACTGAGGTTATGTTGTCTGACTGGAATCTGATAAACTGGGCTAAGGCCAGCTGAGCAACACAGCAAGGTGATATCAGGTGGTGTGGAAAATGTATCAAGCAGAGTAAATTCAAACAGTGTTTAACCATCCAAATGCAGACTGCTTTATGCGGCAGTGTGCATGTATGTTAACATTGTATCCATATTTATGCAAACAAAATTTGTAGAAAAGGGAAAAGACAACTTACTGCCGCATCACCGCATAAGAAGATTACTCACGGTTTGTAACCGAGATTTGTATTTTCATCGGAATGACAAGTTGTATACTAACTTCTGTATGCGCACACAATGGCGTGTAGATACTCCTGGCATGTGTCTTCTCCCACTTGCTAATGTAAGTATGTCCAGCAAGGCCGCCTTCCTCTCATGCTGTCAGGGCTCTCCCTCTCACCCTCGAAATACAACACTTGAACAAACTAAACCGAAGGACAGCATATTCGATCAGGAACAAAAAGGTGTACAGGACGTCAAAAATCCAAGTGTTAAAAAGTAAGCTTTATTTAGTAATCAAAGAATTAAGACATAAGTATATCCCAGGCACAGCACACAGGAAAACTCAGCGTTTACAGCTGACGTGTTTCACGCCCACACAGCGTTTCATCAGAGCAGATCAGGCCAGCTGAGGCCAAGGCATTGAAAATCGCTCTCAACTCCAATATGTTAATGGAGAGAGCAGATTCCTCCTGAGACCAAAGTCCCTGCACCTTCAACGAATCCCAGACTGCTCCCCAGCCCATCAGGCTGGTGTCCGTGTTCACAATCACACACAAAGGTCTCCGAAAGCATGTCCCCTGAGACAAATGTTCCTGGGAAAGCCACCATGGAAGAGAGTCTCTTGTCGACTAATTTAGAACTATCTTCTGAGACAGATCTGCATAATCACTGTTCCATTGAATGAGCATGCATAACTGCAGAGCTCTCAAATGGAATCGAGCAAAGGGGACGATTTCCATGGAAGCAACCATCAGACCAATAACCTCCATACATTGAGCCACTGATGGTCGAACAATGGCCTGTAGAGAAAGGCAAGAGGAAAAAATCTTGTTTCTTCTGACCTCCGTCAGAAATATTTTCATTGATAGGGAATCTATAATGGTCCCTAAGAAAATCACCCTTGTAGCCGGAACAAGGGAACTCTTTTCCAAATTTACCTTCTATCCGTGGGAACGAAGAAAAGACAAGATCTCTGTGTGAGATTTTGCTAGTTGAAAAGATGGCACCTGAACCAGAATGTCATCCAGATAGGGCGCTACAGCAATTCCCTGAGACCGAATCACTGCCAAAAGAGCCCCCAGAACCTTTGAGAAAATTCTGGGGGCTGTGGTAGGTCTGAATGGAAGAGCCACAAATTGAAAGTGATTGTCCAGAAAGGCAAACCTCAAAAATTTGTGATGATCCCTGTGAATGGGAACATGCAGGTATGCATCCTTCAGGTCTATGGTTGTCATGAACTGACCCTCTTGTACTAAAGGAAGGATGGAACGGATAGTCTCCATCTTGAAGGAGTATACACTGAGAAACTTGTTTAGACACTTTAGGTCTAGAATCGGTCAGAAAGTTCCCTTTTTTTGGGGAACCATGAACAGATTTTTAATAGAACCCTAGACCCTGCTCCTGAACTGGAACTATCACTCCCAGGTAGGAAAGATCCTGTACACATTTCAAGAATGCCTATCTTTTTATCTGGTCTGCAGATAATCTTGAGAGGTGGAACCTGCCCCTGGGAGGAAAGGTCTTGAATTCTAATTTGTAACCCTGGGATACAATGTCCACGGCCCACTGATCTGGAACATCTCGTATCCATGCTTGAGAGAACTGAGAAAGTCTGCCCCCCACTTGATTCAATCCCGGATCGGGGGCAACCCCTTCATGCTGACATAGACTCAGCTGTGGGCTTCTTAGATTGCTTCCCCTTGTTCCAAGACTGACTGGGTTTGCGAAAAGGCTTGGACTGTTCCTGCTTGGCAGGGGAGGGGAAAGACTTACCTCTGAAGTTACGAAAAGAATAAAAATGACTCTGGTGTCCTTTCGGTCTATTCTTCTTATCTTGTGGCAGAAAAGACCCTTTACCACCCGTGATATCGGAAATTATTTCTACCAAACCTGGTCCAAACAAGGACTTACCCTTGTAAGTGATTGCCAGAAACATCTGCTGACCAAGATTTCAGCCATAATGCTCTACGCACCAATATCACGAAACCAGATATTTTGGCACCTAACTTAATGACCTGCAATGAAGCGTCAGTAATAAAGGAATTGACTATCTTAAGGGCCTTAATCCTGTCCTGCATCTCCCACAAGGGAGTCTCAGCCTGAATAGACTCAGACAATTCGTCAAACCAATAAGCTGCCAGACTTGTCATGGTAGCAATACACACTGCAGGTTGCCATTGGAGACCATGGTGAACATACATAGTTTTCATGTAAGCCTCCAGCTTCTTGTCCATTGGTTCCTTGAAAGAACAGCTATCCTCAATAGGGATAGTGGTTCTCTTAGCCAGAGTAGAAATTGCCTTGGCACCGTCTGCCATGACTCCTTAATGGAGTCCGTCACCCAGGGGCGTATTAAGGCATAGGCCAACAAGGCCGGTGCCTAGAGCAGCAGATTTTTAAGTGTGTGTAGGTGTGTTAAAGTGTGCGCAAGAGGCACCAAGCTGCTCCAACCCTAAAGTCCCTCAAAATAGGGAAAAAGATAGGCAAAAGAATGAAAAAATAGGAGAAGCGCTAGTAAAAGCTAAAGGTGCTACAATGAAAATTGAGTAAAATAGTTTGCTGTGCAAATGAATTGAGATAGAATAAAATAACTTGTTTTGTAAATAAAATTTAATTTAATTTAATTAAACAATCAAAGAGGTATGAATCCTGCAAAGATAAAATGAAAAAACATGGAGATATTTAAAATCGGACGTCTCCGATATATAAAAGCACAAAAACAAAACTAAAACAAATGACTACTGTTGCCAATATAAACTTTGTTTCAATATTGTGTAGAGGAAGTCGACATAATAACTAAAGTCCTCAGATGAAACAAAGAGAGGATCAAAACCGGGTAGAGATAAACCCGTTATTACCTTCAGGCGTACCGTCCGTGTATTAGAATCACCTCCGTGAGGCGTATGTATATCCCGTGACGTCACTGATCGGGAGGCGTCGTCTCTGTAGGGAAATCCTATTGGTCAGGATAACTTGACAGATGAACTATAGCGGCCGCTATATTATAGATGTTGAACCCCGCTCTTAGTGCAGAATCGCACGCAGGCTCATAGTATATCCAGATTTCTCTTGTGGACCTTGTGGTAAAAGGATTTTGATGTGCAACTTGAAACCGGCTTAGCTTAGGCGCATAGCCCTTCACAGTGCAGTCCTCTTGCTCTCCGTGGGTAGCTGAAAGGATTTTGATGTGCAACTTGAAACCGGCTTAGCTTAGGCGCATAGCCCTTCACAATGCAGTCCTCTTGCTCTCCGTAGGTAGCTGAAATAGCTTGTCACTTCAACAAAGTATTAAAGTCCTGATAGACAATAAATGAAGTGTAAGGTAGCTGTAACTTTCATCAACGCGTTTCTCCCTCTTACAGGGCTTTCTCAAGATCTTAAACGGATTAGTCACTAAATACTTGTACATTTACTTTTTGTCTATCTGTCATATATGCAAAGAATAAGTATTTATTGCTGAATCTATACAACTATGTGACTTAAAACACAACTGAAAATATGTTGTATGCATTTAATACATTCAGAAACAATTCAAATATATACTTTATTATGATTGTATCATGTGACTTTATCCCCTAGGATACAATTCCTAAACCTATCATAACTACTGTTGTATTTTTTAAAGGCCAGTTTGTATATTCATTATATTCATATTCATCCAAGCAGATATTTTGCTTAAATAACTGTCAATCACCAAAGAAGATGTTTAAGGTTAAACAACTACCTACTGACAAACTATCATACTATACAGTGAAGGATAATTTTTTTATGATATAAACACTTTAATCATCCGACTTGCAAAATAATGTCTTTTTTTATATTTTATATATATATATATATATATGTGTGTGTGTGTGTGTGTGTGTGTGACCAGAGTGAATGCAAGCCCTGGTGAACATCTACTTAAAAAGACATTATTTTTTTAATTTTTTACACCCTGCCCCAAAAATTTGATGTCTAAAAAAAAGGCCTTAAACCTGGGGTGGGGTGGGGGGGCAGCAGAATTTTGGGTGCCTAGGGCAGCACAAAACCTAAATACGCCCCTGCCGTCACCGGAAACATCTTTTTAAAAAACGGAAATGGGGAAAAGGGAATCCCAGGTCTCTCCCATTCCCGTGCTCTAATTTCCATAGCACGGTCTGGTACCGGAAACACCTCTACAGAGAAGGGAACATCAAAAACATAATTTATGTAAGAACTTACCTGATAAATTCATTTCTTTCATATTAGCAAGAGTCCATGAGCTAGTGACGTATGGGATATACATTCCTACCAGGAGGGGCAAAGTTTCCCAAACCTTAAAATGCCTATAAATACACCCCTCACCACACCCACAATTCAGTTTAACGAATAGCCAAGAAGTGGGGTGATAAGAAAAAAGTGCGAAAGCATATAAAATAGGGAATTGGAATAATTGTGCTTTATACAAAAAAATCATAACCACCACAAAAAAAGGGCGGGCCTCATGGACTCTTGCTAATATGAAAGAAATGAATTTATCAGGTAAGTTCTTACATAAATTATGTTTTCTTTCATGTAATTAGCAAGAGTCCATGAGCTAGTGACGTATGGGATAATGACTACCCAAGATGTGGATCTTTCCACACAAGAGTCATTAGAGAGGGAGGGATAAAATAAAGACAGCCAATTCCTGCTGAAAATAATCCACACCCAAAATAAAGTTTAATGAAAAACATAAGCAGAAGATTCAAACTGAAACCACTGCCAGAAGTACTTTTCTACCAAAAACTGCTTCAGAAGAAGAACACATCAAAATGGTAGAATTTAGAAAAAGTATGCAAGAGGACCAAGTTGCTGCTTTGCAAATCTGATCAATCGAAGCTTCATTCCTAAACGCCCAGGAAGTAGAAACTGAACTAGTAGAATGAACTGAAATCCTTAGAGGCGGAGTTTTACCCGACTCGACATAAGCATGATGAAATAAAGATTTCAACCAAGATGCCAAAGAAATGGCAGAAGCTTTCTGGCCTTTTCTAGAACCGGAAAAGATAACAAATAAACTAGAAGTCTTACGGAAAGACTTAGTAGCTTCAACATAATATTTCAAAGCTCTAACAACATCCAAAGAATGCAACGATTTCTCCCTAGAATTCTTAGGATTAGGACATAATGAAGGAACCACAAATTCTCTACTAATGTTGTTGGAATTCACAACTTTAGGTAAAAAATCAAAAGAAGTTCGCAACACCGCCTTATCCTGATGAAAAATCAGAAAAGGAGACTCACAAGAAAGAGCAGATAATTCAGAAACTCTTCTGGCAGAAGAGATTGCCAAAAGGAACAAAACTTTCCAAGAAAGTAATTTAATGTCCAATGAATGCATAGGTTCAAACGGAGGAACTTGAAGAGCCCCCAGAACCAAATTCAAACTCCAAAGAGGAGAAATTGACTTAATGACAGGTTTTATACGAACCAAAGCTTGTACAAAACAATGAATATCAGGAAGAATAGCAATCTTTCTATGAAAAAGAACAGAAAGAGCAGAGATTTGACCTTTCAAGGAACTTGCGGACAAACCCTTATCTAAACCATCCTGAAGAAACTGTAAAATTCTCGGTATTCTAAAAGAATGCCAAAAAATGATGAGAAAGACACCAAGAAATATAAGTCTTCCAGACTCTATAATATATCTCTCTAGATACAGATTTACGCGCTTGTAACATAGTATTAATCACAGAGTCAGAGAAACCTCTTTGACCCAGAATCAAGCGTTCAATCTCCATACCTTTAAATTTAAGGATTTCAGATCCTGATGGAAAAAAGGACCTTGCGACAGAAGGTCTGGTCTTAACGAAAGAGTCCACGGTTGGCAAGAGGCCATCCGGACCAGATCCGCATACCAAAACCTGTGAGGCCATGCCGGAGCTACCAGCAGAACAAACAAGCATTCCTTCAGAATCTTGGAGATTACTCTTGGAAGAAAAACTAGAGGCGGAAAGATATAGGCAGGATGATACTTCCAAGGAAGTGAAAAATGCATCCACTGCCTCCGCCCGAGGATCCCGGGATCCGGACAGATACCAGGGAAGTTTCTTGTTTAGATGAGAAGCCATCAGATCTATTTCTGGGAGTTCCCACATTTGAACAATCTGAGGAAATACCTCTGGGTGAAGAGACCATTCGCCCAAGTGCAACGTTTGGCGACTGAGATAATCCGCTTTCCAATTGTCCATACCTGGGATATGAACCGCAGAGATTAGACAGGAGCTGGATTCCGCCCAAACCAAAATTCGAGATACTTCTTTCATAGCCAGAGGACTGTGAGTCCCTCCTTGAAGATTGATGTATGCCACAGTTGTGACATTGTCTATCTGAAAACAAATGAACAACTCTCTCTTCAGAAGAGGCCAAGACTGAAGAGCTCTGAAAATTGCACGGAGTTCCAAAATATTGATCGGAAATCTCACCTCCTGAGATTCCCAAACCCCTTGTGCCGTCAGATACCCCCACACAGCTCCCCAACCTGTAAGACTTGCATCTGTTGAGATTATAGTCCAGGTCGGAAGAACAAAGAAGCCCCCTGAACTAAACGATGGTGATCTGTCCACCATGTCAGAGAGTGTCGTAAAATCGGTTTAAAGATATTAATTGAGATATCTTTGAGTAATCCCTGCACCATTGGTTCAGCATACAGAGCTGAAGAGGTCGCATGTGAAAACGAGCAAAGGAGATCGCATCTGATGCGGCAGTCCTAAGACCTAACATTTCCATGCATAAGGCTACCAAAGGGAATGATTGTGACTGAAGGTTTTGACAAGCTGATATCAATGTTAAACTTCTCTTGTCTGACAAGGACAGAGTCATAGACACTGAATCTATCTAGAAACCTAAAAAGGTTACCCTTGCCTGAGGAATCAATGAACTGATTGGTAAATTGATCCTCCAACCATGAACTTGAAGAAACAACACAAGTCGATTCGTATGAGATTCTTCGAAAATGAGAAGACTGAGCAAGTACCAAGATATCGTCCAAATAAGGAAATACCAAAACCCTGTTCTCTGATTACAGAAAGAAGGGCACCGAGAACCTTTGAAAAAAATTCTTGGAACTGAGGCTAGGCCAAACGGTAGAGCCACAAAACTGGTAATGCTTGTCTAAAAAGAGAATCTCAGACACTAAAAGTGATCTGGATGAATCGGAATATGCAGATACACATCCTGTAAATCTATTGTAGACATATAATGCCCTTGCTAAACAAAAGGCAGGATAGTCCTACAGGAACCATCTTGAATGTTGGTATCCTAACATAACGATTCAATAATGATAGATCCGGAACTGGTCTGAAGGAATTGACCTTCTTTGGTACAATGAAGAGATAAAATAAAACCCCAGCCCCTGTTCCAGACTGGAACTGGCAAAATTACTCCAGCCAACTCTAGATCTGAAACACATTTCAGAAATGCTGAGCCTTGCTGTGTTAACTGGGACACGGGAAAGAAAAAAATCTCTTAGCAGGAGGCCTTAACTTGAAGCCAATTCTGTACCTTTCTGAAACAATGTTCTGAAACCAGAGATTGAGAACGGAATTGATCCAAATTTCTTTGAAGAAAACGTAATCTGCCCCATACCAGCTGAGCTGGAATAAGGGCCGCACCTTCATAGGTACTTAGGAGCTGGCTATAGGTTTCTATAAGGCTTGGATATATTCCAAACTGGAAATAGTTTCCAAACTGATACCGCTCCTGAGGATGAAGGATCAGGCTTTTGTTCCTTGTTGTGAGGAAAGGAACGAAAATGATTATTTACCCTGGAAAGAAAGGGAAAGCAAAGTTGACTTAGAAGACATATCAGCATTCCAAGTTTAATCCATAAAGCTTTTCTAGCTAAAATAGCTAGAGACATATACCTGACATCAACTCTAATGATATCAAAAGATGGTATCACCAATAAAATTATTAGCATGTTATAGAATAATAATAATGCTATAAAATTATGATCTGTTACTTGTTGCGCTAAAGCTTCTAACCAAAAAGTTGAAGCTGCAGCAACATCCGCTAAAAATATAGCAGGTCTAATAAGATTACCTGAACATAAGTAAGCTTTTCTTAGAAAGGATTCAATTTTCCTATCTAAAGGATCCTTAAATGAAGTACTATCTGCCGTAGGAATAGTAGTACATTAGTAGGAGTAGAGACAGCCCCATAACCTTAGGGATTTTAGTCCCAAAAAACTCTAATCTGTCAGATGGCACAGGATATAATTGCTTAAACGTCTAGAAGGAGTAAATAAATTACCCATTAAGAAATAGCATCAGGGAGATTAAACACTTCTGGAATAACTACAGGAGATTTAAAAACCTTATTTAAACGTTTACATTTAGTATCAAGAGGACCAGAATCCTCTATTTCTAATGCAAATAATACTTCTTTAAGTAAAGAACGAATAAATTCCATCTTGAACAAATACAAAGATTTATCAGCATCAACCTCTGAGACAGAAACCTCTGAACCAGAAGAACCATTATCAGTATCAAAATGATGATGTTCATTTAAAAATTCATCTGAAAAAAGAGAAGTTTTAAAAGACTTTTATGTATACTAGAAGGAGAAATAACAGACATAGCCTTCTTAATGGATTTAAAAAATAAAATCTCTTATGTTATCAGGAACACTCTGAAAATTAGATGTTGACGGAACAGCAACAGGTAATGTAACAGTACTAAAGGAAATTTTATCTGCATTAATAAGTTTGACATGACATGCAATACAAACAACAGCTGGAGAAACAGATACCAAAAGTTTATAGCAGATACACTTAGCTTGGTAGCTCCAGCACTGGGCAGTGATTTTCCTGAAGTATCTTCTGACTCAGTTGCAACGTGGAACATCTTGCAATATGTAAAAGAAAAAACAACATATAAAGCAAAATTGATCAAATTCCTTAAATGACAGTTTCAGGAATGGGAAAAAAATGCCAGTGAACAAGCTTCTAGCAACCAGAAGCAATAAATAATGAGACTTAAATAATGTGGAGACAAAAATGACGCCCATATTTTTTAGCGCCAAAAAAGACGCCCACATTATTTGGCGCCTAAATGCTTTTGGCGCCAAAAATGACGCCACATCCGGAACGCCGACATTTTTGACGCAAAAAAACGTCAAAAAAATGACGCAACTTCCGGCGACACGTATGACGCCGGAAACAGAAAAAAAATTTTGCGCCAAAAAAGTCCGCGCCAAGAATGACGCAATAAAATGAAGCATTTTCTGCCCCCGCGAGCCTAACAGCCCACAGGGAAAAAGTCAAATTTTTTAAGGTAAGAAAAAATGATTGAAACAAATGCATTCATCCCAAATATGAAACTGACTGTCTGAAAAATAAGGAATGTTGAACATTCTGAGTCAAGGCAAATAAATGTTTGAATACATATATTTAGAACTTTATAAACAAAGTGCCCAACCATAGCTTAGAGTGTCACAGAAAATAAGATTTACTTACCCCAGGACACTCATCTACATGTTTGTAGAAAGCCAAAACAGTACTGAAACGAGAATCAGCAGAGGTAATGGTATATATAAGAGTATATCGTCGATCTGAAAAGGGAGGTAAGAGATGAATCTCTACGACCGATAACAGAGAACCTATGAAATAGACCCCGTAGAAGGAGATCACTGCATTCAAATAGGCAATACTCTCCTCACATCCCTCTGACATTCAATGCACGCTGAGAGGAAAACCGGGCTCCAACTTGCTGCGGAGCGCATATCAACGTAGAATCTAGCACAAACTTACTTCACCACCTCCATCGGAGGCAAAGTTTGTAAAACTGAATTGTGGGTGTGGTGAGGGGTGTATTTATAGGCATTTTAAGGTTTGGGAAACTTTGCCCCTCCTGGTAGGAATGTATATCCCATACGTCACTAGCTCATGGACTCTTGCTAATTACATGAAAGAAATATCTATTTAATTTACTTGATTTCTTAGGGTTGACAATGACAGGAACATCAGCGTCGTCCAGGGTAGCCAAAACCTTCTTTAACAAAGCATGAAGGTGTTCAAGCTTAAATCTGAAAGATACTACTTCAGCATCAGAAGAAGGAATTATACTATCCGAATCTGAGATTTCACTCTCAGAGGCTACCGATGTATCTTCATGCTTGTGAGAAAGAGCAACCTGGTTAGCCTGGGCCGGATCAGAAACCTTACTATCTGATTCCCTAAATTTTCTCTTGCGTCTTCCCTGTAGCATGGGAATGGCAGCTAATGCTTCAGATACCAAAGAGGATATCTGAGAAGCAATTTCTACTTGCAAATAGACTCCTCCAGTAGATTGTGAGGAACCGTAGGGCACTGCATGTGACGTTGTTAAGGTTTGGGACATTTGAGGAGAAAGCTGCGGCATTGCCTGAACAGCATCAACCTGAGGGAGTGGTGGCTCAGGAACAAAAAGTTTATCTTTATACATTAATGTCCTTTCAATACAAGAGGAACAAAAGGGCAAAGGAAGTTAAACTTGGTTTTCTAAACAAAGCTTTCTATCAACAGAAGGCACAAGCTCTAGGTCCATATTGAAATTAAAATTAACACAACAATACAATTATAATAAAAAAATATTTTCAGTACTGTTTCTTTAAGAATATCCATTCCCAAAGTAACTAAGGGCTGTCAACAGATAAGCTTGCAAAAAAAACAACAATGTAAGTTTAAATTTGCACCAATGTAATGACTTTGCACAGTAATTCAAACCTCCTTTAAGATGGAGGATAAAGACAGAGACCAACAACAAAATACCTCTACACCTCAGCGCTATTACCGAGGTCCTTACCTGCCCCCTCTGCACTCCGGAATAATATTCTCTGTCCTCGATCGCAGTAGCTCTGGATCTATTGCAGAGACCTGTATGAGATCCACTATAAGCTGCGCCACAACAGTGAAAAACCGCCTCTCCTGTTACTTCAGAGGCGGTCCCGGACGCCATTAGAGATTAACCATTAAAAAATATAATCATTCCCTGCGAAGTACACAATCACCCATCTGTTTCCCAACCGGACTTACAGGCAATAAAAATAAACTACCGAGCCACCAGTGATTCTAACTCTCAGCTGAAATCACTATCTCCCATATTTTTTCACAACCCACAGTGCCTGCTCCCTGCCATTATGAGTTCTGTTCCTTAACTTCAGGACTGTAGCCCCAATCACAAAGTGCAGCTTATATCTGCTTTTAGTGCCAGTGCTTAAGAAAAAAATGGCACTTACCTGCACCTCTGGCTGTCCGGCAGGAGGACAGCTCACCCGGCATGAAAGGAAGCCACTCCTTACAGAGACCTTTGAAAACAAGAAAGGAACTACTCTGGCTTTCTATACAAGGGCAACAATCTGTTAGGAAAACGCAGTGAGGCCCACCCCACAAGTTCCTAACTGCTTGAAAGCTACCACTGCCCTACTGAAGAGACTAACGTGGAGTATAGCTAGACCCCATCATGGGAGGAAAGATCAGAGCAAACCTACTCTGGCTTTCAAAATAATAAAATCTTGATTGAAGAAAATTTTCTTTAGACATCAAACTTCACCTCTTCCTTGCACTGAAGGCAAAGAGAATGACTGGGGTTTGTGGGCAGGGTAGTGATACTTACCAAATTTGCTGTGGTGCTCTTTGCCTCCTGCTGCTGGCCAGGAGTGATATTCCCATTAGTAATTGAGGACACCGTGGACTCACCATATCTTAGAAAAGAAATAGTAATTTTTGATAATTTAATTTTAATTTTATTTTTAATAGTGAAAAAGTTTGGATATTGGAATTTCAGATTTGGGAATTTATAGATGTTTATAAGATTTTGAATATACAGTATGTCCGCCACCCTCTTAGGTATCGGAAAGGCATCAGGGTGCACCGGGACCTCTAGGAATTTGTCCATCTTGCACAATTTTTCTGGGATGACCAAATTGTCACAATCATCCAGAGTAGATAGCACCTCCTTAAGTAATGCGCGGAGATGCTCTAATTTAAATTTAAATGTCACAACATCAGGTTCTGCCTGCTGAGAAATTCTTCCTGTATCAGAAATTTCTCCATCTGACAAACCCTCCCTCATTGCCACTTCAGATTGGTGTGAGGGTATGACAGATAAATTATCATCAGCGCCCTCCTGCTCTACAGTGTTTAAAACTGAGCAATCACGCTTTCTCTGAAATACTGGCATTTTGGATAAAATATGGAGTTATCCATTACTGCCGTCAATTGTTGCATAGTAACAAGCATTGGCGCGCTAGAAGTACTAGGGGTCGCCTGCGAGGGCATAACTGGTATAGATACAGAAGGAGAGGATGCAGAACTATCCCTACTTCCTTCATTTGAGGAATCATCCTGGGCAACCTTACTAAATGTGACAGTACTGTCCTTACTTTGTTTGGACGCCATGGCACAATTATCACATACATTTGAAGGGGGGACCACCTTGGCCTCCATACATACAGAACATGATCTATCTGAAGATACAGACATGTTATACAGGCTTAAATTGGTTAATAAAGCACAAAAACCGTTTTTAAACAAAACCGTTACTGTCTCTTTAAATGTTAAACAGAGCACACTTTATTACTGAATATGTGAAAAACTATGAAGGAATTATCCAATCTTTACCAAATTTTCACCACAGTGTCTTAATGCATTCAAAGTATTGCACCCCAATTTTCAAGCTTTTAACCCTTAAAATGCGGAAAACTGAGCTGTTTGCAATTTTAACCCCATAACAGTCCTAGCCACAGCGTTTGTTGCGACTTCACCTATCCCAGGGGGGTATACGATACCAATTCAAGCCTTCTAGGAACGTTTTCAGTGGATACCAGACCCTCTCACATGCAGCTGCATGCACTGCACTCAAAAGAAACTGCGCAATAATGGCGCGAAAATGAGGCTCTGCCTACTACAGTGAAAGGCCCTTCCTGACTGGGAAGGTGTCTTAACTAGTGCCTGGCGTTAAAAACGTTCCCCAAATAATAAAAAGTGTGAAATCCACTTCAAACTGTAAATAATACTTAAATAAGCAATCGATTTAGCCCTTAAGAGTGTCCACCAGTTAATAGCCCATAATAAGCCCTTTATTCTTTTTTGAGTCTAAGAAAATGGCTTACCGATCCCCATGAGGGAAAATGACAGCCTTCCAGCATTACACAGTCTTGTTAGATAAATGGCTAGTCATACCTTGAGCAGAAAAGTCTGCAAACTGTTCCCCCCAACTGAAGTTCTCTGGGCTCAACAGTCCTGCGTGGGAACAGCAATTGATTTTAGTTACTGCTGCTAAAATCATACTCCTCTTTTAAACAGACCTCTTCTTCTCTTTCTGTTTCAGAGTAAATAGCACAACCAGTACTATTTCAAAATAACAAACTTTTGATAGAAGAATAAAAAACTACAACTAAACACCACATACTCTTCACCATCTCCATGGAGATGCTACTTGTTCAGAGCGGCAAAGAGAATGACTGGGGGGCGGAGCCTGAGGAGGGGCTATATGGACAGCTTTTGCTGTGCTCTTTGCCATTTCCTGTTGGGGAAGAGAAATTCCCCCAAGTAATGGATGACGCCGTGGACCGGACACACCAATGTTGGAGAAATAAGGGTATTGTTTCCCTCTAAATCAAAGTCCAAAATGTTAAATATTGTAGTAATATGTCCACAGTACAATAGTGAGTTAAATTAAAACATCCAGTGCAGAGTGTTGTGGAGAGAAGCGTAAATCCCCGTCGGGGTTCCTACTTACATTCTTCAACCTCAATCTAATGAGGTAAGAGCCTCACCATAAGGAGAAACCCTGTACTGGGGTGACCGATCAGCTCCTCTTAGTTAATCCAGAGGGTGATTGAATCTTCCGGTCTTAACTTGCTTCGGTTCTATTGGGGAATGGTAGGCTCCTCCTCCACTCGTGTCACCGGATCATGAAATGTAATTATGAAAAAAAGGAGAAATAGTGTGATACCGTAAAGTTTATTGCCCCTTGTACAATACCCTCCAAACACAAGCTTCTTACAATGTATACCCTCAATATATATGAGGTAATGTGTAGCAATAAAAACCAGTCCAGCTGGTGACTGCAAAAATCCCTTTGCACCGTAATAACAGTTCACTTAGGAATCCAATATGATAAGCCGTTCTGTAAAAGGATCCTTACGCGTTTCGAAGGCTCATGACCAACAGGTCCCTTCTTCGTCAGAGGAAAACTTTTACAGAACGCCTTGGTTGTCGGCTTAAGAAGCGAGGCGGCGGCACGCCCCCCTAGTTCAAAACAATTGATTGGTCCGTAAGAAGGTCACATGGGGGCACGACGTATCCGTAAACTTCCATAATCATATGGTAGCTGTCATATATCACCAGTGATTTACCCCAGGTTTGTTGAAAGTTGATCCGTGCACGCCCTCATGCACCCTGTTATTTGTTATAGATGTTACTCCTGTCACAATAACTTAGAGATGTTACGGGTTAAATTTAACCCCATTTATACACATATGTCATATTTAAACATTACAAAAGTTACATATTAAAAAGGTTACACATAAAATTGGGACATTAGTCTACTTTTACAACTCCCCATTCGAGCAGATTAAATCCCATGAGTTTAAAGACACCATACGCTGTAGGAGACTATATTCACCTTCACAGTGTATCATACTTAAATGCGTGTTGACATCAAATTCTTAATGAATGACAATATCTTATGCCAGTTTTTTTGTTCAAATTGATGAATTTGACAGCACAATATTTTGCATAAAGAACCTAACATAAAGAACATGGAAGAAACACTCCCCTGCCATCTGTATGAATGTACATTTTAGCGTTTTACATTATTGAAATGTACTGACCATTGGGAAATAATTATAATTCCCCAGTTTAGTTCCCAGCACAAAATCTCATACAAGTAATTTGCTATAATTGATGGATTATAAACATAATTTTATACTTGGACATAGATTTCTTATATATATATGTTTCAGAGTGATGTAAAAGTCTCATTAACGTTTAAATCAAGGGTTTGATACCGGGAAACTCAAAACTTCCTTTATATACCCGAGTGGTTTCTAAACTTAAAGGTTTACTTCTTACTTATGAAAACTAGAAACTAGCTTTTAGATGGAAGCTAGAAGATTTCTATAATCTTTATCTTCCTTTTTGTAAGTTTAAACCTCATATCATAGTAGTTATATGTATATACATTGTATTAAAATAGCGTAACTTATCTACAACCACCCTAATTTAATATATACAGCCCAATATTTGGGTTCAGTGCGCACTTGGTGTTAAAATAATATACGGAAACTTTAGAACATGATAGAATCCTGTTCTAACTCTTATCTATATCTAATAAACACTAAAAATCTATATCATATTTCTGTATAGCCCTCCTGAAACAATGCCATCTATATTCTGATATGTCATACTGTTGAACCAAGACCATAGATAAGCGAACAGGTTGATTATGGAAAGAATTATTAACTATACAAATGTTATCCTTTCCAGTTAAGTTATTAATAAATCTCCTGAGCAGAAATTTTATCGACAAATGCCTATATAAATACCAAAAATTTAGTTTAAAATTAGTTTAATAGTTAAGAAATCTGAGGATTAGAGTAGAAATGCTGCCAGGTCAATGTCTTTATTTAATCCAGACAGGGTGAGGGAATGCATAGTATGAATCCAGAAAGATTCCCTCTTCCTTAATTGTAATTCCCTGTTTCCTCCCCTTTTATTTCTAGGGATGAATTCAATAATAGTGCCTTTTAAACAGGCCGGATTACGGTCATGAAAATCCGTATAATGTAATGAGAGATTATGGGTCTTTTCCCCATTCTCAATATTCGTGATATGTTCGGCTAATCTTTTCTTAAAGGGTCTGGTAGTGCGCCCTATATACTGAAGTCCACATCCGCATTGTAAAAGGTAGACCACATGATCAGTTTTACAGTTGCACATAGTATTGATTTCATACTTCTTGTTGTTATAGTTTGATACAATGTCCCTAGTCGGTTTTATCCTGTTAAATCGATGTCCGCAGGCCAGACAATTCAGTCTATTGCACTTGAAAAAACATTTTGTTGATTTTCCCAGCCAATTTGTATTACTCTTTTTCTTTAGTTGGCTCGGAGCAAGTGTATTTTTCAGGTTTTTATTCTTCCTGAATATAATCCTTGGTTCCTTGGCAAAACGTGTCCCCATAGCTGTGCCATTAATCTGTAAAATGAATTTGTCCTCAAATAGGAAGTAGTTTTTACTTAGAGTGAACTTGATTGCCTCACTGATAAATTTTTGATGGTCCTCTGTTAAGTTGGTCCTTTCTTTAAGCCAATACTTAATACCCTGGATGCCTCTGTCATGGGGGATATTCATGTACAGGGCACTTACATCTAAGGTAACCCAATAAGGCCCTGGCTTCCATTTTATTTCTGAGAATTTCTCAATCGTATCAGGTGTGTCCCTGAGATAGGAGTCCAATTCTGATACAAGAGGCTGTAAAAAGGTATCAATATACTCCGATAGTTTTGATGTCAAAGAATTGATTCCTGAGACAATAGGTCTCCCCGGGGGTGTTTCCACATTTTTATGTATCTTAGGGAAGTGGTAGAAAATTGCTGTAGTGGGGGTGTCATTCCTTAGATACCCTTCTTCATTTTCATTCAAAATTCCCATTTCCTTCACATCATCAAGAAGGTCCTTGTATTCCCTTATGAATCTATTCAATCTGTTCAATCTATTGCACTTGAAAAAAACTTGTGTTGATTTTCCAGCCAATTTGTATTACTCTTTTTCTTTAGTTGGCTCCGAGCAAGTGTATTTTTCAGGTTTTTATTCTTCCTGAATATAATTCTTGATTCCTTGGGGATCTCTCCCTTCAAGAGAGCATCCTTCTTGAGCAGATGCCAGTGTTTCCTGAAAATATCTTTAATTTCCTTTGCTCCCTCATTGTAAGTGGTAATAAAATTGACCGTGTCCAATAATAACAACTATATATATATATATATATATATATAAAGGAGAGAAGGAGGACAAACAAAGGATAAGATATGAAAAATCACAGAATTGGAGACAGGGACAAAGGAGAAACTACAGACCGGAATATGAAAACTCATATAATGGGGGGTTAGAATATAGGAACACCCCAAGGTTGGAGTATTCCAGAAACAACACTTGGGAAAATACACAAGAGTGGCAACACCAGACGAGTGATTATCATAGATACAATGGGGGAACATATAGGAAGCCATATGGAAATCACCACCCCTATACTAATTCTGACAACCGGGATTCCCATTGGAGACACCGAAAGAACACCTAATACAATTCAGAACAGGCCAAATAAGGAGAGAGTCTACGAACACAAAATATTTTTTAGGGGTAGGTCAGAGCACCAACCAGAACCACGAACATTGGGGAAATGGGGAAACCCAATAATTACCTCCGAACATACAAGAGTCACAGTGGAGAACAAGGGGACAAAAAAGACACAACGAAGGAAGAGGGGATGTAGAGGTGGAAAGAGAGTCAGAAACCTTTTGTTGATTTTCCCAGCCAATTTGTATTACTCTTTTTCTTTAGTTGGCTCGGAGCAAGTGTATTTTTCAGGTTTTTATTCTTCCTGAATATAATCCTTGGTTCCTTGGGGATGTCTCCCTTCAAGAGAGCATCCTTCTTGAGCAGATGCCAGTATTTCCTGAATATATCTTTAATTTCCTTCGCTCCCTCATTGTAAGTGGTAATAAAATTGACCGTGTCCAATAGTAACAACTATATACCCCAAAAAAAAGGGAATCAGGATTTTTTTTTTACGGGAGTACCTCTAGTAAAGTATATATATATATATATATATATATAAAGGAGAGAAGGAGGACAAACAAAGGATAAGATATGAAAAATCACAGAATTGGAGACAGGGACAAAGGAGAAACTACAGACCGGAATATGAAAACTCATATAATGGGGGGTTAGAATATAGGAACACCCCAAGGTTGGAGTATTCCAGAAACAACACTTGGGAAAATACACAAGAGTGGCAACACCAGACGAGTGATTATCATAGATACAATGGGGGAACATATAGGAAGCCATATGGAAATCACCACCCCTATACTAATTCTGACAACCGGGATTCCCATTGGAGACACCGAAAGAACACCTAATACAATTCAGAACAGGCCAAATAAGGAGAGAGTCTACGAACACAAAATATTTTTTAGGGGTAGGTCAGAGCACCAACCAGAACCACGAACATTGGGGAAATGGGGAAACCCAATAATTACCTCCGAACATACAAGAGTCACAGTGGAGAACAAGGGGACAAAAAAGACACAACGAAGGAAGAGGGGATGTAGAGGTGGAAAGAGAGTCAGAAACCTTTTGTTGATTTTCCCAGCCAATTTGTATTACTCTTTTTCTTTAGTTGGCTCGGAGCAAGTGTATTTTTCAGGTTTTTATTCTTCCTGAATATAATCCTTGGTTCCTTGGGGATGTCTCCCTTCAAGAGAGCATCCTTCTTGAGCAGATGCCAGTATTTCCTGAATATATCTTTAATTTCCTTCGCTCCCTCATTGTAAGTGGTAATAAAATTGACCGTGTCCAATAGTAACAACTATATACCCCAAAAAAAAGGGAATCAGGATTTTTTTTTTACGGGAGTACCTCTAGTAAAGTATATATATATATATATATAAAGGAGAGAAGGAGGACAAACAAAGGATAAGATATGAAAAATCACAGAATTGGAGACAGGGACAAAGGAGAAACTACAGACCGGAATATGAAAACTCATATAATGGGGGGTTAGAATATAGGAACACCCCAAGGTTGGAGTATTCCAGAAACAACACTTAGGAAAATACACAAGAGTGGCAACACCAGACGAGTGATTATCATAGATACAATGGGGGAACATATAGAAAGCCATATGGAAATCACCACCCCTATACTAATTCTGACAACCGGGATTCCCATTGGAGACACCGAAAGAACACCTAATACAATTCAGAACAGGCCAAATAAGGAGAGAGTCTACGAACACAAAATATTTTTTAGGGGTAGGTCAGAGCACCAACCAGAACCACGAACATTGGGGAAATGGGGAAACCCAATAATTACCTCCGAACATACAAGAGTCACAGTGGAGAACAAGGGGACAAAAAAGACACAACGAAGGAAGAGGGGATGTAGAGGTGGAAAGAGAGTCAGAAACCTTTTGTTGATTTTCCCAGCCAATTTGTATTACTCTTTTTCTTTAGTTGGCTCGGAGCAAGTGTATTTTTCAGGTTTTTATTCTTCTGAATATAATCCTTGGTTCCTTGGGGATCTCTCCCTTCAAGAGAGCATCCTTCTTGAGCAGATGCCAGTATTTCCTGAATATATCTTTAATTTCCTTCGCTCCCTCATTGTAAGTGGTAATAAAATTGACCGTGTCCATTATTCCCATTTTCTCCTTTTGTGTAGTAATCTGTTTATTGACTGAATTTCTTCCTGTTTTCAATAGGTAATTTCAGGGGGACAACAAGCCAAACAGGCCAAATAAGGAGAGAGTCTACGAACACAAAATATTTTTTAGGGGTAGGTCAGAGCACCAACCAGAACCACGAACATTGGGGAAATGGGGAAACCCAATTACCTCCGAACATACAAGAGTCACAGTGGAGAACAAGGGGACAAAAAAGACCCAACGAAGGAAGAGGGGATGTAGAGGTGGAAAGAGAGTCAGAAATAAAAAGAATAAGACCAGCACTAATTATGGAGACCAAAATGTAGAGGGAAATGTAAAAATCTACAACCTCTCAAGTAGAGTCCTATCAGATCAGGAGAAAAGAATCCTTGGCAGAGGTTTGTCCTTGGCACCCACAAGAGGACCCAACTCTTTCCAATTATTTGTGGATTTGAACAAATTCCTAAGAAAGCTAACGTTGGAGAGACATTTTGAAAAAATCAATAAAGGGAAACAAGGTTAAGGAGAGAAGGGAGATAGGGAGGAAACACCTCGGGACAGCGAGACATTAAATGAAGAAGATGTGGACACCATAAATATTCTACAGGATTTGGCCCAAGAAGGGAGCCCGTTGGTACTCGAGGGAGGAGTATCTCTAGAAGAAAAAATAGAAAGAATAGAATTCCCACCACACACTAAATTAAAGCCTCTATCTACCTTTTCCCAATTCATTCTAAGGGAAATTTAATCCCAGTTTTGGGGAATTTAGTACAAGAGGATCTAGACACGATGTGTAAGAATTACAAAATTAAGAAGGATAATATGAGTAAAACAGAAAAAACAACCCTAAAAGATCTAGAAAGTGATCTGAACATTGTGATCCGCGAGGCGAATAAGGGTGGGAGCATAGTGATCCAGGACAAGAAGGATTACCTTTTAGAAGCGATGAACCTTTTGGGAGATGTAACAACATACAAAAAAACTACAAGGGGATCCAACATCGCGATTCGTAAGGGAATACAAGGACCTACTTGATGATGCGAAGGAGATGGGAATTTTGAATGAAAATGAAGAAGAGTATCTAAGGAATGACACCCCCACTACAGCAATTTTCTACCACCTCCCTAAGATACATACAAATGTGGAAACATCCCCGGGGAGACCTATTGTCTCAGGAATCAATTCTTTGACATCAAAACTATCGGAGTATATTGATACCTTTTTACAGCCTCTTGTATCAGAATTGGACTCCTATCTCAGGGACACACCTTATACAATTGAGAAATTCTCAGAAATAAAATGGAAGCCAGGGGCTTATTGGGTTACCTTAGATGTAAGTGCCCTGTACACGAATATCCCCCATGACAGAGGCATGCAGGGTATTAAGTATTGGCTTAAAGAGAGGACCAACTTAACATAGGACCATCAAAAATTTATCAGTGAGGCAATCAAGTTCACTCTAAGTAAAAACTACTTCCTATTTGAGGACAAATTCTTTTTACAGATTAATGGCACAGCTATGGGGACACGTTTTGCCCCTAGCTATGCCAATCTGTATATGGGATGGTGGGAGGAACTATGCATCTGGAATAACAACCCCTACTGGAAAAACATAAGGAAGTGGGGAAGATTCATAGATGATGTTATCCTTATTTGGGAAGGATCGGAACCGAACCTACAACATTTTATTAAAGATATTAATCGGAATGAATTCAACTTAACTTTTACAAGCCATATTAGTCTTTCTTTCAGGAAGATACTATCATACACACTAAATTGTTCAGGAAAGAAACAGATAGTGTGGGATATCTACATGCGAAAAGCAACCACAATGAGCAATGGATCACCAATATCCCATACGGCCAATTTCAGAGGGTCAGAAGAAACTGTTCAAGAGTAGAGGATTTCGAAAGAGAAGCGCAGACTTTGGAGAAAAAGTTTATTGCAAGAGGTTACCATTGTAAAAAGGTCCACACAGCCCTAAATAGAGTAAAAGCGAGCAACAGAAATGACCTATTGAAAACAGGAAGAAATTCAGTCAATAAACAGATTACTACACAAAAGGAGAAAAATGGAATAATGGACACGGTCAATTTTATTACCACTTGCAATGAGGGAGCGGAGGAAATTAAAGATATTTTCAGGAAACACTGGCATCTGCTCAAGAAGGATGCTCTCTTGAAGGGAGAGATCCCCAAGGAACCAAGGATTATATTCAGGAAGAATAAAAACCTGAAAAATACACTTGCTCCGAGCCAACTAAAGAAAAAGAGTAATACAAATTGGCTGGGAAAATCAACAAAAGGTTTTTTCAAGTGCAATAGATTGAATTGTCTGGCCTGCAAACATCATTTTAACAGGACAAAACCGACTAGGGACATTGTATCAAACTATAACAACAAGAAGTATGAAATCAATACTATGTGCAACTGTAAAACTGATCATGTGGTCTACCTTTTGCAATGCGGATGTGGACTTCAGTATATAGGGTGCACTACCAGACCCTTTAAGAAAAGATTAGCCGAACATATCACGAATATTGAGAATGGGGAAAAGACCCATAATCTCTCATTACATTATACGGATTTTCATGACAGTAATCCGGCCTGTTTAAACGGCACTATTATTGAATTCATCCCCAGAAATAAAAGGGGAGGAAACAGGGAATTACAATTAAGGAAGAGGGAATCTTTCTGGATTCATACTATGCATTCCTCACCCCGTCTGGATTAAATAAAGACATTGACCTGGCAGCATTTCTACTCTAATCCTCAGATTCCTTAACTATTAAACTATTTTTAAACTAAATTTTTGGTATTTATATAGGCATTTGTCGATAAAATTTCTGCTCAGGAGATTTATTAATAACTTAACTGGAAAGGATAACATTTGTATAGTTAATAATTCTTTCCATAATCAACCTGTTCGCTTATCTATGGTCTTGGTTCAACAGTATGACATATCAGAATATAGATGGCATTGTTTCAGGAGGGCTATACAGAAATATGATACAGATTTTTAGTGTCTATTAGATATAGATTAGAATTAGAACAGGATTCTATCACGTTCTAAAGTTTCTGTATATTATTTAAACACCAAGTGCGCACTGAACCCAATTATTGGGCTGTATATATTAAATTAGGGTGGTTGTAGATAAGTTACGCTATTTTAATACAATGTATATACATATAACTACTATGATATGAGGTTTACACTTACAAAAAGGAAGATAAAGATTATAGAAATCTTCTAGCTTCCATCTAAAAGCTAGTTTCTAGTTTTCATAAGTAAGAAGTAAACCTTTAAGTTTAGAAACCACTCAGGTATATAAAAGAAGTTTCTTTCATGTAATTAGCAAGAGTCCATGAGCTAGTGACGTTTGGGATATACATTCCTACCAGGAGGGGCAAAGTTTCCCAAACCTCAAAATGCCTATAAATACACCCCTCACCACACCCACAATTCAGTTTTACAAACTTTGCCTCCTATGGAGGTGGTGAAGTAAGTTTGTGCTAGATTCTACGTTGATATGCGCTCCGCAGCAGGTTGGAGCCCGGTTTTCCTCTCAGCGTGCAGTGAATGTCAGAGGGATGTGAGGAGAGTATTGCCTATTTGAATGCAGTGATCTCCTTCTACGGGGTCTATTTCATAGGTTCTCTGTTATCGGTCGTAGAGATTCATCTCTTACCTCCCTTTTCAGATCGACGATATACTCTTATTTATATACCATTACCTCTGCTGATTTTCGTTTCAGTACTGGTTTGGCTTTCTACAAACATGTAGATGAGTGTCCTGGGGTAAGTAAATCTTATTTTCTGTCACACTCTAAGCTATGGTTGGGCACTTTATTTATAAAGTTCTAAATATATGTATTCAAACATTTATTTGCCTTGACTCAGAATGTTCAACATTCCTTATTTTCAGACAGTCAGTTTCATATTTGGGATAATGCGTTTGAATCAATCATTTTTTCTTACCTTAAAAATTTGACTTTTTTTCCCTGTGGGCTGTTAGGCTCGCGGGGGCTGAAAATGCTTCATTTTATTGCGTCATTCTTGGCGCTGACTTTTTTGGCGCAAAAAATCTTTTCTGTTTCCGGCGTCATACGTGTCGCCGGAAGTTGCGTCATTTTTTGACGTCCTTTTGCGCCAAAAATGTCGGCGTTCCGGATGTGGCGTCATTTTTGGCGCCAAAAAGCATTTAGGCGCCAAACAATGTGGGCGTATTATTTGGCACCAAAAAATATGGGCGTCGCTTTTGTCTCCACATTATTTCAGTCTCATTTTTTCTTTGCTTCTGGTTACTAGAAGCTTGTTTATTGGCATTTTTTCCCATTCCTGAAACTGTCATTTAAGGAATTTGATCAATTTTGCTTTATATGTTGTTTTTTCTCTTACATATTGCAAGATGTCTCACGTTGCATCTGAGTCAGAAGATACTTCAGGAAAATCGCTGTCTAGTGCTGGAACTATCAAAGCTAAGTGTATCTGCTGTAAACTTTTGGTAGCTATTCCTCCGGCTGTTGTTTGTATTAATTGTCATGACAAACTTGTTAAAGCAGATAATATTTCCTTTAGTAATGTACCATTGCCTGTTGCAGTTCCCTCAACATCTAAGGTGCAGAATGTTCCTGATAACATAAGAGATTTTGTTTCTGAATCCATTAAGAAGGCTATGTCTGTTATTTCTCCTTCTAGTAAACATAAAAAATCTTTTAAAACTTATCTCTCTACAGATGAATTTTTAAATGAACATCATCATTCTGATTCTGATGACTCTTCTGGTTCAGAGGATTCTGTCTCAGAGATTGATGCTGATAAATCTTCATATTTATTTAAAATGGAATTTATTCGTTCTTTACTTAAAGAAGTACTAATTGCTTTAGAAATAGAGGATTCTGGTCCTCTTGATACTAATTCTAAACGTTTAGATAAGGTGTTTAAATCTCCTGTGGTTATTCCAGAAGTTTTTCCTGTTCCTAATGCTATTTCTGAAGTAATTTCCAGAGAATGGGATAAATTGGGTAATTCATTTACTCCTTCTAAACGTTTTAAGCAATTATATCCTGTGCCGTCTGACAGATTAGAATTTTGGGACAAAATCCCTAAAGTTGATGGGGCTATTTCTACCCTTGCTAAACGTACTACTATTCCTACGTCAGATGGTACTTCGTTTAAAGATCCTTTAGATAGGAAAATTGAATCCTTTCTAAGAAAAGCTTATCTGTGTTCAGGTAATCTTCTTAGACCTGCTATATCTTTGGCTGATGTTGCTGCAGCTTCAACTTTTTGGTTGGAGACTTTAGCACAACAAGTAACAGATCATGATTCTCATAATATTATTATTCTTCTTCAGCATGCTAATAATTTTATCTGTGATGCCATTTTTGATATTATCAGAGTTGATGTCAGGTTTATGTCTCTAGCTATTTTAGCTAGAAGAGCTTTATGGCTTAAAACTTGGAATGCTGATATGGCTTCTAAATCAACTCTACTTTCCATTTCTTTCCAGGGTAACAAATTATTTGGTTCTCAGTTGGATTCCATTATCTCAACTGTTACTGGTGGGAAAGGAACTTTTTTACCACAGGATAAAAAATCTAAGCGTAAAAACAGGGCTAATAATCGTTTTCGTTCCTTTCGTTTCAACAAAGAACAAAAGCCTGATCCTTCATCCTCAGGAGCAGTTTCAGTTTGGAAACCATCTCCAGTCTGGAATAAATCCAAGCCTTCTAGAAAGGCAAAGCCTGCTTCTAAGTCCACATGAAGGTGCGGCCCTCATTCCAGCGCAGCTGGTAGGGGGCAGGTTACGTTTTTTCAAAGAAATTTGGATCAATTCTGTTCACAATCTTTGGATTCAGAACATTGTTTCAGAAGGGTACAGAATTGGTTTCAAGATGAGACCTCCTGCAAAGAGATTTTTTCTTTCCCGTGTCCCAGTAAATCCAGTGAAAGCTCAAGCATTTCTGAATTGTGTTTCAGATCTAGAGTTGGCTGGAGTAATTATGCCAGTTCCAGTTCTGGAACAGGGGATGGGGTTTTATTCAAATCTCTTCTTTGTACCAAAGAAGGAGAATTCCTTCAGACCAGTTCTGGATCTAAAAATATTGAATCGTTATGTAAGGATACCAACGTTCAAAATGGTAACTGTAAGGACTATCTTGCCTTTTGTTCAGCAAGGGCATTATATGTCCACAATAGATTTACAGGATGCTTATCTGCATATTCCGATTCATCCAGATCATTATCAGTTCCTGAGATTCTCTTTTCTGGACAAGCATTACCAGTTTGTGGCTCTGCTGTTTGGCCTAGCTACAGCTCCAAGAATTTTTACAAAGGTTCTCGGTGCCCTTCTGTCTGTAATCAGAGAACAGGGTATTGTGGTATTTGGACGATATCTTGGTACTTGCTCAGTCTTTACATTTAGCAGAATCTCATACGAATCGACTTGTGTTGTTTCTTCAAGATCATGGTTGGAGGATCAATTTACCAAAAAGTTCATTGATTCCTCAGACAAGGGTAACTTTTCTGGGTTTCCAGATAGATTCAGTGTCCATGACTCTGTCTTTAACAGACAAGAGACGTCTAAAATTGATTTCAGCTTGTCGAAACCTTCAGTCACAATCATTCCCTTCGGTAGCCTTATGCATGGAAATTCTAGGTCTTATGACTGCTGCATCGGACGCGATCCCCTTTGCTCGTTTTCACATGCGACCTCTTCAGCTCTGTATGCTGAATCAATGGTGCAGGGATTACACAAAGATATCTCAATTAATATCTTTAAAACCGATTGTACGACACTCTCTAACGTGGTGGACAGATCACCATCGTTTAATTCAGGGGGCTTCTTTTGTGCTTCCGACCTGGACTGTAATTTCAACAGATGCAAGTCTCACAGGTTGGGGAGCTGTGTGGGGATCTCTGACGGCACAAGGAGTTTGGGAATCTCAGGAGGTGAGATTACCGATCAATATTTTGGAACTCCGTGCAATTTTCAGAGCTCTTCAGTCTTGGCCTCTTCTGAAGAGAGAATCGTTCATTTGTTTTCAGACAGACAATGTCACAACTGTGGCATATATCAATCATCAAGGAGGGACTCACAGTCCTCTGGCTATGAAAGAAGTATCTCGAATTCTGGTTTGGGCGGAATCCAGCTCCTGTCTAATCTCTGCGGTTCATATCCCAGGTATAGACAATTGGGAAGCGGATTATCTCAGTCGCCAAACGTTACATCCGGGCGAATGGTCTCTTCACCCAGAGGTATTTCTTCAGATTGTTCAAATATGGGAGCTTCCAGAAATAGATCTGATGGCGTCTCATCTAAACAAGAAACTTCCCAGGTATCTGTCCAGATCCCGGGATCCTCAGGCGGAAGCAGTGGATGCATTATCACTTCCTTGGAAGTATCATCCTGCTTATATCTTTCCGCCTCTAGTTCTTCTTCCAAGAGTAATCTCCAAGATTCTGAAGGAATGCTCGTTTGTTCTGCTGGTAGCTCCGGCATGGCCTCACAGGTTTTGGTATGCGGATCTTGTCCGGATGGCCTCTTGCCATCCGTGGACTCTTCCGCTACGACCAGACCTTCTGTCGCAAGGTCCTTTTTTCCATCAGGATCTCAAATCCTTAAATTTAAAGGTATGGAGATTGAACGCTTGATTCTTAGTCAAAGAGGTTTCTCTGACTCTGTGATTAATACTATGTTACAGGCTCGTAAATCTGTATCCAGAGAGATATATTATAGAGTCTGGAAGACTTATATTTCTTGGTGTCTTTCTCATCATTTTTCTTGGCATTCTTTTAGAATTCCAAGAATTTTACAGTTTCTTCAGGATGGTTTAGATAAAGGTTTGTCCGCAAGTTCCTTGAAAGGACAAATCTCTGCTCTTTCTGTTCTTTTTCACAGAAAGATTGCTAATCTTCCTGATATTCATTGTTTTGTACAAGCTTTGGTTCGTATAAAACCTGTCATTAAGTCAATTTCTCCTCCTTGGAGTTTGAATTTGGTTCTAGGGGCTCTTCAAGCTCCTCCGTTTGAACCTATGCATTCATTGGACATTAAATTACTTTCTTGGAAAGTTTTGTTCCTTTTGGCAATCTCTTCTGCCAGAAGAGTTTCTGAATTATCTGCTCTTTCTTGTGAGTCTCCTTTTCTGATTTTTCATCAGGATAAGGCAGTGTTGCGAACTTCTTTTGAATTTTTACCTAAAGTTGTGAATTCCAACAACATTAGTAGAGAAATTGTGGTTCCTTCATTATGTCCTAATCCTAAGAATTCTAAGGAGAAATCGTTACATTCTTTGGATGTTGTTAGAGCTTTGAAATATGTTGAAGCTACTAAGTCTTTCCGAAAGACTTCTAGTTTATTTGTTATCTTTTCCGGTTCTAGAAAAGGCCAGAAAGCTTCTGCCATTTCTTTGGCATCTTGGTTGAAATCTTTAATTCATCTTGCCTATGTTGAGTCGGGTAAAACTCCGCCTCAAAGGATTACAGCTCATTCTACTAGGTCAGTTTCTACTTCCTGGGCGTTTAGGAATGAAGCTTCGATTGATCAGATTTGCAAAGCAGCAACTTGGTCCTCTTTGCATACTTTTACTAAATTCTACCATTTTGATGTATTTTCTTCTTCTGAAGCAGTTTTTGGTAGAAAAGTACTTCAGGCAGCGGTTTCAGTTTGAATCTTCTGCTTATGTTTTTCATTAAACTTTATTTTGGGTGTGGATTATTTTCAGCAGGAATTGGCTGTCTTTATTTTATCCCTCCCTCTCTAGTGACTCTTGCGTGGAAAGATCCACATCTTGGGTAATCATTATCCCATACGTCACTAGCTCATGGACTCTTGCTAATTACATGAAAGAAAACATAATTTATGTAAGAACTTACCTGATAAATTCATTTCTTTCATATTAGCAAGAGTCCATGAGGCCCACCCTTTTTTTGTGGTGGTTATGATTTTTGTATAAAGCACAATTATTCCAATTCCTTATTTTATATGCTTTCGCAATTGTTTATCACCCCACTTCTTGGCTATTCTTTAAACTGAATTGTGGGTGTGGTGAGGGGTGTATTTATAGGCATTTTGAGGTTTGGGAAACTTTGCCCCTCCTGGTAGGAATGTATATCCCATACGTCACTAGCTCATGGACTCTTGCTAATATGAAAGAAATGAATTTATCAGGTAAGTTCTTACATAAATTATGTTTTTTAGTTTCCCGGTATCAAACCCTTGATTTAAACGTTAATTAGACTTTTACATCACTCTGAAACATATATATAAAGAAATCTATGTCCAAGTATAAAATTATGTTTATAATCCATCAATTATAGCAAATTACTTGTATGAGATTTTGTGCTGGGAACTAAACTGGGGAATTATACTTATTTCCCAATGGTCAGTACATTTCAATAATGTAAAACGTAAATATGTACATTCATATAGATGGCAGGGGAGTGTTTCTTCCATGTTCTTTATGTTAGGTTCTTTATGCAAAATATTGTGCTGTCAAATTCATCAATTTGAACAAAAAAACTGGCATAAGATATTGTCTTTCATTTAGAATTCGATGTCATACATTGTGAAGGTGAATATAGTCTCCTACAGCGTATGGTGTCTTTAAACTCATGGGATTTAATCTGCTCGTATGGGGAGTTGTAAAAGTAGACTAATGTCCCAATTTTATGTGTAACCTTTTTAATATGTAACTTTTGTAATGTTTAAATATGACATATGTGTATAAATGGGGTTAAATTTAACCCGTAACATCTCTAAGTTATTGTGACAGGAGTAACATCTGTAACAAATAAGAGGGTGCATGAGGGCGTGCACGGATCAACTTTCAACAAACCTGGGGTAAATCGCTGGTAATATATGACAGCTACCATATGATTATGGAAGTTTACGGATACGTCGTGCCCCCATGTGACCTTCTTACGGACCAATCAATTGTTTTGAACTAGGGGGGCGTGCCGCCTCGCTTCTTAAGCCGACAACCAAGGCGTTCTGTAAAAGTTTTCCTCTGACGAAGAAGGGACCTGTTGGTCGTGAGCTTTCGAAACGCGTAAGGATCCTTTTACAGAACGGCTTATCATATTGGATTCCTACGTGAACTGTTATTACGGTGCAAAGGGATTTTTGCAATCACCAGCTGGACTAGTTTTTATTGCTACACATTACCTCATATATATTGAGGGTATACATTGTAAGAAGGGTTTTGTACAAGGGGCAATAAACTTTACGGTATCAGACTATTTCTCCTTTTTTTCATAATTAAATTTCATGATCCAGTGACACGAGTGGAGAAGAGTCTACCATTCCCCAATAGAACCGAAGCAAGTTAAGACCGGAAGATTCAATCACCCTCTGGATTAACTAAGAGGAGCTGATCAGTCACCCCAGTACAGGGTTTCTCCTTATGGTGAGGCTCTTACCTCATTAGATTTAGGTTGAAGAATGTAAGTAGGAACCCTGATGGGGATTTATGCTTCTCTCCACAACACTCAGCACTGGATGTTTTAATTTAACTCACTATTGTACTGTGGACATATTACTACAATATTTAACATTTTGGACTTTGATTTAGAGGGAAACAATACCCTTATTTTTTATCGGAACACTGTTTTCTGCAATTGACTTTTAGAGGGGGGAAGGTATTGTTCTGACACTCTAACAATGCGTCTCTATACCACTAGAGCTTTGTTTTTTACAGTCTGTATGAAATAATCAACACTTGTAATAAGATCTACTTTCACCATCATTCAACTATTTTATCTATACAGTTGAACACATTAGGATAGTGTTATTTACATTTGTATTTACTTTTTAATGAATTTTACTGGGTTTTTATCACTCAGCGCTGCTCCAACACTATCTTTTTTTTAATTACTTTTCAGTACCTAGCGAGACACTGAGGGGTGTCACACTATTTACTTATAGGTTCAAGGGACAGTATACACTCATTTTCATATAACTGCATGTAATAGACACTACTATAAAGAATAAGATGCACAGATACTGATATAAAAATCCAGTATAAAATGGTTTAAAAACGTACTTAGAAGCTTTCAGTTTAGCTCTGTTGAAAAGGTAGTTGGAAAGCCCACTGCAAGTGGGAAATAAGACACTCCCCCCTCCCCCTTCTTTTGCATATGAAAAGACCCTTTACACAAACAGGAGCAAGCTGGAGAAGGTAGCTGACGGTATTCAAATAAAACTTTGGGGCTTGGTTAGGAGTCTGAAAATCAGAGCAATGTTCTTTAAAAATATACAAAATTATAAATTTAAAAAAAACAAAAAAAAAAACTTTATGAACTTTATAAATAGATCATCTACAAAACATTTATGCAAAGAAAAAATGAGTGTATAATGGCCCTTTCAGCTGCTGGAAGATACTAACCGTTATTGCATAATTTTTTATCTCAGGACCACCTACTCAGTGCCTAGAGCTTTTTACTTTTTCATACAATATATATTTATATATATATATATATATATATATACACCTATAAATCTATATGTGTATATATATATATATATATATACACACACATACAGTATATATATATATATATATATATATATATATATATATACACACACACACACAGACATATAGATACATATAGAAATATATATTTAAAAATACTAAGAACATTTTCTTCTAAGTGAAGAACCTTGGAATGTTACACATTCACAGTGAAACACATTTAAACTATTAATACATATTAAAACTGATTTATTTGAGCGGGAAGGGCTCCAAAGGGTATATCTGTATATGCATGTGTTAAGATGTGTATATATTAATTTATAAACACATATACTGTGTAATATATATATATATACACACAACACATACATAGGGCCCCCCCAGCCGCCAATTTTTTTTTTAAGATAGTGTAGAAATGAGTGTAACACTTTATTTTAATGTACTTATGTTGTGCTTGGTGCAACTTTTTTTTTTAACCCATGATTACACTTTACACTAGGTCTTCAGTTTCGCTCAAGCACACGTTTACTTTCAACCTAATACGCACGCAAGTTAGCACCCCAATTGTAATCTAGCCCTATATGAGTAACACGTTAAAAGATTAGGTCTTTGTGAGCTTAAAGGGACATGAAACCCCAAAATTTTCTTTCATGCTTCTTGGTATCATTTGATAACAGAAGTAAATTGGAAAATTGTTTAAAATTGTATGTTGTATCTGAATCATGAAAGATCAAATTGGGTTTCATGTCCCTTTAACCCCTTAACGATCAGCGCGGTACCCTGTACGTCGCTGCAGTCCTGGGCTTCTTCTCTCTGCCGCGATATTGCACAAAATAGCGAGATTGTGCTATTTCTGCATGCCCCACTAGTAGGGCACTGCAGAAGTAGATTTGCAGAGTTGTCGATGCAGAGAGAGGGTGGGAGTGTAATGAGGGAGGCAGGTGGGCGGCCCATAGCTGGAGGAGGCGGGAGTGGGTGGGACCACTCGGCGACGCTACAGGGAAGCACAAAATAATAAAAGAAAAACTGCATCATTAAGGGTGAAGGAGGGAGTAGGGGCAATGAGGGGGGATCCCATGTGGGATCTGTTAACAGAAAGGAATCTGGGAAGGGGAGGGGGGTAGTGTATTGGGGGGGGCAGCTACACTACATAAAAAAAAATGGGACTTATTTTTATTTTAAATTGCCAATTTTGCAGCAAACTGGGTACTGGCAAACAGCTGTCAGTACCTAAGATGGTGGCAAATAGGTAGAGGGGGAGAATTAGAGAGCTTTTTTTTTTGGGGGGGGGGGGACCAACACTGCAGCAAATATATTTTTAAAAAAAATATATTAAAAAAAGGCTTTTATTTTCATACTGGTAGACTTTCTGCCAGTAGTTAAGATGGTGGTGACACTTGTAAGGTGGGGAGGGAATAGAGCTGTTTGAGGGGGTCAGGGAGGGATCATGGGCATAATACAAGTTTTTTTTTTATTTGATCGCATTTGGCAGTGAAATGGTGGCATGAAATATACCAAAGTGGGCCTAGATCAATACTTTGGGTTGTCTGCTAAAAAAAAATATATAGTTTTGATAGGTAAATATACAAAAAGACTATATTTCTGTTTAAATGTAGTGATGGCAAAAATGTTAAAAATGCTCTGGTCTTTTAGGAAAGTTTTTGTCTGAAATGCACGATGCTTAAGGGGTTAAAAGGCATTTTTTTGTGTTGCTATAGAACATAATCAGCCAAGTCTAAACATGTTTAAAACAAACATCTGGTTTTCAACAATCAGTCTCCATTTGTCCTATTTGGAGGAGCCAATCTGGGCATTAGTCTGCAGACAAATGCATTGTTTTGCAGTTGTTATCCGCTAAGGCCAATAAGGGACAGATATGCAGCAAAGTTAGACTTGATGAATCAACAGGGTGCATTTTAAGTTCTGAGAATTAGAAAATCAACCATTTCCAGAGCTAACATAAAAAGGGGGCAAAATTAATGTTGAAAGTATATTGCAAAGTTGTTTCTTTCTGCGTAACTAAACATTTTATATAAACATCTCAAGATTACTGTACCTTTAACAATTTTACATGACCTTAATTAATGTACGTGAATCGAATCCACCAGCAAGAGTTTTGATACAAACTGCAATGATACCAATACTAGTTTTAAAACATTTAAATGTATTAAACCCATTAGATGAATTGGAAGGTAGCTAATAGCATTGTTTAGGACTTAGTGCATCCTTTTGTTAGGTAGTAGATAAAAAAAATGTATGGATATCAAACAGTGATGCCATTTATACGTATTTTGTATAGTAGTATTAGTGTGTCAAGAACTCAAGTTAAGATCTCAAGAAAAAAAATCACAGTGACATTTAATTTATTTGTAGCCTCCGAAATAAATTCACTTCTCCACATACACAGAATGTGCTGCTAGGCCTGTGACAGATTATCACTATCAAAATGTCAACAGAAACATGTTGAAATGAAAACAGTGATAATAAAAATGTCAAATTTTAAAACAGAAACCTTTTATCTCTACAACTTGCCATTCAAGAGGTTAACACAGGCAAACAGTCACTGGGGACCAGAGAAGAATCCAAGATATAGACTCACAGAGAGATGCAGGTAGATGCTTTTAAACAACACTTAATGTAGGTCATACGTAATAGAGCCTCCCTGCGACGCTAGCTGGGTCTGGACCTTTGCCAACTCTTGTAATGAGCAACCTTGGCTGGCTCGCCATTATTAACTGTGTGCCCCATATATCAACAAAATATTTAACATTGCAACATTGTACAGCTATTAATTTTCATGCCAACATTTCTATACAATACTGTCATAGACGGGTAGGGATATAAAAGAAGAGTAGGTAGTTGGAAAAATCTTCTGACAACTTATGATACAACGCAATACAGTGACCAATATAATTGCTGTGCAACATCAGATAGAACATATTCCCCAGAAAACAGAACTGAATAAAGAAATAGAAAACTCAATAATTCTTATTGGACTATTTTTACTATTAAGAAATAAATAAAAACAATAATTCCATGTACTATACACGTGAAACCTTGCTACATTCATGTTATATCATTGCCCTCTTAATGTGTAAGTTAAAACACAAAGGTTTGTGAATCTAAACATGAATTGTGTCCTAGTTCCATATATCAATGCAGATGGCTATGTTGTTCAGTACAAATAAGTTGATTTTGATATTGCACACTTACAAACAAATATTATGGTTCACAAGTGTTCACCGGTTCCTCATAATCATGACTGCTTTTGCTAGACACAAATTTACCTAATGCAGTACACTAATCAGTGCTAGCTGAACACACCAGGTGAGCAAATGACAAGAGGTATATAAGTGCAGCCACCAATCAGAAGCTCCTGGGCCTACCTAGGTATGCTTTTCAACAAAGGAAACTAAGAGAATGAAGTAAATTAAATAATATAAGTATTATGGAAAAATTGGTTAAAATTGACTGCACTTTCTATATATTGTAGAAACATTAAGGTTCCATGTGTCTTTAACACCTTTACTCTAAAGATGAGAAAACCTTTACTGCAGACAGAAAGGCTTTAAATTGTTCAAATTTTCAATTTTCAATAGTGATTTAGCAATGTCCTTGTCAGTTGATTGATCGATATAGACAGTAAGTATGTAAGCTTCACTTTTTGTTCCTGATCCCCCCCAAAAAAAAAAATTTTGTGTCTCTGCTAGCTTGCAGCAGTAGCATAAGCTAATACTTTAACTTTATTTAGGTTTCTGCTCCTCTACTGCTTTGAAGATGTTTTCCATAGGAAATACTAAACATAGATTTTCTTTAACAAATTAATTCAAAATGACCCCTTAAAGAATATTAGACAAAATGAAAAAAAGTTTTGTTGTGATGATTGGCCTGAAATATTTTTTTTGTCTGTGCTCATCTCTTCTAGTCACAAAGTTTTTGACGGTACCAACATTCAAATTGAAGAGTTTCTATTGTATTTAATGTGCAACTGTTAACACTTTATAATATTAAGGTGCAAATAAAAAGACCATCTAGCAGGACCGTTACAACACATTTCTTGCACTTTTTGCTTAATAAACTTTTGTAAAACTTATATACAAAAAAAAATAATTATCATACATTAGACAAAATTAGTTATTAATACATAATCTTGAAAACACTTTAAATCATAGATTATTAACTGTTTTTTAAATGCTAGGATTTACCAGTGCTATAAATAAATTAGACTTTCAGTCACAAATTAAAAAAAACCTTATTGCTAAAAGTTCCTTTATTTGTAGCGAGTTTATACCGAGCTGAACTATTTTCTCAATGAGGTGGCGTTTCCACCTCTTAGCCAATAGCGTGCTAGCCATCCAGCATAGTGCCAAAGGACAAGCACAGCTATTGACTAAGAGGTGGAAACTGTACCTCATAGAAAAAATAGAATTTTGCCATGGGCGGCGGAAGGCAGTCAGCTTGGCCTAAACGCGTTGCAAATAACGTTTTTTTATACTTCATGACTGAAAGTTCCCTTTATTTATAGCATTGGTAAATCAAAGCATTTCAATTTTAAAAAATAAAAAACAATTTCACTGTGGTGCTAAGGATTTGGACGTGTGACTTAAAAAACTTGTATGCTATACGTGCAAGGCTCATATTGCTCCATTTTGGAGCAGAGTCAAGCAGTGGAAAAACAAGAGTTGATAAAATATATTTATTTTTATGTTGTATACAAATTTGCGAGACATGGATACACTCTCAGATACTGCACCAAAGATCAACTGTTACTGAATTAAAGGAACAGTAAACATCAAACATTTTTGTATTGATATTAAAGGGATATGATACCCCCAATTTTTATTACATCCCTTTAAGCAGTCAGTTTATAAATCAGTTGAAACAATATTTTTTTCTTATATAGCTGCCCTTTCACTTATAGAGCTTGAACTCCTGTATCTATTAGTGACCTTGTTCAATATTTAGGTGTAGATTAAAAAACATAACATGCTTACCTGATAAATTTATTTATTTCTGGATATGGCGAGTCCACGGAATCATCAATTACTAGTGGGAATATCACTCCTGGCCAGCAGGAGGGGGCAAAGGGCACCTTTGCAAAGCTGCTATATATGTCACTTCCCTTACCCATACCCTCCAGTCATTCAGCCAAAGGGAAAATTAAGATAACATAAAGGTGTAGAGGTGCCTGAGGTTTTAGTTAAAAATAACTGTCTTAAAATAAATGGTGGGCCGTGGACTCACCATATCTGGAAATAAATAAATTATGTTTTCTTTCCTAAGATATGGTGAGTCCACGGAATCATCAGTTACTAGTGGGAACCAATACCCAAGCTAGAGGACACAGATGATTAGGGAGGGACAAGACAGGTAACCTAAACAGAAGGCACCACTGCATGAAGAACCTTTCTCCCAAAAGAAGCCTCAGCTAAGACAAAAATATCAAATTTGGAAAAAGTATGCAGAGAGGACCAAGTTGCAGCCTTGCAAATCTATTCTACATAAACTTCCTTCTTGAAAGCCCAAGAAGAAGTGACAGCCCTAGTGAAATGAGCTGAAATTCTCTGAGGAGGCTGCTGTCCAGCAGTCTCATAAACCAAGCGCATTAAACTACTCAACCAAAGAGAAAGAGAAGAAGCTGAAGCTTTCTGACCTTTATGTTTCCCAGAGAAACAAACAGCAAACTGGCGACAATCCTTAGTCGCCTGTAGATAGAAAATAAAAGCACGCACAACATCAGAGTTGTGCAACAAATGTTCCTTATGAGAAGAAAGATAAGGACACAGAGAAGGAACAACAATTTTCTGATTAATATATCTATCCAAAACCACTTAGGAAGAAAACCTAACTAATACGAATAACCGCATTAACTGCATGAAAGATAAGATAAGGCGGATCACACTGCAAAACTGAGAGCTGCGAGTCTCTCCAAGCAGAAAAGATGGCAATGAGAAACAAAACCTTCCAAAATATCAATTTAATATCTATGGAAAGTAAAGGCTCAAACAGCGCCTACTGCAAAACTTTAAGAACAAGGGCAAAACCCTAAGGGGGAGCAACCGACTTAAACACAGGCCTGATGTAGACCAGTGCCTGACAAAAAGATTGCACATCTGGCACGTCCACCAGATGCTTATGTAGCAAAAAAGACAATGCAGAAAACTGACCCTTCAGGGTACTGACTGACAAATCCTTCTCCAGACCACCCTGGAGAAAGGATAAAAAAATCAGAAAACCCCTCACTTAGACAAAACTAAGTGTCCAATCTTCAAGCAGTCAGCTTAAGAGATTTAGATGAAGGAAAAGACCAAGAATCAGAAGTCCTTCCTCAGAGGTAGTCTCCAAGGTGGAGAGACAACATTTCCACTAGGTCTGCATACCAGATCCTGCGAGGCCACACAGGGGCTAATAAAATCACCTTCGCTCTCACCTGAAAATACGAGTAATGACTTGAGAGAACAAACAGAGGAAAAAGGTATGCAAGACTGAAAAACAAGAAAAACGTCAGAACATCTATCAGGACGGTCTGCAGATCACATGACCATAAACCGTACCTTTGAAACTTGGCGTTCTGTTGAAATGCCCACAGAAGCCAACTCCTGAAACCTCCCATGTGAGGGTCTACCTAGAGAACACTTCCGGATGGAAATGCTCACTCCCGGGATGAATTATCAGTCTGTTTAGAAGTTCGACTCCCAATTGTCCACCCCTGGAAAGTGGATGACCGACAGCAAATGTGAGCTTCCTCCCACTGAACAATCCAAGTCACCTCCTACATGGCTAAGAAACCCCTAGTTCCTCCCTAATGGTTGATATAAACCCTTGAAGTGATATTGTCTGACTGAAACCAAGCTAGGGACGACTGAGGTCAAGTCATCAGAGCATTGCGAATTGCTCTCAACTCCAAGATGTTTAAAGAGGAGAGCAGACACTTCTGAGTCCATAATCCTTAAACAAGACCCAGACAGCTTACCAGCCCAGCAGGTTGGCATCCGTGGTCACATCACCCAGGAATATCTCCAGAAGCACGCACCCAAAGATAGATACTCCTGAAAAAATACTACGGAAGAAAGTCTGTTGTCATCTGATCTAAATCTATCCTTTAAGACAGATCCAAAAGTTCTCCATGTCATGAAAAATAGCAAAAGGAATGATGTCCATGGAATACCATCAGACCAATTCCCTCCATACACAGGGTCACAGAAAAGTGAAGAAATATCAACTGCCGCTAAATCCAAACTCCCAACCTCCTGGTTGCAAGATGGCTAAGCTATCCACTGGCCACTAGAGCTTACTTTTGGCTGGATAGAAAACTGCAGAGTGGGGAAAAGGAATAAATCCTTGATTTTCTGACCTCTGAAAGACATCTCCTAGATAAAGAATCAAATAAAGTCCAAGCATACCGCACCTGGTGTTCCCAGGCGGTCTCCCATCCAGGTACTGACCAGACCTGACCCTGCATAACTTCCGAGATCAAACAAAATTGGGTGCATTCAGGGTATTGTGGCGGTATTCCCAAATAAATTACCCTTGTGGATAGAACAAGGGAACTCTTCTCCAGATTTATTTCCCATCCCCGAAAAAGAAGATTTGACAAGATCTCTTAAAAGAGAGTTAGCTCAAAGTCAGGATGATACCTGAACTATATATTGTCCAGAAAAACACACTTGCAATATCCCAAGACCTAAAGGTCTGACTGGGATGGAGCAAACTAAGAAAACTAGAGAAGATTCTGATTAAGGAAACAATAAATCTCTCAGGTTCGTTATGAACAGGCCCACTAGAACCAAAGGAGAAAGGATACTACTTTGAAGACAGAATCTGAAATATATGAGGTAAATACCTATATCCCGTTCCCAAACTGGGACTGGAACTGTCACTCCCAGAGATGAAGACCCTGAATCTAGTTCAAGGAATGCCTCTCATCCAACTTGGATTGCAGATACTCTAGAAAGAGAAATCTGACCCTGGGAAGAAAACTTAGATTGGACTCGAAAAGGCATGACCCAAACAAAGTCTCATCCTTAAAAGGAGACACTAGAAGCTTGTATTTGGAGAAAACAGAAAGAATTGAATCTGCAAATGTAGAACTATAAAGCCTAGGCTGTACCACTAAATCACACGTAGGCTTCTCAGCTGACCATAGATTTCAGTCACAATGCCCAGCGGCTAGTACAGCAAGTCTAATAAGACAAGACCTCCAGCTTCTTACCTATGTCAGAAAGAAAACTAGATTATCTCCACAGAGATCTAAGTTCTCTCATTAAAATTAGAAAGTTCCCTTCTACTAAAGACACCGTGCATTTCAAGAGAAATAGCGACAGGAAATCCTAAAAGGACGTGAGACAGGGAGAAATATCCCCAGATTCTCTATAACAATCCTGTGAACATCTCACAGCACATCTAGAACCCTTCCAGAAAGGAAAGAAAAAACATAATTTATGCTTACCTGATAAATTCCTTTCTTCTGTTGTGTGATCAGTCCACGGGTCATCATTACTTCTGGGATATAACTCCTCCCCAACAGGAAATGCAAGAGGATTCACCCAGCAGAGCTGCATATAGCTCCTCCCCTCTACGTCAGTCCCAGTCATTCGACCAAGAATCAACGAGAAAGGAGTAACCAAGGGTGAAGTGGTGACTGGAGTATAATTTAAAAAATATTTACCTGCCTTAAAACAGGGCGGGCCGTGGACTGATCACACAACAGAAGAAAGGAATTTATCAGGTAAGCATAAATTATGTTTTCTTCTGTTATGTGTGATCAGTCCACGGGTCATCATTACTTCTGGGATACCAATACCAAAGCAAAAGTACACGGATGACGGGAGGGATAGGCAGGCTCATTATACAGAAGGAACCACTGCCTGAAGAACCTTTCTCCCAAAAATAGCCTCCGAAGAAGCAAAAGTGTCAAATTTGTAAAATTTGGAAAAAGTATGAAGCGAAGACCAAGTTGCAGCCTTGCAAATCTGTTCAACAGAGGCCTCATTCTTAAAGGCCCAAGTGGAAGCCACAGCTCTAGTGGAGTGGGCTGTAATTCTTTCAGGAGGCTGCTGTCCAGCAGTCTCATAGGCTAAACGTATTATGCTACGAAGCCAAAAAGAGAGAGAGGTAGCAGAAGCTTTTTGACCTCTCCTCTGTCCAGAATAAACGACAAACAGGGAAGAAGTTTGGCGAAAATCTTTAGTTGCCTGCAAGTAGAACTTGAGGGCACGAACTACATCCAGATTGTGTAGAAGACGTTCCTTCTTTGAAGAAGGATTTGGACACAGGGATGGAACAACAATCTCTTGATTGATGTTCCTGTTAGTGACTACCTTAGGTAAGAACCCAGGTTTAGTACGCAGAACTACCTTGTCTGAGTGAAAAATCAGATAAGGGGAATCACAATGTAAGGCTGATAACTCAGAAACTCTTCGAGCCGAGGAAATAGCCATTAAAAACAGAACTTTCCAAGATAACAATTTTATATCAATGGAATGAAGGGGTTCAAACGGAACACCCTGTAAAACGTTAAGAACTAAGTTTAAACTCCATGGCGGAGCAACAGCCTTAAACACAGGCTTGATCCTAGCTAGAGCCTGACAAAAGGCCTGGACGTCTGGATCTTCTGACAGACGCCTGTGTAACAAGATGGACAGAGCTGAAATCTGTCCCTTTAATGAGCTAGCTGATAAACCCTTTTCTAAGCCTTCTTGTAGAAAAGACAATATCCTAGCGATCCTAACCTTACTCCAGGAGTAACCTTTGGATTCGCACCAGTATAGATATTTCCGCCATATTTTATGGTAAATCCTTCTGGTAACAGGCTTCCTAGCCTGAATCAGGGTATCAATAACCGACTCAGAAAAACCACGTTTTGATAAAATCAAGCGTTCAATTTCCAAGCAGTCAGCTTCAGAGAAGTTAGATTTTGATGTTTGAATGGACCCTGTATCAGAAGGTCCTGTCTTAGAGGTAGAGACCAAGGCGGACAGGATGACATGTCCACTAGATCTGCATACCAAGTCCTGCGTGGCCATGCAGGTGCTATTAGAATTACTGATGCTCTCTCCTGTTTGATTTTGGCAATCAATTGAGGAAGCAGCGGGAAGGGTGGAAACACATAAGCCATCCCGAAGTTCCAAGGTGCTGTCAAAGCATCTATCAGAACTGCTTCCGGATCCCTGGATCTGGACCCGTAGCGAGGAAGTTTGGCGTTCTGGCGAGACGCCATGAGATCTATCTCTGGTTTGCCCCAACGTCGAAGTATTTGGGCAAAGACCTCCGGATGAAGTTCCCACTCCCCCGGATGAAAAGTCTGGCGACTCAAGAAATCCGCCTCCCAGTTCTCCACTCCCGGGATGTGGATTGCTGACAGGTGGCAAGAGTGAGACTCTGCCCAGCGAATTATCTTTGATACTTCCATCATTGCTAGGGAGCTTCTTGTCCCTCCCTGATGGTTGATGTAAGCTACAGTCGTGATGTTGTCCGACTGAAACCTGATGAACCCCCGAGTTGTTAACTGGGGCCAAGCCAGAAGGGCATTGAGAACCGCTCTCAATTCCAGAATGTTTATTGGCAGGAGACTCTCCTCCTGATTCCATAGTCCCTGAGCCTTCAGAGAATTCCAGACAGCGCCCCAACCTAGTAGGCTGGCGTCTGTTGTTACAATTGTCCAGTCTGGCCTGCTGAATGGCATCCCCCTGGACAGGTGTGGCCGATAAAGCCACCATAGAAGAGAATTTCTGGTCTCTTGATTTAGATTCAGAGTAGGGGACAAATCTGAGTAATCCCCATTCCACTGACTTAGCATGCATAATTGCAGCGGTCTGAGATGTAGGCGTGCAAAAGGTACTATGTCCATTGCCGCTACCATTAAGCCGATCACCTCCATGCATTGAGCTACTGACGGGTGTTGAATGGAATGAAGGACACGGCATGCGTTTTGAAGCTTTGTTAACCTGTCTTCTGTCAGGTAAATCTTCATTTCTACAGAATCTATAAGAGTCCCCAAGAATGGAACTCTTGTGAGAGGAAAGAGAGAACTCTTCTTTTCGTTCACTTTCCATCCATGCGACCTTAGAAATGCCAGAACTAACTCTGTATGAGACTTGGCAGTTTGAAAGCTTGAAGCTTGTATTAGAATGTCGTCTAGGTACGGAGCTACCGAAATCCCTCGCGGTCTTAGTACCGCCAGAAGGGCACCCAGAACCTTTGTGAAGATTCTTGGAGCCGTAGCCAATCCGAATGGAAGAGCTACAAACTGGTAGTGCCTGTCTAAGAAGGCAAACCTTAGGTACCGGTGATGATCTTTGTGGATCGGAATGTGAAGGTAAGCATCCTTTAAATCCACAGTGGTCATGTACTGACCCTCTTGGATCATGGGTAAAATTGTCCGAATAGTTTCCATTTTGAACGATGGAACTCTTAGGAATTTGTTTAGAATCTTTAAATCTAAGATTGGCCTGAAAGTTCCCTCTTTTTTGGGAACCACAAACAGGTTTGAGTAGAACCCTTGTCCTTGTTCCGACCGCGGAACCGGATGGATCACTCCCATTAATAACAGATCTTGTACGCAGCGTAGAAACGCTTCTTTCTTTATCTGGTTTGTTGACAACCTTGACAGATGAAATCTCCCTCTTGGGGGAGATAATTTGAAGTCTAGAAGGTATCCCTGAGATATGATCTCTAGTGCCCAGGGATCCTGAACATCTCTTGCCCAGGCCTGGGCGAAGAGAGAGAGTCTGCCCCCCACTAGATCCGGTCCCGGATCGGGGGCTCTCGATTCATGCTGTCTTTGGGGCAGCAGCAGGTTTCCTGGCCTGCTTGCTCTTGTTCCAGGCCTGGTTAGGCTTCCAGCCTTGCCTGTAACGAGCAACAGCTCCTTCCTGTTTTGGTGCAGTGGAGGTTGATGCTGCTCCTGTTTTGAAATTCCGAAAGGGACGAAAATTAGACTGTCTAGCCTTAGTTTTGGCTTTGTCTTGGGGTAGGGCGTGGCCCTTACCTCCTGTAATGTCAGCGATAATTTCTTTCAAACCGGGCCCAAATAAAGACTGCCCCTTGAAAGGTATATTAAGTAATTTGGACTTAGAAGTAACATCTGCTGACCAGGATTTTAGCCACAGCGCCCTACGTGCCTGTATGGCGAATCCTGAGTTCTTAGCCGTAAGTTTGGTTAAATGTACTACGGCCTCCGAAATGAAAGAATTAGCTAGTTTAAGGACTCTAAGCCTGTCCGTAATGTCGTCTAGCGTAGATGAACTAAGGTTCTCTTCCAGCGACTCAATCCAAAATGCTGCCGCAGCCGTAATCGGCGCGATACATGCAAGGGGTTGCAATATAAAACCTTGTTGAACAAACATTTTCTTAAGGTAACCCTCTAATTTTTTATCCATTGGATCTGAGAAAGCACAGCTATCCTCCACCGGGATAGTGGTACGCTTAGCTAAAGTAGAAACTGCTCCCTCCACCTTGGGGACCGTTTGCCATAAGTCCCGAGTGGTGGCGTCTATTGGAAACATCTTTCTAAATATTGGAGGGGGTGAGAACGGCACACCGGGTCTATCCCACTCCTTAGTAACAATTTCAGTTAGTCTCTTAGGTATAGGAAAAACTTCAGTACTCGCCGGTACCGCAAAGTATTTATCCAACCTGCACAGTTTCTCTGGTATTGCAACGGTGTTACAATCGTTGAGAGCTGCTAAGACCTCCCCTAGTAATACACGGAGGTTCTCCAATTTAAATTTAAAATTTGAAATATCTGAGTCCAATCTGTTTGGATCAGAACCGTCACCCACAGAATGAAGCTCTCCGTCCTCATGCTCTGCGAGCTGTGACGCAGTATCAGACATGGCCCTAGCATTGTCAGCGCACTCTGTTCTCACCCCAGAGTGATCACGCTTGCCTCTTAGTTCTGGTAATTTAGACAAAACTTCAGTCATAACAGTAGCCATATCTTGTAATGTTATCTGTAATGGCCGCCCAGATGTACTAGGCGCCATAATATCACGCACCTCCCGGGCGGGAGATGCAGGTACTGCCGCGTGAGGCGAGTTAGTCGGCATAACTCTCCCCTCGCTGTTTGGTGAAATTTGTTCACATTGTACAGATTGACTTTTATTTAAAGTAGCATCAATACAGTTAGTACATAAATTTCTATTGGGCTCCACCTTGGCATTGGAACAAATGACACAGATATCTTCCTCTGAGTCAGACATGTTTAACACACTAGCAAAAAAACTTACAACTTGGTTATAATCTTTTTTAGCAAAAACGTACTGTGCCTCAAAGAGGTACTAAACGATTAAATGACAGTTGAAATAATGAACTGAAAAACAGTTATAGCATCAAACTTTAAGACAACACAACTTTTAGCAAAGGTTTGTTCCCATTAGTAAAATAACAATAATTAAATTTGACATAAAAAATACAAGCAACGTTTTTATTCACAGTCACTATAAGAATTCTCACAGCTCTGCTGAGAGAATTTACCTCCCTTAAAAGAAGTTTGAAGACCCCTGAGATCTGTCAGAGATGAACCGGATCATGCAGGAAATATAAAAGTAACTGACTGGAATTTTTTGATGCGTAGCAAAGAGCGCCAAAAACGGCCCCTCCCTCTCCCACACAGCAGTGAAGAGAAACGAAACTGTCACAAATAAAAGCAAAAAAGGCTGCCAAGTGGAAAATAATGCCCAAATATTTATTCACACAGTACCTCAGCAATGTAAACGATTCTACATTCCAGCAAAAACGTTTAACATGATAAATAGTTATTAAAAGGATTAGTGACCTTTAACAGAGTAGTTCCGGTGAAATACCATCCCCAGAATACTGAAGTGTATACATACATGTCATTTTAACGGTATGGCAGGATTTTCTCATCAATTCCATTCAGAAAATAAAAACTGCTACATACCTCAATGCAGATTCATCTGCCCGCTGTCCCCTGATCTGAAGCCTTTACCTCCCTCAGATGGCCGAGAACAGCAATATGATCTTAACAACTCCGGTTAAAATCATAGTAAAAAACTCTGGCAGATTCTTCCTCAAACTCTGCCAGAGAAGTAATAACACGCTCCGGTGCTATTGTAAAATAACAAACTTTTGATTGAAGTCATAAAAACTAAGTATAATCACCATAGTCCTCTCACACATCCTATCTAGTCGTTGGGTGCAAGAGAATGACTGGGACTGACGTAGAGGGGAGGAGCTATATGCAGCTCTGCTGGGTGAATCCTCTTGCATTTCCTGTTGGGGAGGAGTTATATCCCAGAAGTAATGATGACCCGTGGACTGATCACACATAACAGAAGAAATATAGAACTGATAACATTCACAAAACTCCGAAGGAAAGACAACGATAGGGATCGTGTCATCCAGTCAGCCAAGACCTTCTGACAATATAAGAGGCTTTGAAGCAAACAACTTAAGGATACCACTTCAGTAACAGATGAATGAATTATAATGTCCAGATCTGAGATTTTAGCCTCAGAAACTACCAGCGAATCCTCCTCACTACTTGGAAGAACACAAACCTGCATAGCAGCATGTGGAGCAGAAACCCTCTTATCTGAGACTTAAAATGTCCTCTTGCCTTTTCCCTGAAGTAAAGGAAAACAGAACAAGCCACAGATACCGCAGAAGATACCTGAGCTTGCAACTTCTGTAAGCAAATACACATAAAGTTCAATCCAATCTGTATATTTAATAGCATTTGTAAAATCAGAGGTACAGAAAAAATAAATGTTTAAACCAATTCTTAGTTGAGCAAGCCTTCCACACATTTACAGCATCAGTAGAAGGAATTATACTGCCTGAATCTGAAATTTCACCCTCAGATGCACCCGAAGAATCTTCATCCTCAGACTTCTGAGAGGAAATACTTTGATTAGCCACTTCAGGATCAGAAACCTTACTTACTGTTTCTTTAAATGTCCTTTTGCGTTTTCCCTGCAACATGGGAAAAGCAGACAGCACCTCAGATACCGCAGAAGATACCTGGGCAGCAATATCTTGCAAAATAACGCCAGACGGAGCATGAGAGGAAACGCAGGGCACTGCATGTGCAGATGAATAGGATTGGGACACTTGAGGAGAAAGCTGCGGCACATCTGAAACAGGAGGCTCCTGAACAGCATCCGCATTAGCTAATGATGGCTCAGGGTCAAAATTTCTATAAGCTAAAGTTCTTTCAAAATGTACTGGGGGTTCCACCTGGGCATCAAGACATAAGCTACAGGTAACATCCTGCACAGCCTCTTGATCCATAATACAAAAAGAAGCAAATAAAAAATAAAATTTAACTTTTTTTTTTTTTTTTACTTTTTTTTAATTTATCTTTTATCTTTTAACAAAGGATATAATACAGTACCAAAAAACGTTCTTACATAAATGTTCCCTTTAAATTTACCAAATCAAGAAAACATACCCCAGTTAACACTCTACACCTCAGCAGAATTACTGAGGTGCCCTACCTGTCCTGCAACCCGCAGCAAACTGAGGAAAAAAACTATCCTGTTTACAATCCGGATTTCCAGAGAAGCAAAAACAGCAAGAAGCCTTCTAAACAGCAGAGCCATCTGAAATATGGGCACCTCACTCTTAAAGCTGTGACACACTGCAAGCGGAGTGGCGCACAGCGTGTAGATGCGGCTGTGTGCGCTCAGTGTGTCCTGCCCTTTCATCTCTGAGCACTCTGCTGCGTCAGATCGCTGAGCTGTCAGAGATGAAATATCTGAACTTCAGAAGTGATGCATCGCTTGCAGTGTGTCACAGCCTTTACAGGTAGTGAAGAAAAGTGCCAAAAAAATCTGACATCCCAGTATCAGAATCTCCCTAAAAGGGGCGGTCCTACAGCTGACAAAAAAGCCATTCATTTTTTTAAACAACTTTCTTGAAAAACAGGCTTAAAAACAAACAATAAAACCCCCCCAAAAAGTACATAATCTGTTACTAAAAACGGATCCTCACTGAGCAATCAATAAAATAAATAACTCCTCACAATGAGTGCCTGCAAAAACTGCCATAAAAACCTGCACCCTTACAGGAATAATAAAAAAACGCACCCCTGCAGCGTTTCAGCTGAATAAGTGCCAAATTTTTCCCTGATACATAGAAAAATAAAACTGGCACTTACCTTAATATTTATCTGTCCGGTAGCAGGACAGCTCACCTGGTTTGAGAGGATGCCATCCCTCACATGGATCTGTGGAAATACAGAAAGACTGAATAAACTTACTCAGACTATCTAAATAGAGCAGTTTTGGGAAAACGCAGTGAGGATTGTACCCCACAAGTTCCCAATTGCTTAAAAGTCACCACTGCCCTACTGAAGAGACTGACATGGGCTAAGGCTAGACCCTTTAGAAAGATCAGAGCAAACCTCTGCTTTAAAATAAAAAAATCTTGATTGTAGACCAGACACCAAAATTTCATCTCCTCCTTGCACAGCAGGCAAAGAGAATGACTTGACGTTATAAGTAAGGGAAGTGACATATATAGCAGCTTTGCTGTGGTGCTCTTTGCCTCCTCCTGCTGGCCAGGAGTGATATTCCCACTAGTAATTGATGATTCCATGGACTCACCATATCTTAGGAAAGAAATACAGTTACACTTTTCACTATCCTTACCTAGACTTTTAATTAATAAAACCCAGTAAGGGATTCCGAGAACACACTAATCGCTTTAGAGTCCAAAGACGTAAAGACGCGTCAAATGTCTATTTGGTATTCTTAAGAACAAAAGATGAAACGTGCAGCTACACCAACAGGCCGCATCCAGGAAGTGGCTTCTAATGCTAAGAGAAGAATTGGATTACAACCATATTATTAATGGCTAAGGTGCATTGAATTCTTGCTTATTTATGACCTTTGAGAAATATAATCATAGAGAAATGTTCTATACATAGCTAATGAGATGAGTCTGGTTCCATCCACAGTCAGTTTTTGCATTATTTTGTAGAGAATATGGAGAGACTGATAAGGACATAAACGCGTAGAATAAAATGTTCTTTTTAAATTACAGCATTTTAAACAAACTACACTTTTCAACATATTAAACGCCTACATAATGAGCAAAACGTCTGAATTAAGCTGCACTTACAGGTACAATGCATTGCTGTAACTGAGGAGCCTACTGGTGATCTAGTAGCATACACAGATATCAGTCAATCATCAACAGTGTGTAGGAGTGTGCCTGGTGCACAACTATACCTAAATAAACTATACGGTCAGTTTGGTCTCATAGTATCTGCCCCAGCCCTATATCCTTAAAGGGACAGTAAATTACTTAATTACATTTTTTCCTGCAGTCTTCCAATAGATTAATATTTCAGTCTGAACATTGGTAGAACAGATTAATATCTTATTTACTGCAATTATTTTTCAATAGTAAAACTCTATGCACCTTTTCCTTTTTTTGGAGCAGCCAATCTAGACTTGAGTCTGGAAGGTAAAGGCTTGTAACTGTCATTGTGTTAAAACATTTCAATTGTTTGGTTAAGAAAATAGACAAATATTTAGGGATATAAATGTTAGCCTTGCAAAGCCTGATGTGGACTCTTTTAGTTTTCAGGACTGGAAAGTCCACAAATGTCAGACTTAAATGACAAGAAATGGGAATAAAATAAATTGAACGTATATTGCAAATCCGTTTTATATGCAGAATTAAGCATTTAATATTAAAATCTTAAAATGTTTACTGCCCCTTTAAGATCTCTGAATGCAATGAGCAGACCTATTTTCTGTGTTCTAATTTAATTATCAGTTAAATTAGTGTTAATAAAATGTATACTCACCAAATAAAAGCAAAAAGTAAAATCATCAATCACAGTTTTGAAAGTGAATACAATTTTTAGACACACTTGAAATTCGATTACATACGTTCTTACTGTTTTATCTACACGTTCGCAACTATAAAATAGTTAAATGGGTGATCAGAAAACAGTACAAATGCAAGTTTGGTTTTCGTAATTAGTTTTGAATAAATATATAAGACAGACACACGCACAGAAACCTCACAACTCGGACAGACAGAACAATCTGATTTTCTCAAGCAAATAATTGAACTGGGTAGAATCCCATTCTGTCTTCAAAAAACAGGCAGAAGAAAAATATAGAGCTTTTAAACTCTGAAAACTATATTATAAAGGGAAATGACATCACTGGCACTCACTGAGCATGCACTTATGCAGCAGTGATTGACGGGAGGTCAAGGCGCCAACCGAGGAGGTGAGTGGGAAAGTATTTTTAAGTCACATGTTCTGATCCCTATTGACGGCTTATTAAAAGCATACACATTTGATGTGATAAAAAAAGGGATTTAAAGAACTTTGTAACAACAAGGACTTTTGTGTAGTGCTGCAATAAATTAACATAGCAGCTGGATGTAAAAAATATTATGAATACATTAACACCAAGCATGCTGCAATTGTTTTTTCAATGGCCAAATTCCCTATCTGGCCTTATCAGGCCGATTAGGAACTGATTTGTGGCTTGTTTAAGCTGACACTTACAATTCTCAAAACTGGAAACCCCACAATTTTCAGAATGAAAGTACAGGAAAGTGGGGGAGATGAAATAGACCAGCATTATAAGCCAGCAAGTGTGTATAAACTTATTTTTTAAGAGAAACCGTGTTCATATTTGTTTTCATTGGTCATATATATTTGAAAGCATTTTTTTTAAACACTATAGTTTTTCAGGACTTGGAATTGCCATTAAACTCACAACAATCATAAGAAATTTGTTATTTTTACAAGTTTTAGATTATTCCTTAAAAAAAGCACAAAAAAAAGTGTATACTGCCTAAATAACCAATTTAAATGCATGATAGAAAATCTGGGGACTTCAACATCCCTTAAAGTTTAAACAAAATATCTTAATTACAGATTTTAAAAAAAAAATATCTGCAGGATGCTTTTAGCATTTTTTCCCCACGTTAAAACAAAATGCATGAAACACCGTCCATATAAAGCTGTGTAGAGAAATATGTTCTCCAATAATTAGTAAGAATAATGTTATAGACGGAAACATTTCTGTTCTGATTTGAAGCGATGTACAGTTTAAGCAGTGTTTAAGTTTTGGCATTTGCAGAAAATCAAGAAACAAAAAAAACAAAAAGTATACATCTGCCCCCTCCATATCTGAGAATAGCCAAAGGCTACCCAGCGCTGCAGGTTGGTCCTTTTACCACTGCAAAAATGATGCACATGTCAAAGCCTCTGGGCGTCAGAAGCAATTGGGACAACAACAGACAGTATGACATTATGAAATTCGTATGCTCTGAAATGAAAACGCTTTACAAAAGCATAGAAACATCCGCTGCTGACTTTGTTCCAATTGAGCTTGTAATTAGGTAAAGAAATTGTTTGTAAAGCGTGTGTTTTTTACGAATACAGCCCCTTTGTTAGAAAGTCCCCTTCCAAAACACTATACGGAGATGTAAAGAAGCATACGCCACAAGAAGGGTAAAAAGAGGCACTTTTTGATTGGCTGGTATTATTTTTAACCCCTTTGCTGCCACAGTGGCCTTCAATGCGTTGCATCGCAGGAATCTGCAGCCCCAGAGGCGATCTGTCTTTCGACTATTTGTTCTGTGCATTTATGCTCCTCGACACTAGGTGGTAGTGTTGTCCCATGAAGCCACTGCAGGTCTAATAGGCACTTTGGCAATGAAGATCCAGCTTCACAAGGCAGTGCCAGCTTACTCTGCTATGACATCAGGATCGGCTTCTGTCGCACCTCCAAAATATCTACAGAAACAGAGAAGATCAGCAAAAATATCACATGGTTTACTCACCAAGATACAGGATGTTGTGTAACCTACGTGAGGCTATAAATGCACCGACAAAGCAAGGGAACCAGACATCAAATCATAAAGTTACAGTCTATACAGGAAGAGAAGCCCTCCCTCTACAGCGCACACTACACAGGGTATGTTTGGATTTATGTGTCTAATGTATAGTAAAAAACAAATCAGGTGGTCTAAACGTGAAAAGGACATATTCATGATGTTATTTAATTTAAACCCTTCAGGAAGGGGGGAAATGTTGAAGATCGAAATGAAGTTCCGATATAATATAATGCAAGGCACGCCCCCTCAGGTCAGAGTTTCTATTGCCTTAAAGCAGGAGGGTGCAGTATGCCAAAAGAGTTCATGCTGTTAAAGCCCAGTGCTTTTAGGATGGCATGGAACGCCCGGCGTCTATGGGTTAAAAAAACTACATAGTACAAGGCATGTGCACACTCTTTAGCCTACGTCAGTATGCTCTCAGAGAGAATAAATAATAGTGAAAGCAAGAGAAAGGATACATTAGATAACAGAATTCTAAAGCTGTGTGTGCGCTATCCGAATCATTTTCATTCTGACATCCGTGATCATTACTGCAAGACGTGTGCATCTGCTGCATTAAAACCTGTGTGTCAATATATTGCGCAAGAATTGTACTTATGTCATGTTATAGGGACATAAAACCCTAAACGATTCCGATAGAGCATATCATTCTCTTGGTATCCTTTGTTGAAGTGCAGGTTCTGGAGCAACAATGCACTACTGGGATCTAGCTGAACGGATTAGGTGAGTCAAAAACAAGAGTCATATAACTTCAGCCACCAATCAGCAGCTAGCGCTCACTCCGAGTAGTGCATTGCTGCTACTGAGCCTAACTAGGTATGATTTTCAACAAAGGAAACTAAAAGAATGAAGCCAATTAGATAACAGAAGTTAAGTGGAAACTGTATGTTCTATCTGAATCATGGAAGTTTCATTTTGACTTGACTGTCCCTTTAAAGGGCTATGGGTATTTTAGGTTTCAAAGGACAAAGCATAATTAATTTTTTCACTATTTCACAAGTCCCAAAATCTTATATTATATATCATATACTATATGGCGAAAAGTATGTGAAAATCCCAACTATTTATTCAGTTGAGGTGTTTAAGCCACACCCATTGCCAATACAATTACAAAATACAGCCCATGGCTAAGAAATCTACATAGACAAACGCAATGAGTTGTACTGAATATCAGTGCCTGACCTAGGGCTGTCATCTTTAGTTCAGGCCAAACCAGAATACTCTTAATCTGTGCACTGGTTTTGCAGAATACACAATGGCAAATAAACACAAAATCTAACATAGATATTCACACTCACAAACACTCTCACACAAACAAAAAGACACTCATGCTCTCACACATGCTCACACACACACACTAACACACAAACTCTCTCTCTCACATACACATAAAAAAAGATATACACGCGCTCACACACACACTCATTCTTACACTCACACACAATCTCTCTCTCACATACACACACAAAAACACACACTCACACATACACTCTCACTCATTCTTACACTCTAACACACACATACACTCACACATACTCATACACACACAAAACGACACTCATGCTCTCATACATTAACATACACTCGCACATAAACTCTCTCACACACACAAAGACACACACACTAACACACACACACACACTCACACATACACTCTCACTCACTCATTCTTACACTGTAACACACACACACTCACAAAAACTCTCTCACACTCTCACTCACTCATTCTTACACTAACACACACATACACACACACACAACAACACTCATGCTCTCACACATTAACACACACACACTCACACATACACTCACAAACTTTCTCACACATACAAAAAGACATGCTCTCGCACACACTAACACATACACACACATTCTCTTTTACACACACTCTCATTCTTGCACTCTCACACACTAACACACATACACTCACACAAACTATCACACACACAAAAAGACACTCACGCTCTCACACACTAACACACATTCTCACTCACATACACACACACTCACTCTTTTACACACAGACTCACACACACAAAGACACTGACAAAGACACACACTCATGCCACAGCTAAGCATCATATAGGAGCAGTCACTCAGTAAGAAGAACGATACTAGTACAGTATTACAAGGAAGTGTATATTTACACCACATTCCCCACCAAAACCCAGACATTTACATGTACGGATCTAAATAAGCTTCAAACCCGGACACACAAATGGAAACCAGGACTGTCTTGATTATTGCCTGACAGGTGGCAACCCTAGCCTGACCTGACAAATGCTCTTTTGGGCAGGGGTCAAGTCGAGCGGGAACGCATGAGAACGGAGTTCTTGCACTATTTTTTTGCAGGAGGAACTAATTTCCCTTTGGACAGAGAACATAAATGCTTCAGTAAACACTGCTGCTGGTGGGAAGAGCTGGCTCACAGTCTGGTTAGAGGGATAGTGAGATGCTCTAGTAATGGGCAGTAACATTTCATACAATACACTAAAAGCAAGCTTGTCAGCGAGCCTGCTGTGTTATCACCCTGCACTGGGTGGAACACGTGATGCTTACATTTCTGTGTGGCTTGCTCTGGGGTTATTTACCTCCCCTCAGCAGAAATAGGACTTACTGCACCTTAAGCGGGTGAGACTCTGTGACAAAGGAGGAGTCTTAGGCCCAAAGCCAACCATTCAACGGTTTTAATTTGCTTTAATTAACCAAAGTATATAGATTATATACATATAAATACAGAGTGTGTGTGTGTGTATGTGTATATATATATATATATATATATATATATATATATATACAGTATATATATAAAAAAAATAAAACAATATTAATTGTGAGGGGGTGAAAGTCTTGGTGAGTTAACAAATCTATATTTCAGGATGAATAACATTTAGATCATAATGTATCTTAAATAGAAACTATCTTTAGATAGATTTGTTTCTTCAAAAAGCATTTTCTGAAGCATTTTAAATCCTATTTAAATAAAAAAAAAATGGTTTTAAAAAAAAGAAGTAAATAAACAAAAGAAAATTGAATTATAAATGTGTGTGTATATCTGTATCTATCTACCTATCTATCACGTCCCTTTAAATCTAAGGAGCAGCAATGCACTACTGGGAGCTAGCTGAACATACCCAGTAAGCCAATGACAAGAGGCATAGGTGTGTAGCCACCAATCACCAGCTTGCTCCCAGTAGTGCATTGCTGCTCCTGAGCCTACCTATGTATGATAGCATTAGAATAAAGTTAACTGCAAAGTCTCTTCAAATTACTCTATCTGAACCATGTGAGCTGAATTGCCACTTTGATGTCCCTTTAAACATGTTAATATTGCAATGTCACAATGTTTTTGTCCCTTTAAAGGGACATAAAATCCAAAAAAAATTTCCATCATTGAAATAGAACATATCATTTTAAACAACTTTCTGACTTACTTCTATTATCAACTTTTCTTGTTATGCTTTGTTGAAATGCAGGAAGTTAAGGAGCGTGCACGTGTCTGCGGCACTAGATGGCAGCAGTTTTACAATAATGCTATACATCATCAAGAGCACTAGATGGCAGCACTGTTTCCGGTCATGTAGTGTTCCAGACATGTGCACACTACCTACCTAGATATCTCTTCAACAAACAATAACGAGAACAAAGCAAAGTTGACAATAGAAGTAAACCTTTTTTAAAATAGTGCTCTTTGTCTGAATCATGAAAGAAAAAAATGTGGGTTTGATGTCCCTTTAAGTGTCACAGTTTCACTAGGAGAGAGTTAAACCAAGAACCTGATTTTTCATATTTCAGTGAGAACCTAAAACTATGTATTTTTTTTCCATGCAATTTCTAAAATCCACAGCACAGAGAAATCGGCACAATAACCTCTATAAACAGATGACGATCCGCGCATTCTGCTGTATTTACCTGACAATATGCGCTGCAGGGGCAAAGTGACGTAGGTGAGATGTGCATAGAGTAAAAAGTTCTCATCCGTTCTGTTCAGCTTTAGCCATGAACCAACCAGAGACCTCCCCGTTCCCGATAGGGAGCGCGATCTCATGTTTGTCGAATTATGCATATCTGTAGGGGGGACACATTTAGTAAATCAGATGGGATCTCACTGAACCAAAACACATATTATCATCATTTATTATTATGTTTATGATCAATTAAAAAGAGCAGACAAAAAAATAAAAAATAATATTATGACAATGATAACGTATAAAAAATAAAATATCAATATTAACCCCTTTGTGACTAGGGCTATTTTTACATTTCTGCTGTGTTTGTGTTTAGCTGTAATTTTGCTCATTTACTGTACCCACACATATTATATACCGTTTTTTGCCATTAAACAGACTTTCTAAAGATACCATAATTTTCATCATATCTTATAATTTACTATAAAAAAATAAAATATGATGAAAAAACGGAAAAACCCCCACACTTTTTCTAACTTTGACCCCCAAAATCTGTTACACATCTACAACCACCAAAAAAACTCCTATGCTAAATAGTTTCTAAATTTTGTCCTGAGTTTAGAAATACCCAATGTTTACATGTTCTTTGATTTTTTTTGCAAGTTATAGGGCAATAAGTACAAGTAGCACTTTGCTATTTCCAAACCATTTTTTTTTTTTCAAAATTAGCGATACATTGTAACACTGATATCTGTCAAGAATCCCTGAATAACCCTTCACATGTATATATTTTTTAAAAGAAGACAACCTAAGGTATTAAACATGGGGTATTTTGACTCTTTCCATGCAACCATTTTACCACCAATCTATGCCAAAGTTTGAAAGGAAAAAAAAAAAAAGTGGATTTTTGACAAAAACATAAATTATGCTTCCATCGAGGGGAGGAGAGTCCACGGCTTCATTCATTACTGTTGGGAATTAAGAACCTGGCCACCAGGAGGAGGCAAAGACACCCCAGCCAAAGGCTTAAATACCTCCCCCACTTCCCTTATCCCCCAGTCATTCTGCCGAGGGAACAAGGAACAGTAGGAGAAATATCAGGGTATAAATGGTGCCAGAAGATGAATTCAATTTAGGTCCGCCCATCGGAGACACGGGCGGGAGCAGTGGACTCTCCTCCCCTCAATGGAAATTAAATTATTAGTAAGCATAATTTATGTTTTAAATCTAAAGGGGAGGAGAGCCCACAGCTTCATTCATTACTGTTGGGAATCTATACCCAAGCTTTAGAGGACACTGAATGAAATTGGGAGAGAAAAAAAAATGCAGACCCTAATCTGAGGGCACCACAGCCTGCAAAACCTTTATCCCAAAAACAGCTTCTGCCAAAGCAAAAACATCAAATTTGTAAAACTTTGTAAAAGTGTGTAAGGAGGACCAGGTACATCTTGGAGAAAGGACAGAATCCTGGATACCTTCACCTTATGCCAAGGATATCCATGCTTCTCGTAGCCTGAAGACAGAACTTCAGGACACGAACCACATCCAGATTATCAAGTAACCTCTCCTTGGAAGAAGAAGGGTTAGGGCACAAAGAAGGAACCACTATTTCCTGATTGTTTTTACGGTTAGACACCACATTGGGAAGAAACCCCAAACCAGTGCGAAGCACCGCCTTATCCGCATGAAAAACCAGATAAGGAGGCTTACATTGCAAGGCAGCCAGTTCAGATACTCTGCGTTCCGATGCAATGGCCCACACGAAGAGAACATTCCAGGACAGAATCTTAATGTTAGTGGAATGCATAGGCTCAAACAGAACCCTCTGCAATACCTTAAGGACCAAGTTTAAGTTCCATGGGGGAGCAGACTGTCTAAAGACAGGCCTGATTTTAGACAGAGCCTGAACAAAAGATTGGATGCCAGGGAGCTCAGCAAGTCTCCTATGCAACAAGACTGATAATCCTGAAATCTGTCCCTTTAAGGAACTGGCGGCAAGACCCTTCTCCAAACCATCTTGGAGAAAGGACAGAACCCTGGATACCTTCACCTTATGCCAAGGATATTCATGCTTCTCACACCAGGACAAGTAAGTCCTCCACACCTTATGGTAGATGCGACGAGTGACTAGCTTCCTTGCCTGAATTAGACTATTGATCACACTTTCAGAAAAGCCTCAGAGAATCTAGTTTTGACGTTGAAAAGGGCCCTGTACCAGCAGATCCCTGCGACAGGGTAACCTCCACGGCGGAGAGGATGACATCACCACAAGATCCACAAACCACGTTCTCCAGCGGCCACGATGGAGCAATCAGAATGGCTGAAGCTCGCTCCTGTTTGATGCGTGCCACTACACGAGGTAGAAGTGGTAACAGTGGAAAAATGTAAGCTAGGCTGAATCCCTAAGGCACCGCCAAGGCATCTATCAGCTCTGCCTGAGGATCCAAGGACTTCGAACCGTACCGGAGTAGCTTGCAATTGAGTCTGGACGCCATGAGATCCATCTCCAGCGTCCCCTACCTGAGACAAATCTCTGCAAACACTTTGGGGTGAAGAGACCATTCCCCCCGGATGGAAGGATTGCCTGCTGAGAAAGTCCGCTTCCCAGTTGTCCACACCTGGAATGTGAATCGCTGAGAGCGAGCAGCTGTGGGCCTCCGCCCACTCCAAGATCCAAGACACTTTCCTCATGGCTAGGGAGCTTCTCGTACCCCCTAATGGTTGATGTAAGCCACCGAGCTAATGTTGTCGGTCTGGAATCTGATGAAGCTGAACGACCCCAGAGGTGGCCATGCCTTCAGAGCATTGTAGATTGCTCGGAGTTCCAGAATATTTATCGAAAGGAGAGACTCCTCCCAGGACCACTTTCCTTGTGCCATCCTGGCACCCCAAACAGCTCCCCATCCTGCCAGACTCACGTCCGTGGTCACAACCTCCCAGGACGGTCTCAAGAAGAATGTCCCCATGGACAGTTGCTCCTGACGGATCCACCAAGAGAGGGAAATCCGGGTCCAAGCATCCATGGATATCTGCTGTGACAGATCTGAATGATCGCCGTTCCACTGTCTCAACATGCACAATTGAAGAGGTCTGAGATGAAACCTGGCGAATGGGATGTCGTCTATGCTGGAGAGCATGAGTCCAGATAGGACCGAAAGGCAATGCCTCTGGATTTTGCCATCGCGAGTAGCGCCCCCCAGAACCTTCGTGAAGACTCTCAGGGCCGTCGCCAGACCAAAGGGAAGGGCCACAAACTGGTAGTGCTGGTCCAGAAACGCAAATCTTAGGAACTGGACGTGCCCTCCTTCTTTGGAACCACAAACCCTAGACCCCTCTCTGCTTGGGGTATGGTACGATAACAACTAGAGAAGAGAGATCTCTCACACATTCTAGAAAGGCTTCACTCTTTTCCGGTCTTGAAGACAGGTTTGACAGGAGGAATCTGCCCCTGGGCGGATGGGATCTGAACCCTATCCTGTAACCCTGGGCGACAAAGTCCAAAACCCAAGGATCCTGAACGTCCTGCAACCAGGCTTCTGAGAAGAGAGATAATCTGCCCCTTCATGCCGATTTTTATCTTGGCGGGCTTCTTGCTCTGCTTAGATTTGTTCCAAGAATGAGCCGGTTTCCAAGATCCCTTGGACTGGTCCGCTTTCGCGGCGGGCTGCTGGTGCTGGGCCTTGTCCGCATGAAAGGGACGAAAGGTAGATCCTTTAGGCTTAGCCTTCTTATCCTGCGGTAGGAAAGCGCCCTTGCCTCCCGTAACCGTGGATATGATCGAATCCAATCCTGGACTGAACAGAATCTTTCCTTGAAAAGGCAGAGACAACAGCCTCGACTTGGAGGTCATGTCCGCAGACCAAGACTTTAGCCACAGAGCCCTGCGAGCTAAAACGAAAAAACCTGACACCTTAGCGTTCAGGTGAATAACTTGCACATTGGCATCACATATGAAAGAATTGGCGATCTTCAGCGCCCTAATCTTATCCTGTATCTCGTTGATGGAAGTCTCCCCCTCAACCATTTCACACAGGGATTCACACCAATATGTGGCAGCTCCGGCGACCGTGGCTACGGCCGCTGCCGGCTAAAAAACAAACCCTGTGTGTTGAAACATTTTCCTTATGTTTTCCAACTTTTTATCCATGGGCTCTTCAAACGACAAACTATCCTCAAGGGGAATAGTTTTCCGCTTCGCTAGCGTGGAGATAGCACCATCCACCTTAGGGACAGTATCCCACAGCTTAAGCTGAGAGTCTGGAACGGGGAACAGTCTCTTAAAGGAAGAAGGGGAAAAGGAACCTAATCAATCCCATTCATTCTTAATGTTTGCCATCTTAACAGGAACCGGGAAGGACTGAGGCACCACCCTGTCCTCATATACCTTATCAAGCTTAGGAATCACAGGTTCCTCTGGGAATTTTGGTTCCGGAAATTCCAGGGTAGCAAGCACTTGTTTCAGCAAAAAGCGCAAATTTTCCATCCTAAACCTAAAGTCAGACTCCTCCGCAGCCGGAGGTTTAGAGGACACGGACTCTGACCCAGAAGGGGCCTCTTCTGAAGAATTGGAGTGGGCCTCGCCATCGTATAACGCCTCAGATATTTCCACAGACGTAGACAACCACTGGGCCGGGCCGCCATGATACGCCCTATGCTTGCGCTTAGTAGAACGTGGTACTGCATGGATCACTTTCGATACCGCCGTTTGCAGTTGATCAGCAAAATCTGACGGCCAACGAATCTGTCCCGCAGGAGTAATGGTTGGACCCTGGGGCGCTGCTTGTGCAATTGGAGATGGATGCAGGGAACGCACCTCACGGGACGGGGAACCCTCAGAGGTGGACGGCTCAGTAGTACTAGACATCCGTTTGCTTTTAGATGTCGTAACTTTATTAAGGCATGTGGAACATAGTTGAGCAGGCTGATCTACCAGAACCTCCTCACAATAAACACAGGAATGTGGCCTTGTTAAAGAGGGAGAACCCTCTAACGCGTCAGAGTCCTCCGTAGCTTGCGCTGTTATTACGGACTAGATTAACTTAATAAATAGACACCTTTATAACCTCCAATGGCCGGGCACTCCCCACCTCCTATGATCCGGACTACAGAAACCGCTTTGTCTCCTGCGCCACTGATCAACAGAGGAAGAGAGATAGCCACACCCGGTCACATGGAATGCCCGGCAGGACTGTCCCTGCCTAAGGAGAAAACGCGTCCAAAAAAGGCAGCGCCATACTCCTGTAAGTCACCTGAAAGTTCCACACATTGCCAGAGCCTCATCTCGCACATAACGCCGCAATGACACAATAAACAATATCATGTATAAACCCCCCTGTTCAATAATCCCCTTTACAGGAATATTAACCCTTGATTCTTAAAAGATAAAAGGCGTCACACTGTGACCCTGTCTTCCGTGTTCTCATTATGTAATAAAAAATTCAACGATCTTACCAGAATCTACGCCATGAAACAGGAACACGGCCCTTCAAGTGTGACAGGTTAGTAGCCTCGCTCCTGAGATGGACAGGAGTGTAAAAAGCAGGCAGCGAAACTCGTCAACGCTGATTGCTTATGGGGCTGTTAATATGAGTAGGGATGGTTTAGCCGAAAGACTCTCCCTGCATCTCCGGACTCTAACTTTTGCCAAGGCTCTCACTGAGAGGATGACAGGACTACTTAAAACTCCAGTCCCAATGTGAAGAGTACTACCCTCCATAAGAGACTATTCCGATCTTCGGCACTTCTCTTCTCATGACTGGGGGATGAGGGAAGTGGGGGAGGTATTTAAGCCTTTGGCTGGGGTGTCTTTGCCTCCTCCTGGTGGCCAGGTTCTTAATTCCCAACAGCAATGAATGAAGCCGTGGACTCTCCTCCCCTTAAGATGGAAATAGCAATTTAAGAATATATTTACAGAGAACATTAAGGGTTACTGCCAAAAAACACCCCAATATGTCTTCAGCAGCATCTCCTGAGTACAGTGATACCACCCATGTATAGGTGTGTCGGGTTCTCTGGGGGCTAAAAAGCCTTATTTTTAGGGGCGCATTCCAGTTTTTCTGTCATCATGCACCCATGTCCTATTTGGGGCATTTCTTAAGCCGGCCAATGTAATTTACCCCAATCAAACCATATATTTTTGAAAAGTAGACACCTTAGGGTATTTGAAATGGTGGTATTTTAACACTTCCCATGCACTAATTCAACCACCAGTCTTTGTCAAACTTTAGGGTAGTAATTTTTTTGTGTTATTTTTCTCACACGTAATTCAGGTATGGATTCTCAGTTCCTGTTATGTGTTACTGACAAAAAACACCTCAATATGTGTTCAACAACATCTCCTGAGTACAGTGATACCACCCATGAATAGGTTTGTCAGGTTCTCAGGGGGCTAAAAGGCTTTATTTTTAGGGGGCGCATTCCAGTTTTCCAACTTGGAATTTTCACATCTCTCATCATGCACCCATGTCCTATTTGGGACATTTCTGAAGCCGGCCAATGTAATTTACCCCCATCAAACCCTATATTTTTGAAAAATAGACACCCTAGGGTATTTGAAATGCTGGTATTTTAACACTTTCCATGCAATAATTCAACCACCAGTCTTGGTCAAACTATTGGGCAGTCATTTCTTTGTGTTATTTTTGACACACATTGTACTTTAGGCATGGATTCTCAGCTCCATTTATGTGTTATTGCCAAATAAGACCCCAATATGTGTTCACCAACATCTCCTGAGTACAGTGATACCACCTATGCATAGGTTTGTTGGCTTGTTTAGGGGGTGCAATGCCAAATGTCTGACGTGTTTGTGATTTTTTTTCACATTTAACATATAATCTTTGTCTATCGTCTTTTTGGGGGCCTTTTTACATACCCCAAATTATTTGCTTGCCATGAATGTGCATATATTTGAAAAGTTGACACACCAAGGTATTGTATATGGAGTGCTTTGATGCAACCCTTTTAGCCCAAAAAAATTGGAGAAAGTGTATGGTGGTAATTTTTCAATTTTCATTTTTACACACACATTGCTTTTTGACCATGATTTAGGAGCGCTTGTTGTAAGTTATTGCAAGAAAACACTCCAGGTTGTTTACTGCTGCAAGACCTCCTGGGTACACCTACGCCCACCATGCATAGGTTTGACAGGGGTTTTGGTAAAATACAGCACCAATTTTAGAACTTATAAAAAATAGAACAGTGAAATGTAAAACTCTGGCACAGTAAAAGTAAAAAACAAAAACAAACAAATTCAGTAATAGTAAACATAAGCAAACCCCCGCCCAAAAAAAACATAATGGCAAATGTAATTTTTTTTTTTTAAATTTACCAGTGTTTGATACCTCTTGAAGCAGTCCCCAATGCAGAGTCCAGGCTGTCCTGGGCAATCAGGACAGTAAAAGGTGGTGTCCCTTCTCTGCCCCCTCTTGGTACAGACTCTGCATTTTTTTTTAGGTTTAAAAATAAAATGGGTAGCCCCAACTCTGCTATCTCCCATCACCGCGCCGGGGAGCAGGTGCATCTTGGTACAAAATCCCCGAAATGATCTGGAGCTGAAACTGTAAAAAAGTCAGTTTCATTCCGGGGTTTGCTTTTTTGAACAACAAAAAAGCGTTGTGGTTCACAATCTGCATTAAGTAAATTGCAACCTTTTTTTACCAGGTCGTTGTCCACCGCATAATTAGGTAGGGCTGCAGTAGCTGATCTGCCAGATCAACCCCCCATTTGCCGGTTATAAGCCTTGATGCACACTGGCTTCCTTATGCTCTCAGCTCTGCCATGTACAGGAACCTTCACAGTCCTCTCATTGTGGATGGTGGTAAGAAGGTACACATCCTTCTTGTCTCTGTACTTAACTGCCAACAGCTCCTCTTGGCGCAGAGCTGAGGTCTCCCCCCTTTGTAGCCGGATGCGTGCAAGTTGTCCTAGGAAATCTGCGTGGTTCTTTTTAATTGTACCGCAAGCTACTGTATCAAAGTAATACAGTAGACTGAACAAAAGGACACTTGTATAAAAATTATCTAAATACAAGTGGTACCCTTTGTTCATAAGGGGTAATATCAGGTCCCAGACAATCTTGCCAGTGGTTCCCATATGTTCTGGGCAACATGGAGGTTCAAGGTGGCTATTCTTTCCCTCATACACCCGGAAGGCCTGAATATAGCCAGCCTCGCTCTCACAGAGCTTATACACCTTTACTCCATATCTGGAGCGCTTGGAAGCAATATACTGCTTGAATCCCAGCCTTCCCTTATACTTCATCAGGGATTCATCCACACATATATTCCTTCCAATAACATATATATGTGTGTGTGTATTTTACCTCCACCTTCATCACTGTCTCTGAAGAACTCCTCGCTGTCATTAGCCGAATGGGACTTCTTCATTTCAGCTATTCGATTCCGAGGTACTTTCCTTTTCAGGGACGGGGAAAAGAAAGATGGCCGGTTGTTACGTTCCGGAGTTGGAGGAGTGCTGAAGGATGTAACCTGAAGTGACATAAAACGTTTATCACTTCAGATTGAGCATGGCTACCATAAACATTTACAAGGTCTTAGCATTCAAAATACAACATATTTTAACATAATGGCACATCATAAAAGGGCGGCATCAGCTATCTATCATACTGATCATTGTTATTATTATCATTTATTTGTAGAACGCCAACAGATTCCACAGTGCTATAAATGAAGGTATAATAAACAAAAGCAATGAAGGTATAATAAACAAAAGCACTTAAGAGGCAGATTATAGACCAAATGAGAGGGTAGAGAGACAAGAGTTGCCAACTGTTGCCAAATGAAGGTGACCTACAGGGCACCTGGGCTCATAAGCTTACATGACAGGAGGGTTCAATGAGATGACAAAAGAAAACAAGGAACTGAGGTAAGAAAGTTTAGCATACATTGTATTCATCCCTGAACTGTAGAGTCTTTAATGAAGGCTTGAAACTTTGAAAACTAAGGGGGAGTCTTGTGGCGAGAGGCAGAAGGGAATTCCACAAGATAGGGGCCATTGTGGACAAGTCCTGTAGATGGGAGGTAACAAGATAGGAAGAGAGATGAAAGCCATGAGCATTGTGAAGGGTATGGGAGGAAGAGTATCTGGAGACAAGGTAAGAGACATGGGGTAGCAGTGTTATTGAGAGCCTTGAATATTAGGGTCATGATTTTTTGTTTTATTCAGAAGTTATAGGAAGTCAGTGAAGGGACTGGCAGAGAGGCGCACCAGATGAGAAGCGACATGTAAGGAAGATCATTATGGCTTGTAATGGAGATTAATGGCAGCTAGGGAGGCCAGAGAGGAGAGGATGGAGTTGCAATAGTCAATGTATTAAATGATTAGAGAGTGGATTCAAATCTTAGCTGTGCCTTGTGTGAATAAGTAGCAGGGGCATTGGCCAACAAATGGATGTGAGTAGTGAATGAAAGATTGAGTGTGACCCCAAGACGTCGGCCATGAGGGGTTGGGGTAATTATGTCATTAACAGTTGGGGGGTTGGGATTTTGGAAGAAGGGGGTAAATTAAGGAGTGCAGTTTTAGAGACATTTAGCTTAAGGTAGTGAAAGGACATCCAGGCTGAAATATTAGAAAGATGGTTAGTGACATGAGTTAGCGAGGTAGGAGATAGGTCATCAGAATACAAATGATACTGAAACCAGTGGGAGCTAAGGATGAAGTACAGATTGAGAAGAGAAGGGGACTAAGTATCCCAAAAGAAAGTGGTAAAGCGGCAGATAATGAGCTAGAGAAAGATACACTAAAGCTAAGTAAGTTACGGCTAGATTACGAGTTTTGCGTTATGAGAAAAAAGCAGTGTTAAGCCTGATAACGTTGCTTTTTTTTACTACCGCTGGTATTACGATCTTGCAGATTTAGGGGCACTGCACACTTTTTTGGCCTTACCGCAAATTGCCTAAAGTCTTTTTTCTAAGGGACGTCCATAGCGCCGGTATTACGAGTTTGTCCTGGGAGGCCAAAAAGTGAGCGGTACACCCTATCCCGTCAAGATTCGTAATACATTTTAAAGTCAGTAGTTATGAGTTTTACACTACAAAGCCGTAGCATAAGCTCATAACTAAAGTGCCAAAAAGTACACTAACACCCATAAACTACCTATTAACCCCTAAACCGAGGCCCTCCCGCATCGCAAACACTAAAATAAATTTATTAACCCCTAATCTGCCGCTCCCGACATCGACGCAACTAGAACATATTAACCCCTAAACTGCCGCACTCCCGCCTCGCAAACACTAGTTAAATATTATTAACAAAGAAAAAACAGGACTAATGGCACTACTATGTAGATACACCTAGGATTCCCTGTGAAAGATAATTATATAAACTTAAAAATAATGAACAGAGTGAGGTGCTGTGTACTTTTTTATTCTGAAAAGGAAAAAAGGGATTTCAATTCTAGGATTGAGAAATATTATTAACCCCTAATCTTCCGCCCCAACGTTGCTGCCACTATAATAAACATATTAACCCCTAAACCGCCACACTCCCGCCTCGCAAACACTAGTTAAATATTATTAACCCCTAATCTGACGTCCCTAACATCGCCGCCACCTATCTACATTTATAGAAAATAAAAAACAAATTACAAGATCTTCAAACTAATTACACCTAATCTAATAGCCCTATCAAAATAAAAAAAGCCCAGCCAAAATAAAAAAAAAACCTAGCCTAAACTAAACTACCAATAGCCCTTAAAAGGGTCTTTTGCGGGGCATTGCCCCAAAGAAATCAGCTCTTTTACCTGCAAAAAAAATACAAACAACCCTCCCAACAGTAAAACCCAATCAGCTAATAGAATGCGAGCTCAATCCTATTGGCTGACTGGATCAGCCAATAGGATTGATGTTCAATCCTATTGGCTGATTGCATCAGCCAATATGATTTTTTCTACCTTAATTCCAATTGGCTGATAGAATTCTATCAGCCAATCGGAATCTAAGGGACGCCATCTTGGATGACGTCATTTAAAGGAACCTTCATTCAGCAAGAAGACGACGAAGGAAGAGGATGCTCCACGCCGTATGTCTTGAAGATGGAGCCGCTCCGCGTCGGAAGGATGAAGATAGAAGATGCCATCTGGGTGAAGACTTCTGCCCGTCTGGAGGACCACTTCTGCCGGCTTCGTTGAAGAGATCTTGCCACTTGGATGAAGACTTCTCCCGGATTCGTTGAGGATGGATGTCGGCTCTTCAAAACTGTAAGTGGATCTTCACGGGGTTAGTGTTAGGTTTTTTAAGGGTGTATTGGGTGTGTTTTATTTTTAGATTAGGGGTTTGGGCTGCAATAGAGCTAAATGCCCTTTTAAGGGCAATGCCTATCCAAATGCCCTTTTCAGGGCAATGGGAGCTTAGGTTTTTTTAGTTAGGGTTTTAATTGGGGGGCTGGTTGTGTGGGTGGTGGGTTTTACTGTTGGGGGGGTTGTTTGTATTTTTTTTTTTTTACAGGTAAAATAGCTTATTTCTTTGGAGCAATGCACTGCAAAAGGCCCTTTTAAGGGCTATTGGTAGTTTATTTTGATTAGATTAGGTGTAATTAGTTTAAAGATCTTGTAATTTGTTTTTTATTTTCTGTAATTTAGTGTTTGTTTTTTTGGTAATTTAGCTAATTGTATTGAATGTACTTAATTGTATTTAATTTAGGGAATTTATTTAATTGTAGGGTTAGGTTGGGTGTTAGTGTAAGGCAGGTTAGGTTTTATTTTACAGGTAAATTTGTATTTATTTTAGCTAGGTAGTTAGTAAATAGTTAATAACTATTTACTAACTATTCTACCTAGTTAAAATAAATACAAACTTGCCTGTAAAAAAAAACAAAAACCTAAGATAGATACAATGTAACTATTAGTTATATTGTAGCTAGCTTAGGGTTTATTTTACAGGAAAGTATTTAGTTTTAAATAGGAATTATTTAATTATAAATTGTAGGTTTTATTTATATTTATTTTAATTATATTTAAGTTAGGGGGTGTTAGGGTTAGACTTAGGTTTAGGGGTTAATAAATTTAATATAGTGGCGGCGGCGGCGACGTTAGGGACGGCAGATTAGGGGTTAATATTTAACTAGTGTTTGCAAGGCGGGAGTGTGGTGGTTTAGGGGTTAATATGTTTATTATAGTGGCTGCAATGTTGGGGCGGAAGATTAGGGGTTAATAAATGTAGGTAGGTTACGGCGACATTGGGGGCGGGAGATTAGGGGTTAATAAATATAATGTAGGTGTCGGCGATGTTGGGAGCAGCAGCTTAGGGGTTAATAAGTATAATGTAGGTTGCGGCGATGTCGGGGGCGGCGGATTAGGGGTGTTTAGACTCGGGATACATGTTAGGGTGTTAGGTGTAAACATAAATTTTGTTTCCCCATAGGAATCAATGGGGCTGCGTTACGGAGCTTTATGCTGCTTTTTTGCAGGTGTTAGGCTTTTTTTCAGCCGGCTCTCCTCATTGATGTCTATGGGGAAATCGTGCACGAGAATGTACAACCAGCTAACCGCTGACTTAAGCAGCGCTGGTATTGGAGTGCGGTATGGAGCACAATTTTCTACGCTCACTTTTTGTCTTTTAACGCCGGGTTTGGAAAAAGCTGCAATACCAGCGCTGTAGTAAAGTGAGCAGTGACAATAACGTACAAGTTAGCACCGCACCCCTCATAATGCAAAACTCGTACTCTAGCCAAAAGTTAGGAGAAGAACTACCAGAGGGCTGTGTCACAAATGCCAAAGGACTGGATGGATTGCACAAGAGAGGATGGTCAATAATATCAAAGGCTGCAGACAGACCCAGAAGGATTAAAGGGACATAAAAAAAACATTTTTCTTTCATGATTCAGATAGAACATTTTTAAACAATTTTAAACAACTTTCCAGTTTACTTCTATTATCAATTTTTTTTTTATTCTCTTGGTATGCTTTGTTGAAGGCGCAGCAATGCATTTCTGGTTGCTAACTGAACACATGGGTGAGCCAATGACAATCTGTATATATATGCAGCCACCAATCAGCAGCTAGAACCTAGGTTCTTTGCTGCTTCCGAGCTTACCTAGATAAACCTGTTATGCTCTGTCTAAATCATGAATGTCTAATTATGACTTAACTGTCCCTTTAACAGTGAGAAGTGGCTTTAATGATTGCTGTCTCTCTGGGGGGCAAAATTCATATTGCAATGGATGACGGAGGGAGTTTGGTATGAGGAAATGTGATGCACATACAGTATATATATATTATTGTGGGTAAAGCCGGATATTGGGTAAACCTAGGATTACCTGGGTAAAATGGAAGAGGGAAATATACCAGTGCTGATAGAGACATTGAAGATATATGTGAGGATTGGAGTAAGGAGAGCGGAGGTCAGTAGTTGTGAGGGGATAGGATCGAGGGGACAGGTAGTGAGGTGCGAGGATAATACAAGGGCAGAAACTTCATCCTCAATAACAGGAGCAAAACTTCTGAAATTGTTGCTGTGTGGTTTTTGGATGTTTGTGAACAGCTGAGGGGCTGAAGATTGGTTGTGTGTTAAGAGAATATTTCATTTCTGATTAAATGTATTTTGAAAGAAAGAGCAGAGATAATAGTAAGGAAGTAATCCTGCCTGGAGAGGTTAAGGGCAGAATAGTAGGGGAGCAAGATAAACTGACACAGGCAGCGCATCAGAGGCCTATGCCAGCGCTGAGGACGAGTGCACGATTGTGAGCTATGGTAGGAGGGGCCAAATTGTCAACGACTGATGTAAGAGTTAAGTTGTAGCGATAGATTGGTCAGGGCTAGAAATGGAGGAGAAGAAAGTGAGCAGAGGTCATCATAAAGATTTAACTAAATAACAAATATAACAAGAATATTTCATAAAACTGAGTGGAAATGTACTGATACCCTGAATTATGTGATGTTATTTATAACACCCCTTCAGAAGGCTGTAACCCAATTGTCATGAGATTTATTATCTCTGAAAAGCTCTTATGTTGTGACTTCAGTTCTGTGCATTCATGGAATTCTGATTTTCTTAAGGCTTAATGTGGTGTTCCCGCATGACAAATGAACAAGTGCGAGGAACTTACTCTTTCATGCATGGGTGACCCAGGGTTGGAGTCGACATCTGTACCGTAGGGAGAGGTATCACCGGTTGAGACCCGACTCACTGCCATTTCTGCATGGCCTTTCCCTTGAGGACCCTTCATACGGACAAACTCCATGTTGTTATACTTGTATAACCCAAACGACATCTTCTGAGCCATCTTTGCCGCCACACTGACCTGTGTATATATGAGAGAGAAAGTTCTATGCTCAATTTACTTTATATTTACCACTCTCCTACTAATGTTATGTAACTCCAACTCTTATCAATGGCTACATAGGTTTGTAATTCAATGACCGATGTAAGAGTTGAGTTGTAGCGATAGATTGGCTATAACTCCAACTCCCTGATTGGGCGGCCATTCTTACCCTATTGTCATACACTTTTTTGAGTGCTTCATAGCGGATTGAGCCCTGGAAGATTACTCCTTGAAACATATTTGTTTTGTCAGTGGCTACAAGTTCAACACAAACCATTTCTCCTTCACCTACAGTCATGTCGCTAAACACCTGGAAGAAGAGAGAAGAAGCCATTAGGGCAGAGAGCTAAGTGGAGTATCACTCAGCATTCAGTTGTTCATAAAGCGATAATAGACTAGGAATTAATTCCGTAATGTGCCCGTGTCTGTGGCAAAAAACAAGGCATTTTATTGTGATAGAAACAAGGAAATCATTTTTTAACACACAAGGGATATTAAACCCATTTTTTTTTATTTCATGATTCAGCTAGAGCAGCAATTTTAAGCAACTTTCTAATTTACTCCTATTAACAATTTTTCTTTTTTCTCTTGGTATCTTTATTTAAAAAGCAGGAATGTAAGCTTAAGAGCCAGCCCATTTTTGGCTCAGCACCTGGGTAGTGCTTGCTGATTTGTGGCCACCTGTAGCCCAGGTAATGGGCTGGCTCTGAAGTTTGCATTCCTGATTTTTCAGGCTCTGAATCATGAAAGAAAAAAAAATGAGGTTTCATATCCCTTTAAGTTATTACATCTTATTTAAATATACATGAAGGAGGCATTCTGTGACAGTGTCTTACTTTGATAGAATGTATTAAAAAATTAAATAATTAAAAAAAACAAAATGTATGCTTACCTGATAAATTTCTTTCTTTCCAGACATGGAGAGTCCACTACGTCATTCCAATTACTAGTGAGATATTCACTCCTTGCCAGCAGGAGGCGACAAATAGCACCACAGCAAAGCTTTTAAGTGTCACTCCTCGTACCCATAATCCCCAGTCAGTCGACAGAAGGGAATGGAAAAAAAGGTGATAACACAAAGGTGTAGAGGTGCCTGAGGTTTAGTAAAAAATAACATTTTTGATACTTTTGCTTTGGCTGAGGCTCTTTTTGGGAGAAAGGTTCTTCAAGTGGTGGTGTCTTCTGTTTAGGCCTGCCTGTCTTGTTCTCCCCTACTATTAATTTGTGTCCTCTAGCTTGGGTATTAGTTCCCACTAGTAATTGGAATGACGTTGTGGACTCTCCATGTCCGACAAGAAAGAAATTTATCAGGTAAGCATACATTTTGTTTTCTTTCCTAAGACATGGAGAGTCCACAACATCATTCCAATTACTAGTGGGAACTAATACCCAAGCTAGAGGACACAAATTAATAGTGGGGGAGAACAAGACAGGCAGGCCTAAACAGAAGACACCACCACTTGAAGAACCTTTCTCCCAAAAAGAGCCTCAGCCAAAGCAAAAGTATCAAATTTGTAGAATTTGGAAAAAGTATGTAAAGAGGACCAAGTTGCAGCCTTGCAAATCTGTTCCACAGAAGCTTCATTTTTGAAAGCCCACAAAGGTGAGACAGCCCTAATGGAATGAGCTGTAATTCTCTCAGGAGGCTGCTGTCCAGAAGTCTCATAAGCAAAACGAATTATACTTCTCAACCAGAGGGAAAGAGAAGTAGCAGTAGCTTTCTGACCTTTACGTTTCCCAGAGAAACAAACAGGGCAGACGACTGGCAAAAATCCTTAGTCGCCTGTAGAAAGAATTTTAGAGCACACATCACATCCAAGTTGTGCAACAGACGTTCCTTATGAGAAGAAAGATTGGGACAGAGAGAAGGAACAACAATTTCCTGATTAATATTTATATCCAAAACTACCTTAGGGAGAAACCCAAATTTAGTACGAAGGACCGCCTTATCCGCATGAAAGATAAGATAAGGTGAATCACACTGTAAAGCCGAGAGTTCAGAAACTCTCTGAGCAGAAGAGATAGCAACAAGAAACAAAACCTTCCAAGATAACAGCTTAATATCTATGAAATGCATTGGCTCAAACGGAGCCTGCTGTTAAACTTTAAGAACAAGGTTAAGGCTCCAAGGAGGAGCAACAGGTTTAAACACAGGTCTGATTCTGACCAGATTGAACATCTGGCACATCCGCCAGACGCTTATGTAAAAGGATGGATAGTGGAGAAATCTGAACTTTCAGAGAACTGACAACCCTTTATCCAGACCTTCCTGGAGAAGACACAAAATTCTAGAAATCCTGCCCCTACTCCAAGAGTAGCCCTTTGATTCACACCAAAAAGGTATTTACACCATACTTTATGGTAAATTTTATGAGTAACAGGCTTGCGAGCCTGGATCATGGTCTCAATGACCATTCAGAAAACCTACGCTTAACCAGAACCAAGTGTTCAATCTCCAAGCAGTCAGCTTCAGAGAAATGAGATTTGGATGGAGGAATGGACGCTGAGCTAGAAGGTCCTTCCTCAGAGGCAGCCTCCAAGGTGGCAGAGATGACATCTTCACTAGGTCTGCATACCGGATCCTGTGAAGCCATGCAGCAGCTATTAGAATTACCAACCCTCTATCCTGTTTAATACGAGCAATGAGTCGTGGAAGGAGCGCAAACAGAGGAAACCGGTATGCTAGACCGAAAACCCAAAGAACCGCCAGAGCATCTATCAGAGCGGCCTGCAGATCTCTTGACCTTGAACTGTACCTTGGAAGCTTGGCGTTCTGCCGAGACGCCATCAGATCCAACTATTGCACCCCCCACTTGAGGGTTAACCTGGAGAACACTGTCATGTCTAAATCCATTCCACCTTACACAGCGTATCTAACCTGTCATACCACCTTTTATTTCAATTAAGCTGATCAGGTTTCCTTATTTAATCTCCTTGTAACCAAGATGCATTGCTGGTTTATTGAAGTTTATTGCCAAAGTAAAGCAGCTCAACTCCTTACCTAGAGTACCAAAACAAGATTCTCCTGATCAGAGAAACCTTTTGCCGTTACAAGCAGCTTCTGCTTCAAGCTGCCACAGCCGCTGACGTCACCGCAGCGCCGATTCACGCTACCGCTCTGACACACTCTCCCTGTCTAAACAGACAGCATACAGACTCCCAGCTACACGGAGCTATTACCACGCTGCACGCTCACTAATCCCTGCAAGTATTCTACCTAACCGCATCTGGGATTCCTCTCACAGGCTCTGCTTCTGAATTAAGGTTCTGTATATAGAGTGCTTAAGTCTCTGTTTACTCATTTGACATTACTCTTTAAACAACAGTTGAATTGAAGGTAAAACTCCTGTTTGTATCTGTGCAGTCTGGGTTCCATATTTCACCTGTCACCAGTGAATCTGACTTTACAGACTTATACTATTTATGTTTAACCCTTATCCTTCCTGTTGCACTATATAAGACCTGCCTAAGATAAAGCTCACTAGTACTACTCATATTATTAGGTCTTATCCCTCAGGCTAAATTAACACAAGTGATTAAGTTAGTGTTTATCTTACTAGCAAGCACACTTAGTAACTTGTAACACTCCACAATTATTTATCCTGCTTAGAGGTCTTAAATGTTTACTTAAATACTTGCTGCATATCACAGAGCTTTACATATTATCACAGATCGTTACATAATAAACCAGCCATATTAAAATGGAGCCTTCTGATGTGACCCCACAACTACACAGCCTTAACCAACGTTTAGATAATCTGACCCAGGCTTTTAGAGAGCTGCAAGTAGAGAACCAGAGCCTCAAAGCCTGTTTTAGGGAAGTTTTATCTAACAGAAATACCGGAAACGACCACCAGGCTGAACCTCAGGTCTCATACCCAGAGAAGTTTTCTGGTGATCGCTCCACTTTCAGACAGTTTAGAAATGCCTGTCTACTATTGTTTGACTTACGTCCCAGGACCTATGCTACTGACCGGAGCAAGGTGCTCACTATATTGTCCTACTTGAGGGGAGAACCTAGGGCCTGGGCAGATTCATTTTATGAGACCCAGGATCCTATCCTAAACTCTTTAGATGCATTCCTCAAAGCTTTGTCTACCCTTTATGACGACCCCTATCGGCAAGTTACTGCAGAAGGTAAACTAAGAAACCTCAGGCAGCTAAAAACACCGGTAGAGGAGTATATCACCCGCTTTAAGATCTGGGCCAGGGATTCCCTCTGGAATGAGGTTTCTTTAAAAAACCAGTATCGCCTAGGATTGGCGGAGGACATTAAGGACGAACTAGCCAGGGTAGGCATACCAGACCGCCTTGAAGAGTTATACGCTCTTACTATCACTATAGACCGTAGGCTTAGGGAGAGGAGACAAGAAAGAAACCTTTCTACTACTCCTGTACGCAGGGTTTTACCCACACCTCCTACTTCCAGTTCTTCAGCTGAACAGCCTATGGATATCAGTTTCCTCAGAGGACCTCTTTCCCCACAAGAGAAGGCTAAACGCCATACACTCAATCTCTGTATGTATTGTGGGGGGACTGAACATACTGTTAAAGAATGTCCTTTACTCACAAAGCAGAAGTTCGGTAAGGCACTCACAACTAAACATTGCTTACATACAAAAAACATAATTTATGCTTACCTGATAAATTTATTTCTCTTGTAGTGTAGTCAGTCCACGGGTCATCCATTACTTATGGAATATATCTCTTCCTAACAGGAAGCTGCAAGAGGATCACCCAGCAGAGCTTGCTACATAGCTCCTCCCCTCACATGTCATATTCAGTCATTCGACCAAAGCAGACGAGAAAGGAGAAACCATAGGGTGCAGTGGTGACTGGAGTTTAATTAAAATTTAGGTCTGCCTTAAAGACAGGGCGGGCCGTGGACTGACTACACTACAAGAGAAATAAATTTATCAGGTAAGCATAAATTATGTTTTCTCTTGTTAAGTGTAGTCAGTCCACGGGTCATCCATTACTTATGGAATACCAATACCAAAGCTAAAGTACACGGATGAAGGGAGGGACAAGGCAGGAACATTAAACAGAAGGAACCACTGCCTGAAGTACCTTTCTCCCAAAAACAGCCTCCGAAGAAGCAAAAGTGTCAAATTTGTAAAATTTTGAAAAGGTGTGAAGCGAAGACCAAGTCGCAGCCTTGCAAATCTGTTCAACAGAGGCCTCATTTTTAAAGGCCCAGGTGGAAGCCACAGCTCTAGTAGAATGAGCTGTAATCCTTTCAGGAGGCTGCTGTCCAGCAGTCTCATAGGCTAAACGTATTATGCTACGAAGCCAAAAAGAGAGAGAGGTAGCCGAAGCCTTTTGACCTCTTCTCTGTCCAGAGTAAACGACAAACAGGGAAGAAGTTTGACGAAAATCTTTAGTTGCCTGCAAATAGAACTTCAGGGCACGGACTACTTCCAAATTATGCAAAAGTCGTTCCTTCTTTGAAGAAGGGTTAGGACACTGTGATGGAACAACAATCTCTTGATTGATATTCCTGTTAGTAACTACCTTAGGTAAGAACCCAGGTTAAGTACGCAGAACTACCTTGTCTGAATGAAAAATCAGATAAGGAGAATCACAATGTAAGGCAGATAACTCAGAGACTCTTCGAGCCGAGGAAATAGCCATCAAAAACAAAACCTTCCAGGATAACAGCTTGATATCAATGGAATGAAGGGGTTCAAATGGAACGCCTTGAAGAACATTAAGAACTAAGTTTAAGCTCCACGGCGGAGCAACAGTCTTAAACACAGGCTTAATCCTAGTTAAAGCCTGACAAAAAACCTGAACGTCTGGAACTTCAGCCAGACGTTTGTGTAGAAGAATAGACAGAGCAGAAATCTGTCCCTTTAACGAACTAGCAGATAAGCCCTTTTCTAAACCCTCTTGTAGAAAGGACAATATCCTAGGAATCCTAACCTTACTCCATGAGTAACTCTTGGATTCGCACCAATATAAATATTTACGCCATATCTTATGGTAAATTTTTCTGGTAACAGGCTTCCTAGCCTGTATTAAGGTATCAATAACCGACTCCGAGAAGCCACGCTTTGATAGAATCAAGCGTTCAATCTCCATGCAGTCAGCCTCAGAGAAATTAGATTTGGATGTTTGAAAGGACCCTGAATTAGAAGGTCCTGTCTCAGAGGTAGAGACCACGGTGGACAGGACGACATGTCCACTAGGTCTGCATACCAGGTCCTGCGTGGCCACGAAGGCGCTATCAGAATCACCGAAGCTCTCTCCTGTTTGATCTTGGCAATCAAACGAGGAAGCATCGGGAATGGTGGAAACACATAAGCCATGTTGAAGACCCAAGGGGCTGTCAGAGCATCTATCAGCACCGCTCCCGGGTCCCTGGACCTGGATCCGTAACAAGGAAGCTTGGCGTTCTGGCGAGACGCCATGAGATCCAGATCTGGTTTGCCCCAACGAAGAATCAGTTGAGCAAAGACCTCCGGATGAAGTTCCCACTCCCCCGGATGAAAAGTCTGGCGACTTACAAAATCCGCCTCCCAGTTCTCTACGCCTGGGATGTAAATCGCTGACAGGTGGCAAGAGTGAGACTCTGCCCAGCGAATTATCTTTGAGACTTCCAACATCGCTAGGGAACTTCTGGTTCCCCCTTGATGGTTGATGTAAGCCCCAGTCGTGATGTTGTCCGACTGAAATCTGATGAACCTCAGAGTTGCTAACTGAGGCCAAGCTAGGAGAGCATTGAATATTGCTCTTAATTCCAGAATATTTATTGGGAGGAGTTTCTCCTCCTGAGTCCATAATCCCTGAGCTTTCAGGGAGTTCCAGACTGCACCCCAGCCTAGAAGGCTGGCATCTGTTGTTACAATCGTCCAATCTGGCCTGCGAAAGGTCATCCCCTTGGACAGATGTGGCCGAGAGAGCCACCATAGAAGAGAATCTCTGGTCTCTTGATCCAGACTTAGTAGGGGGGACAAATCTGAGTAATCCCCGTTCCACTGACTTAGCATGCACAATTGCAGCGGTCTGAGATGCAGGCGCGCAAATGGTACTATGTCCATTGCCGCTACCATTAAGCCGATTACTTCCATGCACTGAGCTACTGACGGGTGTGGAATGGAATGAAGGACACGGCAAGCATTTAGAAGTTTTGATAACCTGGCCTCTGTCAGGTAAATTTTCATCTCTACAGAATCTATAAGAGTCCCTAGAAAGGGAACTCTTGTAAGTGGTAATAGAGAACTCTTTTCCACGTTCACTTTCCACCCATGCGACCTCAGAAATGCCAGAACTATCTCTGTATGAGACTTGGCAGTTTGAAAACTTGACGCTTGTATCAGAATGTCGTCTACGAGAGTCACCGCTATGCCTCGCGGTCTTAGTACCGCCAGAAGTGAGCCCAGAACTTTTGTAAAGATTCTTGGAGCCGTAGCTAATCCGAAGGGAAGAGCTACAAACTGGTAATGCCTGTCTAGGAAAGCAAATCTTAGGTACCGATAATGATCCTTGTGAATCGGTATGTGAAGGTAGGCATCCTTTAAATCCACTGTGGTCATGTACTGACCCTCTTGGATCATGGGAAGGATGGTTCGAATAGTTTCCATTTTGAATGATGGAACTCTTAGGAATTTGTTTAGGATTTTTAAGTCCAAGATTGGTCTGAAGGTTCCCTCTTTCTTGGGAACCACAAATAGATTTGAATAGAATCCCTGCCCGTGTTCCGTCCGCGGAACTGGGTGGATCACCCCCATTAGTAAAAGGTCTTGTACACAGCGTAGAAACGCCTCTTTCTTTATTTGGTTTGCTGATAACCTTGAAAGATGAAATCTCCCTCGTGGAGGAGAAGTTTTGAAGTCCAGGAGATATCCCTGAGATATGATCTCCAACGCCCAGGGATCCTGGACATCTCTTGCCCAAGCCTGGGCGAAGAGAGAAAGTCTGCCCCCCACTAGATCCGTTTCCGGATAGGGGGCCCTCTCTTCATGCTGTCTTGGGGGCAGCAGCAGGTTTCTTGGCCTGCTTGCCCTTGTTCCAGGACTGGTTAACTTTCCAGCCCTGCCTGTAACGAGCAACAGCTCCTTCCTGTTTTGGAGCGGAGGAAGTTGATGCTGCTCCAGCCTTGAAGTTACGAAAGGCACGAAAATTAGACTGTTTGGCCTTTGATTTGGCCCTGTCCTGAGGTAGAGCATGGCCCTTACCTCCCGTAATGTCAGCTATAATTTCTTTCAAGCCGGGCCCGAATAAGGTCTGCCCTTTGAAAGGAATATTAAGCAATTTAGATTTAGAAGTCACATCAGCTGACCAGGATTTAAGCCATAGCGCTCTGCGCGCTTGGATGGCGAATCCGGAGTTCTTAGCCGTAAGTTTGGTTAAATGTACGACGGCATCAGAAACAAATGCGTTAGCTAGCTTAAGTGCTTTAAGCTTGTTCATAATTTCATCCAATGGAGCTGTGCGAATGGCCTCTTCTAGAGACTCAAACCAGAATGCCGCCGCAGCAGTGACAGGCGCAATGCATGCAAGGGGCTGTAAGATAAAACCTTGTTGAACAAACATTTTCTGAAGGTAACCCTCTAATTTCTTATCCATTGGATCTGAAAAGGCACAACTATCCTCCACCGGGATAGTGGTACGCTTAGCTAAAGTAGAAACTGCTCCCTCCACCTTAGGGACCGTCTGCCATAAGTCTCGTGTGGTGGCGTCTATAGGAAACATTTTCCTAAATATGGGAGGAGGGGAAAAGGGCACACCAGGTCTATCCCACTCCTTGCTAATAATCTCTGTAAGCCTTTTAGGTATAGGAAACACGTCAGTACACACCGGTACCGCATAATATCTATCCAACCTACATAATTTTTCTGGAATTGCAACCGTGTTACAATCATTCAGAGCCGCTAATACCTCCCCTAGCAATATGCGGAGGTTCTCAAGCTTAAATTTTAAATTAGAAATCTCTGAATCCAGTCTCCCTGGATCAGATCCATCACCCACAGAATGAAGCTCTCCGTCTTCACGTTCTGCAAACTGTGACGCAGTATCTGACATGGCTCTCACCTCATCCGCGCGCTCTGTCCTTAACCCAGAGCTATCGCGCTTGCCTCTTAATTCTGGCAATTTAGATAATACTTCTGTCATAACAGTAGCCATGTCTTGCAAAGTGATTTGTAAGGGCCTCCCTGATGTACTTGTCGCCACAAAATCATGCACCTCCTGAGCGGGAGGCAAAGGTACTGACACGTGAGGAGAGTTAGTCGGCATAACTTCCCCCTCGTTGTCTGGTGATAATTTCTTTACATGTAAAGATTGACTTTTATTTAAAGTAGCATCAATGCAATTAGTACATACATTTCTATTGGGCTCCACATTGGCCTTTAAACATAGTGAACAAAGAGATTCATCTGTGTCAGACATGTTTAAACAGACTAGCAATGAGACTAGCAAGCTTGGAAATACTTTTCTAAATAAATTTACAAGCAATATAAAAAACGCTACTGTGCCTTTAAGAAGCACAAAAAGCTGTCACAGTTGAAATAACAATGAACCAAAATAGTTATAGCAACCAATTTTTCACAGTAAATGTATTAAGTTAGCAAAGGATTGCACCCACCAGCAAATGGATAATTAACCCCTTAATACCCAAAAACGGATTAACAATTTAATAATTAACGTTTTTCTCACAGTCAAAACACACTGTCACAGGTCTCTGTGACTGATTACCTCCCTCAAAATGAATTTTGAAGACCCCTGAACTCTCTAGAGACGATCTGGATCATGGAGGATGAAGTAGACAGATTGTGACTGAATTTTTACTGCGCAAAAAAGCGCTAAAATAGGCCCCTCCCACTCATATTACAACAGTGGGGAAGCTCAGAAAACTGTTTCTATGCAGAAAACAAAGATGGCCATGTGGTAAAAATCATGCCCCAATAAGTTTTATCACCAAGTACCTCACAAAAAACGATTAACATGCCAGTAAACGTTTTAAACATACATTTGAAAAGTTATGAATTGTTATTAATAAGCCTGCTACCAGTCGCTTTTACTGCAGTTAAGGCTCATACATTATTTCAGTATTAACAGTATTTTCAGAGTCAATTTCATTCCTTAGAAAAATACATTCAGTGTATACACACTCATCAGCCTAATACCAGTCGCTATCACTGCATTTAAGGCTGAACTTACTTTACATTGGTATCAGCAGTATTTTCTCAGTCAATTCCATTCCTCAGAAAAATAATTACTGCACATACCTCATTTGCAGGGGGGCCCTGCATGCTATTCCCCTTCTCTGAAGTTACCTCACTCCTCAGATGAGAACAGCCAGTGGATCTTAGTTACGTCTGCTAAGATCATAGAAAACGCAGGCAGATTCTTCTTCTAATGCTGCCTGAGAATAAACAGCACACTCCGGTGCCATTTAAAATAACAAACTTTTGATTGTAGAAATAAACTAAGTTAAAAAACACCACAGACCTCTCACAGCGACCTATCTAGTTAGGCTGCAAGAGAATGACTGAATATGACATGTGAGGGGAGGAGCTATGTAGCAAGCTCTGCTGGGTGATCCTCTTGCAGCATTCTGTTAGGAAGAGATATATTCCATAAGTAATGGATGACCCGTGGACTGACTACACTTAACAAGAGAAACCTTATCTACCACCTATCTTACTTTACCCTTACTTTTGCAGTGGGATCGACACAGGATAAACTGTAACGCCATGATTGACACCGGAGCATGTGCAAACTTTATTGATTTAAGTTTAGTTGAAGTTAATAAAATACCTTTTTTGTTCAAAAGCACACCTATGCCTCTTAAAGTCATTGATGGTACACCATTAGCATCAGGTCCAGTCTCTCAACAAACCATCCCTCTCCTTGTTACATCTACTTCTGGTCATTCTGAGACTATCTCTTTTGATATCATCTCTTCTCCAATTTATCCTATCGTTCTGGGTATCTCTTGGCTCAAAAAACACCAACCTACGGTTCATTGGGATTCTCTCACCTTATCCTTCTCATCACCTTACTGTACTTCCACGTGTTTTCCTAATTCCAACTTGCTTTCCACAACTACTCCTACCATTCCTTCTCCATATCTTGACTTCTCTGAGGTTTTCAACAAAAAGGAGGCTGAGACATTGCCTCCACATAGGCCTTACGATTGCCCCATTGACCTTCTCCCTGGGGTAACCATACCCTATGGGCATATTTACCCCCTCTCAAGACCCAAATTAATCCATCTAAAGTCTTACATTGCTGAGAATTTAAAGAAGGGGTTTATCCGTCCATCCACTTCCCCTGCCGGAGCCGGCATCTTTTTTGTTAAAAACAAGGATGGGTCCTTACGTCCCATAATTGATTATCGGGAACTCAATAAGCGTACTGTAAAGAACCGATACCCACTACCTCTCATCCCAGAATTGATTGAGAGGTTAAGAGGCGCAACTATATTCACGAAACTGGATCTTAGGGGCGCATACAACCTTGTTAGAATAAGGGCCGGAGACGAGTGGCTGACGGCATTTAGGACCAGGTATGGTCTTTTCGAGTATACCGTTATGCCGTTCGGTCTCTGTAATGCTCCGGCAACATTTCAAAACTTCATTAATGACATCTTTAGGGATATTCTTGACACTTTTCTGGTGGTCTACCTTGACAACATCCTAATCTACTCTTCTTCTTACTCAGAACATATCAATCACGTCAGGCTTGTACTATCCAGACTACAGACACACAAATTGTATGTTAAGATGGAAAAATGCCTTTTCCATGTCTGTCAGGTTTCCTTCTTGGGCTACAATATTAGTAAAAGTAACATCATGATGGAGGACAGTAAAATCACAGCTATCACCTCCTGGCCAAGACCCTCCAATATAAAAGCCTTCCAACGTTTTTTAGGCTTTGCAAATTTTTACAGACGGTTCATTAAAGATTTCGCAGCCATCACCAAACCCCTCACTAATCTGACCAAAACCACTTCTGCCTTTCTATGGACTTCCCAGGCACAGAACGCCTTTGATCTCCTAAAGTCGCGGTTTATCACATCCCCAGTTCTACAACTACCTAATAGCAAAGCACAGTTTGTCCTAGAGGTGGATGCATCAGACTACGCTATCGGCTCCGTTCTCTCACAAAAAGCTTCTCCAAAAGACTCACTCCATCCAGTATGTTACTTTTCCAGACTTCTGACACCAGCGGAGTTGAACTATCCGGTTGGTGAAAAGGAGCTTTTGGCCATTAAGTCATCTTTCGACCAGTGGAGACACTTATTGGAGGGCGCAGAACAACCCATAGTGATTTACACGGATCATAAGAACTTGCAATACCTCCAGACCAACCGTACGCTCTCAGCCCGTCAGCTCCGCTGGAGTCTTTACTTTTCCCGATTCTCCTACACCATCACTTACCGTCCTGGAACAAAAAACGGGAAGGCTGACGCCCTCTCTCGTAAGGATGCTAGACTCCAGACAACCCCATCCTACTCAACTATTATCCCCAAGTCCCACATCATAGGTCTCCTCTCCAAGGATTTTGCTGAACTAAAAACCCAACAACAGCTGGATACAACAAAATCTTCTTACCCTCTCTTACCTGATGTCAACGGAGTTCTCTGCAACCACTCCAAACTTTATATACCTCCTTCGCTCCGCAACAAAGCCCTATTGCTCTCCCATGACTCTTCCTTAGCTGGTCACTTGGGTATACACAAGACCCTAGATCTACTTCGCAGATATTTCTGGTGGCCATCTATGAGAATGTCTGTTAACAATTATGTCAAGTCTTGTCCCACATGCCAGACTTGTAAACCCTCACATCAATTGCCTCGGGGGCTATTACAGAATTTACCTATTCCTGAACGCCCTTGGGCTAGTGTGTCCATGGACTTCATAGTGGACCTTCCAAAATCCGACGGCATGACTGCTATCTTTGTCGTTGTTGACTTATTCTCACGAATGGCACATTTTATTCCAATAGAATCACTACCGACTGCTCAAAAAACTGCAGAACTGTTCATCAAAGAGGTTGTTAGACTACATGGACTCCCAACATCCGTCCTCAGTGACAGAGGGTCACAATTCACCTCCAAGTTTTGGAAATATCTTTGTCAATCTCTTTCTATCCAACAACATCTTACCACCGCATACCATCCGCAATCTAATGGGTTATGTGAGAGAACCAATCAGTGGTTGGAACAATATTTGAGATGCTTTTGCTCCAACAAACAGGACTCTTGGCTATCTTTCCTACCACACGCTGAATTCGCCTTTAATAACACTACCAACACCTCCACGGGGTATTCACCCTTTTATGCCAACAACGGACTCCACCCACGATTTCATCCGTTACCTCCAACTGACACTCCTTGTCCGCAGGTTAATGACCTGATCAATTCTATCAAACAAACATTTACCGTAATCAAAGATAACATTCAGCAAGCTCAAGCCACCCAGAAACGCTCCTATGACCTCCGACATCGGGCTCCTCCCGTATACAAGGTTGGTGACCTGGTTTGGTTAACCACAAAAAATCTCAGGATACCTACTCCTTGTAGGAAATTCAACAACCTTTTTGTGGGGCCTTTTCCCATCATCTCCATCAGCAACCCTCTCACGGTCACTCTGCAGTTGCCCTCTTCCTACCGCATCCATCCGACGTTCCACATCTCCCTCATCAAGCCTTGTGACACCTCCCGATGTCTGCCTCTCCCTCCACCGTCTTCCCCGGCACCCGATCCTGAGTATGAAGTCCACTCTATCTTGGACTCTAGGCGTTGCCATGGTCAACTTGAGTACCTAGTGCATTGGGCTGGATTCGATTCTTCCAAGGATTTTTGGGAGCCGGCCTCCAATCTCTCTGCACCCCGTCTGGTGTACCTTTTCCATAGGCGCCATCCAGAAAGACCCGCGCCTTGACACCTTTGGGGTTCCTTTGCAGGGGGGGATATGTCATGTCTAAATCCATTCCACCTTACACAGCGTATCTAACCTGTCATACCACCTTTTATTTCAATTAAGCTGATCAGGTTTCCTTATTTAATCTCCTTGTAACCAAGATGCATTGCTGGTTTATTGAAGTTTATTGCCAAAGTAAAGCAGCTCAACTCCTTACCTAGAGTACCAAAACAAGATTCTCCTGATCAGAGAAACCTTTTGCCGTTACAAGCAGCTTCTGCTTCAAGCTGCCACAGCCGCTGACGTCACCGCAGCGCCGATTCACGCTACCGCTCTGACACACTCTCCCTGTCTAAACAGACAGCATACAGACTCCCAGCTACACGGAGCCATTACCACGCTGCACGCTCACTAATCCCTGCAAGTATTCTACCTAACCGCATCTGGGATTCCTCTCACAGGCTCTGCTTCTGAATTAAGGTTCTGTATATAGAGTGCTTAAGTCTCTGTTTACTCATTTGACATTACTCTTTAAACAACAGTTGAATTGAAGGTAAAACTCCTGTTTGTATCTGTGCAGTCTGGGTTCCATATTTCACCTGTCACCAGTGAATCTGACTTTACAGACTTATACTATTTATGTTTAACCCTTATGCTTCCTGTTGCACTATATAAGACCTGCCTAAGATAAAGCTCACTAGTACTACTCATATTATTGGGTCTTATCCCTCAGGCTAAATTAACACAAGTGATTAAGTTAGTGTTTATCTTACTAGCAAGCACACTTAGTAACTTGTAACACTCCACAATTATTTATCCTGCTTAGAGGTCTTAAAAGTTTACTTAAATAAATACTTGCTGCATATCACAGAGCTTTACATATTATCACAGATCGTTACAAACACCTCCGGATGGAGAGCCCACTCCCCAGGATGAAATGTCTGCTTAGGAAATTTACCTCCCATTTGTCCACTCCTGAAATGAGGATGGCAGATAGACAACAATTGTGAGCTTCCGCCCACTGAATAATCCATGCCACCTCCTTCATGGCTAAGGAACTCAGAGTTCCTCCCTGGTGGTTGATGTAAGCCACTGAGGTGATGTTGTCCGATTGGAACCTGATAAACCGGGCTAAGGACAATTGAGGCCAAGCTATCAGAGCATTGTAGATTGCTCTCAACTTCAGGATGTTTATGGGGAGAGCATACTCCTCCCGAGTCCATAGGCCCTGCGCCTTTAACGAGTCCCAGACTTCTCCCCAGCCTAGCAGGCTGGTGTCCGTGGTCACAATCACCCATGAGGGTCTCTGGAAACATGTGCCCTGAGACAGATGGTCCTGAAAAAGCCACCACGAGAGAGAGTCTCTTGTCAACTGGTCCAGATCTATTCTATGAGACATTTCTGAATGGTCTCCGTTCCACTGTCTGAGCATGCATAACTGTAGAGCTCTCAAATGGAATTGAGCAAAAGGAATGATGTCCATGGTAGCGACCATCAAACCAATTGCCTCCATACATTGAGCCACTGATAGCCTTACAGTAGACTGAAGAGAGAGGCAAAAATGTTGGATTTTCTGACCTCTGTCAGAAAAATCTTCATAGATAGGGAATCTATGATGGTCCATAAGAAAACCACCCTTGTAGCTGGAAGAAGGAAACGCTTCTCCAGATTCACTTTCCATCCAGGGGTACGTAGAAAAGACAACAAGATCTTTTTATGAGAGTTTGCTTGTTGAAAAGATGGCGCCTGAACCAATATGTCATCCAAGTAGGGCGCCACTGCAATTCCCCGAGACATGATCACTGCCAAAAGAGCCCCCAGAACCTTTGAAAAAATCCTGGGAGCTTTGGAAAGGCCAAACGGAAGAGCAACAAATTGAAAATGCTTGTCTAGGAAAGCAAATATGTCATCATAAACTGACCACCTTGGACCAAAGGAAGAATGGAACGAATGGTTTCCATTTTGAAGGACGATACCCTGAGAAATCTGTTGACACACTTCAGGTCTAAAATTGGTCGAAAAGGTCACTCTTTTTTGGGAACCACAAACAGATTTGAAAATTTCAAATCCTAGACCCTGTTCCCTTAGTGGAACTGGAACAATCACTCCCAGGGAGAAAAGGTCCTGAACGCAGCTCAAGAATGCCTCTTTTTTACCTGGTCTGCAGATAATCTACAGAGGTGGAATCTGCCCCTGGGAGGGCAAGAATTCTATTTTGTAACCCTGAGATACTATGTCCACAGCCCAAGGATCTGGGACATCTCGTATCCACGCTTGACAAAACGGAGAAGTCTGCCTCCCACTTGATCCGATCCCGGACCGGGAGCAGACCCTTCATGCTGACTTAGACTCAGCTGAGGGTTTATTTGATTGCTTCCCATTGTTCCAAGACTGATTAGGTTTCCAAGAAGACTTGGACTGCTCCTGCTTGGAAGAGGGAGAGGAAGACTTTTGACCTTTGAAGTTATGAATGAAACAAAAATTACTTTGACCTCCTTTAGGTCTATTCTTCTTGTCTTGTGGTAGAAAAGACCTTTTTCCACCTGTAATATCAGAAATTATTTCTGCCAGGCCAGGTCCAAACAAGGTTTTACCCTGAAAAACAGTGAAGCCAGACATCTTGGCTCCCAGTCTAATAACCTGCATGTTAGCATCAGAAATAAAAGAATCGGCTAGTTTGAGAGCCTTAATCCTATCTTGGATCTCCTCCAATGGAGTCTCTACTAAAATTTAATCAGACAAGGCATTGAACCAATAAGATGCAGCACTTGCTACTGTGGCAATACAAACTGTAGGTTGCCATTGAAGACCCTGATGAACATACATCTTTTTCAAATAAGCCTCAAGCTTCTTGTCCATGAGACACTTAAAAGGAGCAGCTATCCTCTATAGGGATTGTAGTTCTCTTAGCCAGAGTAGAAATAGCCCCTTCTACTTTAGGCACCGTGCACCATGAATCTTTAATGGAGTCAGCAACAGGAAACATCTTTTTAAAGACAGGAGATGGGTAAAAAGGTATCCCTGGCTTCTCCCATTCCTGGGAAATAATCTCCATCACAGGGTCTGGAACAGGAAACATCATAGTAATTATTGAGTTTACTAGATGTTTTGGGGTTGACAATGACAGAAGAATCGGAGTCGTCCAAAGTAGCCAAAACTTCTTAACAGTACACGAAGGTATTCAAGCTTAAATCTGAAGTTTACTTCTTCAGCATTAGGCAAAGAATTTATACTGTCAGAATTTGAGATTTCACCCTCAGAAGCTACCAAGGTATCCTCCTCATCAGACTTGTGAGGGAGGACAACCGTCGCAGCAGCAGACGGTTCAGATACCTTATACTCAGACAAATATTTAGATTTCCTCTTGCTCTTCCCCAACAAGGGAAAAGCAGACAAAGCTGCAGATACCGCTGAAGATACATGAGCAGCAAAATCAATTGGCAAATATACTCCTCCAGGAGTTTGAGAGGAACTGCAGGGCACTGTATGTGAAGCTATGGAGGCTAGGGACATTTTAGGAGAAAGCTGTGGCATTGCCAGAACAGCATCATCCTGAGAGACATTAGGCTCAGAAACAAAAAGTTTATCTTTACATTTTAAAGTCTTTTTTAAAAATGAGGAACTAAATTGCATAGTTAAAAAAAATTGGGCCTCAAGACACAAACATTTGTCCATAGGAACAGAATCCAGCTCCATGTTTTAGCTTAAAGGGTTCCCACAGAAATGACAGACAGAAGAAAGAAAAAAAAAGAAAAAAAATCTTTAAAAATGGTACTTTAAAATTAGCACTCAAAAACCTACCCAAAAGAAAGGACCACTACACCTCAGCAGACTGAGGTGCCCTACCTGCCCCTCCGGAGTACAGAACAACTTATAAGAATATAAAACCTCCTAACTAGATTCAACTAGCACAGACGACGCTCCATTCTAAGAGTGGCAGAGAGAGAGAGAGAGTCATGTGACCGTCTGAAATTGAAACTGCGCAACAAAGTGAAAGAGCGCGTTTCAGGAGCCAACTAAAACCTAACAGTGAACTAACACATACAGTTCTGAATCTGCCGTTCTTACTGTCCCTTTTGCTGACAAAGTGAAATACAAGATACCGTCACATTTGCTCCCCATAACACCCATATATCTTATCAGTAGAGAATTGAAAAAATAAATGAGCCACAGAATAATAAGTTAACTCCTTCATACCCATAAAGGAGATTAAACCTAAAGTCTCTCACATACATTTCATGTGCCTGCATGCTGCCTAAATAAAATCCTTTACTAAGGATTTAACATGTCCCAAATAAGTAATGCAGAGAAATCCTTTAAAATGCAAGTCTCCAAGATCTAGAAGACAAAAGCACTTAACTGCAAATCCAGCTGTCCGGTAGGTAGACAGCTAACAAGGCGTGAAAAGACACATACTCCTTACAGAGACCTGTAGAAAAAGAACAGAGTAGCCAACTCTTACTTTCTATACCGAGGGCAGCAAACGTGTTAGAAAACTAAGTAGGGAATACCTCACAACTTTCTAACTGCTTAAAAGCCACCACTACTCTACTGAAGAGATTGACGTGGACACAGCTAAACCGAAATCCTTGCTTGCAGGGAAAAGTACCCAAAAAAGGAATTCATATCTTCAGGACACCGAACTTCACCTCCTCCATTGACAGAGGCAAAGAGAATGACTGGGGATTATGGGTAAGGGGAGCGACACTTAACAGCTTTGCTGTGGTGCTCTTTGCCTCCTCCTGCTGGCCAGGAGTGAATATCCCACTAGTAATTGGAATGACGTTGTGGACTCTCCATGTTTTAGGAATGAAACAGGTTTGAGTTACACAGATTATTATTGATTTCACCATTTGATAATTGTGGTACAATATAAATGTTAACTGAGCCTAAAACAATGAAGAAAATAAACTTACTATAACCTAATTCCCTAAAGTGCAGAGTGAGTGTTACCATGACATGTTCATTCTTTTTCAGAGGATTTTTCATTTGCAAATGAATAACAAATAGCAACTAGAGGCAGACTAGACAGAACATGCAATTTAAACAACTTTCCAATTTACTTCTAGTATCAAATTTGCTTTGTTCCCTTGGTATCCTTTGTTGAAGAATAAGCTCAGGAGAGGCAACATACTACTGGGAGCTAGCAGGACACATCTGGTGAGCCAATGCGTGTAGTCACCAATCAGCAGCTAGCTGGCTCCTGAGCCTATCTAGGAAAGTTTTTCAACGAAGGATACTAAGAGAAAGAAGCAAATTTGATAATAGAAATAAATTGGAAAGTTGTTTTATATTGCATGGTCTCTCTGAATTATAAAAGTTTAATTTTGACTAGACTGTCCCCTTAATAAATTAATGAATCAATGAAAATTAGTTTATTTGTTAAAGGGGTAATCAATCATTCCTTTAAAGAATGAGCAATGTGTCTAGTTTTTGTTAATTTGGTAAATAGTTAAAAGTTTCATTCGTTTTTCGTTTGCAAAAAAATTATCTGTCAAACCCATCAAACAAATGCTGGTCTTATGCTCACCTTGATACAATATAACATCTCATATGCAACTGAAAATAAAACCCAATCACACTAATAAAGATTTAACCCTAATATTAGACTGTTAGGAGAAATACACTTGTCACTCACCTCTTCAAAGTTGTCAATCATGAAGAAGATATTGGGGTAGCTGATCTTAGATTCTTCCCCCTTGCTGTCCATCGGGTGCTTGCTTGGAGAAGCGAACACTTGCTGAGAACGCGAACAAACCGACATGAATAGGCAGCAATTAGTGACATCAATAACAAGTCCTAGATGCAGTAAAAAGCTTTAAAAGAACACGTAATAATCCCAGCATTAAAGGACCCCAAGTTCCTTTCAGAAAAAGCGTAATGAGATGAAAATGTATTGTTCAAGCTGAATACACTTCAGCAAATAAAAAACAGGCTTTGTACATTTTAATTAGATGCTTTTATACTGGTTTTTGTTTAGTTTTCCTTTTATCTCTCTTTTTGTAGTAACAAGAGGCCTCTTATCTGAAATGTATTTGACCAAGTCTCTGTCCTGTCCATTATATCCTGATATCCAGGGACATATGGTGTGACACGTTTTAAAGGGACAGAAAGCGTCAAAATAATATACATAAATCTACTGTCTCTTTAAAGGGACACTGAACCCAATTTTTTTCTTTAATGATTCAGATAGAGCATGCAATTTTAAAGGGACACTGAAGTGAAAATAAACTTTTATGATTCAGACAGAGCAGCAGTTTTAAGACACTTTCCAATTTACTTCCATTATCTAATTTTGCACAGTCTTTTTATATTCACACTTTCTGGGAAAAAGATCCTACTGAGCATGTGCACAAGCTCACAGGGTTTAAGTATACTAGTCTGTGATTGGCTGATGTCTGTCACATGATACAGTGGGACGGAAAATAAGAAGAAAAAATAAACTTGACAGAAAAAAAATCTACTGCTTTTGTGAAATTCAGAGTAGGTGTTATTGAATTGTCTTTTTATTATGCACTTGTTAATTATGAAATTCTACTGCATTAATTGGTCCTTTAAGCAACTTTCTAATTTACTTCTAATTATCAATTTTTCTTCTTCTCTTGCTATCTTTGTTTAAAAAGCAGGAATGTAAACCTTAGGAGCCGGCCCATTTTTGGTTGAGAACCTGGGTTATGCTTGTTTATTGGTTTGCTAAATGTAGCCACCAATAAGTAATCGTTATCCATGCTGCTGAACCTAAAATGGTTCGGCTCCTAAGCTTTAAAGTCCTGCTTTTTAAATAAAGATAGCAAGAAAACAAAGAAAAATTGATATTAGGAGTAAATTAGAAATTAGCTTAAAGGGATACTGAACCCAATTTGTTTTCTTTCGTGATTCAGATAGAGCAGGCAATTTTAAGCAACTTTCTAATTTACTCCTATTATTTTTTCTTCGTTCTCTTGCTATTTTTATTTGAAAAAGAAGGCATCTAAGCTAAGGAGCTAGCCAATATTTGGTTTAGCACCCTGGACAGCACTTGTTTATTGGTGAATTAATTTATCCACCAATAAGCAAGAACCCAGGTTGTTCACAAAAAATGGGCCGGCATCTAAACTTACATTCTTGCTTTTCAAATAAAGATACTTAAAATTGTTGCTCTATCTGAATCACAAAAGAAAAATTTTGGGTTCAGTGTCCCTTTAAAATTGCATGCTCTAACTTGATCATTAAAGAAAAAATTTGGGTTTAGTATCCGATTAAGTGCTTGAGTGTTTGTCTCTTTAAAATGCACGATAAACACAGATTTTTTTATAAAATGTTTAGTTATGCGCAATGAAACAGCAATACATTTTCATTATTTATTTTTCCCCTTTTCGTATAATTCAGCTCTAAAATTGAAGTTATTTCTAATTCTCAGAATTTGAAATGCACCGGCGGCCTTCTCAAGGCTAACCCTGCTACATATATTCCCTAATTGGATTTATCAGATAACAACTGTAAAACAATACGCTTTATACCAACTATGACACAGTAATTAGTCTCGTTGTCTGCTGACTAAAGACCAGATTGGCTCCTCCAAGTAAGGCAAATGGTGAGTGGAGTTTAGCTATTGGTAAATAATTGCAGTAAAAAGGAAGTTAATTTGTTTTAAAGACATTAAGGCTTGGCTGATCTGTTATTGTATAGCAACACAACAGAAATGTCTTGTAATTACAAGGTGTTTACTGTCCCTTTAAATATTACACTTCTGCATTTCCTCTGAAACAGCATATGTGAGTCCCTGGCAATTGGCGATACAAGTTTATATCAGAATCTATAGCAAAATGTTTCTGCCCTGGATGTAACAGGACGGGAGGTATTTAGGGCTAGGTCTAATGCCTTGATCTTTACAGGGGTTGACAGGAGTTTGCACCTTGGGCAGAAATGCAGGACTGGAATACACAAAAGTATCTGAATAGGAATATTAATATACATTTTCAAAGAACCCTTCTTTCAAAACCTCCTTACTCATTAACACAGTTGCTTTCACTGCTATTATTTGGTGATTGGAGCTCCCTGTATATAATGACTAGACCTGTGCATTCTGCATTTTCATTATCTGCCAAATGCAAAAGAAGGTGCCGGATTTCTTCTTGTCAATGTGCATGTCAAGCATATCTAAATATGCTTCTTGCACCAGCATTTTAAACAGTGTGTCTGCTAAGTGACGTGTATCAAGTAAATGGAGTCACCACAAGCACAATACAAGACACCAACAGCTCTCTGAGCAGACTCACTGTTTAAAAAGCGGTTGCACTAAGCATATTTAGATGTTCTTCCCGTGCACATGCACAGTAAAAGCTCTCAATTAAAATAGTAATAGCTTTAAGTAAAAGCCTTTTGGCTAATAAAAGTATATTGCAAAAAAAGAAATTTATGCTTACCAGATACATTTCTTTCTTTCTTGACACAGTGAGTCCACGGAATCATCAATTACTGTTGGGAATATCACTCCTGGCCAGCAGGAGGAGGCAAAGAGCACCACAGCAAAGCTGTTAAGTATCACCTCCCTTCCCATAACCCTGAGTCATTCAACCGAAGGAAAAGGAGAGAAAGGAAATAACACAAAGTGCAGAGGTGCCTGAGGGCGGGCCGTGGACTTACCGCGTCAAAAAAGAAAGAAACGTATCAGGTAAGCATAAATTTTGTTTTCTTGCTTAAGACACAGTGAGTCCACGGATCATCAATTACTCTTTCAAAGAATACATATATAGAGCATTTAAACTTACACGGTATCCCTATGTATATAGTACACACATTATTATACTTATTTCGTTATGAATTATTCTCTCTAATAGGTACAGACAACATTATGTATCAGTATTTTAGCATATAAATTAACCATAATCTGTCATTAATTAGGCATTATAATATTTAATACATAATGAAAGGTTTCTTGTCACAGGCTCCCTTATAGATATACAAACTACAGGTTGTTCAAATTGTTATGTCTCTTTAAGATCATTAGCTATAAATGGAGACTTGAACAGGTGCATAAACTAGCAGTGACCAAGTGCGCAAGTGCACGAAACGTTTGCCGTTTGCACCTGTTCTTATACCTGTTTTTTGCACATTTTTGTGCTGACCGCTTTTTATTTTGTATGTTTTTAAGAGTTTTTGAATAAATTTAGAATTTTTACATCTGGGCTTGGAGCGCTATTTCTTTTCCCACTCTTTGGATGTTAGGTCATCAATTACTGTTGTGAATCAATATCCAAGCTAGAGGACACAGATAAGGGAGGGCAAGACAGGTAACCTAAACAGAAGGCACCACAGTTGCAGAACCTGTCTCCCAAAGGAAGCCTCAGCCAAGACAAAAGTATCAAATTTATTGAATTTAGAAAAAGTGTGCAAAGAAGACCAAGTTGCAGCCTTACATATCTGTTCTACAGAGGCCTCATTCTTGAAGGCCCAGGAAGAAGACACAGCCATAGTGGAATGAGCTGTAATTCTCTCAGGAGGCTGCTGCCCAGCAGTCTCATAAGCCATAGTAATAATACTTCTCAACCATAGAGAAAGAGAAGAAGCAGTAGCTTTCTGGCACTTACATTTCCCAGAAAAGCAAACAAACAATGCAGAAGACTGACAAAAATCCTTTGTAGTCTGCAGATAGAATTTAAGAGCCCACACAACATCAAAGTTGTGCAACAAACGTTCTTTATGAGAAGGAGGATTAGGACAGATAGAAGGAACCACAATTTCCTGATTAATATTTCTGTCCGAAACAACTTTAGGAAGAAAACTAAACTTGGTACGTAGAACTTCCTTATCCGCATGAAATATGAGATAAGGAGAATCACACTGCAATGCTGAGAGTTCAGAGACCCTCCGAGCAGAAGAAACAGCAGTAAGAAACAAAACCTTCCAAGATAATAACTTAATATCTATGGAATGTATAGGCTCAAACAGAGCCTGTTGTAAAACTTTAAGAACAAGGTTAAGGCTCCAAGGAGGAGCAACTGATTTAAATACAGGCCTGATTCTGACCAGGGCCTGGCAAAAGGATTTTAACATCCGGCACATCCACCAGACGTTTGTGCAACAGAACGGATAAAGCGGAAATCTGACCCTTCAGAGTACAGACAGATAACCCCTTCATAAGGCTTTCATGGAGAAAAGATAAGATCCTAGGGATCCTGACCGTACTTCAAGAATATCCTTTAAACTCGCACCAATGAAGATATTTACGCCATATCTTATGGTAAATCTCTCTAGTGACAGGCTTACAAGCCTGAATCATGGTCTCAATGACCGATTCTGAAAACCCACAACATATCTACAAGATCTGCATACCAGATCCTGCGAGGCCACGCAGGAGCTATAAGAATCACTGATGCTCTCTCCTGCTTGATCCGAGCGATGACTCGCGGAAGGATAGCAAACGGAGGAAAGAGATATGCCAACCTGAAGTTCCAAGGAACTGCCAGAGCATCTATCAGAAAAGCTCGAGGATCTCTCAACCTCGAGCCGTATTTTGGGAGCTTGGTGTTCTGACTTGACGCCATCAGATCCAATTCCGGTAATCCCCATTTGGATGTTAACCTGGAGAACACTTCCGGATGGAGCTCCCACTCCCCAAGATAGAAAGTCTGTCTGCTCAGGAAGTCAGCTTCCCAATTGTCCACTCCTGGAATGTGGATGGCAGATAGACAGCAATTGTGAGCCTCCGCCCACTGGATGATCTGTGACACCTCCTTCATGGCTAAGTTCCTCCTTGGTGGTTGATGTAGACCACTGAGGTTATGTTGTCCGTCTGGAACCTGATGGACTGGGCTAGAGCCAGTTGAGGCCAAGCCATCAAGGCATTGAAGATCACTCAACTCCAGAATGTTTATGGTGAGAGCAGATTCCTCCTGAGACCAAAGTCCCTGCGCCTTCAATGAGTTCCAGACTGCTCCCCAACCCAGCAAGCTGGCATCCGTGGTCACAATTACCCAAGAGGGTCTCTGAAAGCACGTCCCTTGGAACAGATGTTCTTGGGACAGCCACCACGGTAGGGAGTCCCTTGTAGATTGATCCAGAACTATTCTCTGAGATAGATCTGTATAATCCCTGTTCCACTAAGCGAGTATGCATAGCTGCAGAGGCCTTAAATGGAACTGAGCAAACGGAACTATGTCCATGGAAGCCACCATCAAACCGATTACTTCCATGCATTGGGCACTGATGGTCGTGCCGCCGAATGTAGAGACAGACAAGTGGAAAGAATCTTGGCTCTTCTGACCTCCGTCAAAAATATTTTCATACATAGAGAATCTATAATGGTTCCTAAGAAGGTCACTTTTGTAGTCGGAACAAGAGAACTTTTCTCCAGATTGATCTTCCAGCCGTGGGAACGAAGAAATGCCAACAAGATCTTTGTATGATATTCTGCTAGTTGCAAGGATGGCGCCTGAACCAGAATGTTGTCCAGATAAGGCTCTGAGTTCCCAGGACCTTTGAGAAAATTCTGGGAGCTGTGGCCAGGCCAAATGGAAGCGCTACAAATTGAAAATGTTTGTCTAGATAGGCAAACCTCAGATATTTGTGATGATTCCTGTGAATGGGAACGTGCAGGTACGCGTCCTTCAAGTCTATGGTTGTTATGAATTGACCGTCTTGAATCAGAGGCAGAATGGAACGGATAGTCTATCTTGAAGGATGGCACTCTGAGGAATTTGTCTAGTAACTTTAGATCTAGAATGGGCCTGAAAGTTCCTTCTTTCTTGGGAACCACAGGTTGGAGTAAAATCCGAGACCCTGTTCCTGACTTGGAACAGGCAGTATCACTCCCAAGAGGGAAAGATCCTGTACACATTTCAAGAACACCTCTCTTTTTATTTGATCTACAGATAATCTTGAGAGGTGGAACTTGCCTCTAAGAGGAAAAGTTTTGAACTCTAACTTGTACCCCTGGGAAACTATGTTCACTGCCCACAGGTCTGGGACATCTCGTTCCCAAGCTTGCCCGAACTGCGAGAGTCTGCCCCCAATGAGATCCAATCTCGGATCGGGGACAAACACTTCATGCTGACTTGGAATCAGCTGCGGGTTTCTTGGATTGCTTCCCCTTGTTCCAAGACTGACCAGGCTTCCAAGAGGGCTTGGATTGTTCCTGTTTGGTAGAGGCAGGGGAAGACTTACCCCTGAAGTTACGAAAGGAACGAAAATTATTCTGACGTCCCTTCATCGTGTTCTTCTTGTCTTGAGGCAGAAAGGATCCTTTACCACCCGTGATATCGGAAATAATTTCTGCCAATGTCGGACCGAACAAGGTCTTTCCCTTGTAAGGGATTGCCAAAAGCTTAGATTTAGAAGAAACATCAGCAGACCAAGATTTAAGCCTTAGCACTCTACACGCTAAGATTGCAAAGCCAGATATTTTGGCCCCCAACTTAATGACCTGCAAGGAAGCATCAGTGATAAAAAAATGTAGCTAACTTTAGAGCCTTTATCCTATCCTGACTCTCCTCCAAAGGGGTTTCAGCTTGCAGGGACTCAGACAAAGCGTCAAACCAATAGGCTGCCGCACTGGTTACTGTAGCAATGCACACCACCGGTTTCCATTGTAATCCCGGATGAGTATACATCTTCTTTAAAAAGGCCTCCAGCTTTTTATCCATAGGATCCTTGAAAGAGCAACTATTTTCAATAGGGAAAGTAGTTCTCTTAGCCAAGGTAGAAATCGCCCCTTCCACCTTGGGAACCGTCTGCCACGATACCCTGATGGAGTCTGCGACCGGGAACATTTTTCTAAAGACAGGGGGGGAAAAGGTATTTTTGGCCTCTCCCATTCCTGGGTAATAATCTCTGTGGCAAGGTCTGGTACTGGGAACACCTCCCCAGGAGAGGGAACAACAAAGTATATATTTCATTTACTCAATTTTTTAGGGTTGACAACGATAGGCGTATCAGAGTCGTAAAACACTGAGGTGCTCAAGCTTGAATCTGAAGAAAACCACTTCAGCATCAGAAGAAGGAATTATACTATTCGAACCTGAGAGTTCACCCTCAGAGGATACTGAAGTATCCTCCTCTTCTGACCTCTGGGAAAGAGCAATCTGGTTAGCCTGAGATGGATCAGATACCTTACTGTCTGACTCAACAATCTTCCTCATACGCCTCCCTTGCAGCATAGGGATGGCTGCTAGTGCCTCAGATACTGCTGAGGAAACCTGGGCCGCAATTTCAGCCTTCAAAAACACTCCATCAGGAGATAGAGAGGAAGCGCAGGGTACTGCGTGAGACGATGGCACAGTTTGGGACACTTGTGGAGAAGGCTGTGGCATAGCCTGAACAGCATCCACTTGAGAGAATGGTGGCTCGGAATCAAACAATCTATCCTTGTATAATAAAGTTCATTCTACACAAGAATTACAAAAAGGCAAGGGTGGTTCCACTTGGGCATTCAAATAAAGTTTGCATTCCTCAAAATATAAAAGAACTAAATCCATTTTGCACTGAATGAAATACACACAAAAAAAATGTATATAAAAAAACAGAACTGTTTTTTTAAATCTCTTTTCATTTAGAAAAACAGTGTCCGCATATATGAGGAAAACACCTTTTACAATGGAAACCCTTTAGTAAGCAATATAATGAGGAAGAGGACACAATCTTAGAAGCACTGAGGAGAAAAAGTGCCAAGAGAAAGCGCTCGCTGCGTCTGGGAGGAAGAAGCCTGCCCCCAATGACGTCATCCCAGTGAAAACAGGCCGATCTTAACCCGAAAAAAACGGAAAGGATTCCGTTACATAAGCTACATCTCCTAGCAGTCTGCATAAGCAGAAGAACCCCCAAAACAATCTCTCACTAGGACTAAGTCCTACCACACAGTGCCCTGCCAGCCTGTTAAAATTATGCTGCTCTCAGGAAGATTCTTGTCCCACCATAAGGTGCAGAAATACATTTTTAAGTGCCAGGATTCTCTATAAGAAATAAAAAGGCACTTACCTGCACCCTTGTTTGTCTGACAGGGGGACAGAACAAGGAATGAGAGGAAGCCGCTCCTCACAGAGTCCTGTGAAAGGATGAAAAGAGTAAGCCACTCTGGCATACTGTAGAATGGCAGCAAAACAGAATTTATGTTTACCTGATAAATTTCTTTCTCCTACGGTGTATCCGGTCCACGGCTTCATCCTTACTTGTGGGATATTCTCTTCCCCTACAGGAAGTGGCAAAGAGAGCACACAGCAGAGCTGTCCATATAGCTCCCCTCAGGCTCCGCCCCCCCCAGTCATTCGACCGACGGTTAGGAGAAAAAGGAGAACCATAAGGTGCAGTGGTGACTGTAGTTTACAAAAAATAAATTTAAACCTGACCAAAATGCCAGGGCGGGCCGTGGACCGGATACACCGTAGGAGAAAGAAATTTATCAGGTAAACATAAATTCTGTTTTCTCCTACATTGGTGTATCCGGTCCACGGCTTCATCCTTACTTGTGGGAACCAATACCAAAGCTTTAGGACACGGATGAAGGGAGGGAACAAGTCAGGTAGCCTAAACGGAAGGCACCACTGCTTGCAAAACCTTTCTCCCAAAAATAGCCTCAGAAGAAGCAAAAGTAATGAATTTGTAAAATTTGGCAAACGTATGCAGTGAAGACCAAGTCGCTGCCTTACAAATCTGTTCAACAGAAGCCTCATTCTTGGAAGCCCATGTGGAAGCCACAGCTCTAGAAGAGTGAGCTGTAATTCGTTCAGGAGGCTGCCTTCCAGCAGTCTCATAAGCAAACCGGATGATGCTTTTCAGCCAGAAAGACAGAGAGGTCGCAGTCGCCTTTTGACTTCTCCTCTTGCCAGAATAGACGACAAACAAGGACAATGTTTGTCTGAAGTCTTTAGTTGCATTTAGATAAAACTTTAAAGCATGAACCCCATCAAGATGGTGTAACAGACGTTCCTTGTTAGAAACTGGATTAGGACACAGAGAAGGAACAACTATTTCCTGGTTGATATTCTTATTGGAAACCACTTTTGGAAAAAAACTAGGTTTGGTACGTAAAACGACCTTATCTGTATGAAACACCAGATAGGGTGAATTACACTGCAAAGCAGACAATTCAGAAACTCTTCTCGCAGAAGAAATAGCTACAAAAAAACAAAACTTTCCAAGATAGTAACTTAATATCTATGGAATGTAGAGGTTCAAACGGAACCCCTTGAAGAACTGAAAGAACTAAATTTAGACTCCATGGAGGAGCCACAGGTCTGTAGACAGGCTTGATTCTGACTAAAGCCTGTACAAACCCTGAATATCTGGCATGGCTGCCAGACGCTTGTGTAACCAAACAGACAGAGCAGATATCTGTCCCTTAAAAGAACTAGCTGACAGACCTTTCTCCAATCCTTCTTGGAGAAAAGATAGTATCCTTGGAATCCTAATCTTACTCCATGAGTAACCCTTGGATTCGCACCAGCAAAGATATTTCCGCCATATCTTATGGTAAATTTTCCTGGTGACATATTCACCAGGTCTGCATACCAAGTCCTGCGTGGCCACGCAGGAGCTATTAGAATTACCAAAGCCTTCTCCTGCTTGATCCTGGCTACTAGCCGGTGGAGAAGGGGAAACGGTGGAAAGACATAAGCTAGATTGAACGACCAAGGCGCTACTAAGGTATCTACCAATGTCGCCTTGGGATCCCTGGACCTGGACCCGTAACATGTAGCTTTGAAGTTATGACGTGACGCCATCAGATCCAGATCTGTAATGCCCCATAGCTGGGTCAGCTGAGCAAAAAACCTCCGGGTGGAGTTCCCACTCCCCCGGATGGAAAGTCTGAAGACTCAGATAATCCGCTTCCCAGTTGTCCACTCCTGGGATGTGAATTGCTGATAGATGGCAGGAGTGATCCTCTGCCCATTTGATGATCTTGGATACCTCCCTCATCGCCAGGGAACTCCTTGTTCCCCCCTGATGATTGATGTACGCAACAGTCGTCAAGTTGTCCGACGGAAAACTGATGAATTTGGCCTCCGCTAGTTAAGGCCATGGCTGGAGTGCATTGAATATCGCTCTCAATTCCAAAATGTTTATCGGGAGAAGAAATTCTTCCCGAGACCATAGACCCTGAACCTTCAGGGACTTCCAGACCGCGCCCCAGCCTAAGAGGCTGGCGTCGGTCGTGACAATGATCCACTTCGGTCTTCGGAAACTCATTCCCTGAGACAGGTGATCCTGAGACAACCACCAGAGGAGTGAGTCTCTGGTTTGCTGGTCCATCTGAATCTGGGGAGAAAAATCTGCATAATCCCCATTTCATTGTTTGAGCATGCACAGTTGCAATGGTCTTAAATGAATTTGAGCAAAAGGAACCACGTCCATTGCCGCAACCATTAGTCCTGTTACCTCCATGCACTGAGCTATGGAGGGTTGAGGAATGGATTGAAGAACTCAACAAGTGTTCAAAAGTTTTAGTTTCCTGACCTCTGTCAGAAAGATTTTCATTTCTACCGAGTCTATTATTGTTCCCAGGAAGGGAACCCTTGTGAACGGGGACAGAGAACTTTTTTCTATGTTCACCTTCCACCCGTGAGACCTTAGAAAGGCTAGAACAATGTCCGTATGAGTCTAGTGCCCAGGGGTCCGGAACATCTCTTGCCCTTCAGAGCGGCAAAGAGAATGACTGGGGGGGTGGAGCCTGAGGGGAGCTATATGGACAGCTCTGCTGTGTGCTCTCTTTGCCACTTCCTGTAGGGGAAGAGAATATCCCACAAGTAAGGATGAAGCCATGGACCGGATACACCAATGTAGGAGAAATATTGTCAGGAATACGCAGTGAGGCCCACCCCACAAGTTCCTAACTGCTTTAAAAGAGACTAAAGTGGAATACAGCTAAACCCAGCTTGACAGGGAAGTTCAGAGCAAACCTGCTCAGGCTTCCAAAATAATAAAATCTTGATAGAATCTTTTACAGACACCTAAACGTTTCACCTCCTCCTTGCACCTAAGGCAAAGAGAATGACTGGGGGTTGTGGGAAGGGAAGTGATACTTAACAGCTTTGCTGTGGTGCTCTTTGCCTCCTCCTGCTGGCCAGGAGTGATATTCCCAACAGTAATTGATGATTCCGTGGACTCACCGTGTCTTAAGAAAGAAATTATTATATTCAAAAGTAAAATCCATTGATATACGTTTACGTTTTGGCTGGAATATCTCTTTAAATCAGGGTAGTGAACAATTTGGCCGTCAACACAACTCCCACTGCAAATCTCAAGAGTAAAATATCCACCACAAATATCCCTTGAACTCCGGGATAAATTCTATTCTTCACTCACCTGGGACTTCTTTTTATGTATGTGTATGTCCCCAGCATCTGACCGTGTGCAAACAGCACATGTGACCATGTAATCCAGCTGCAAGGAGAGCGCAGAAATAAATAACAAGGCACAAAAAGCTTTTTTTATAACTATGATGGCAAATACAAGAAGGGACAAAGGACATTTAAGGGAAAAAATAACACTATTTAGAGGATTATACTCAATATACAATTTATTTGGCAGTTTTGTAGTCACTAGTTATAGCTACAAAACTGCCAAATCTCAGCACAATTACATTTTATATTTCACAGTAATATTGAAATGTAAACAGAAACTTCATTCAAACTTAATCTATAGATGATCTACAGGGAGATATATATCTAGATATATATATCTAGATATATATATATATATATATATATATATATATATATATATATATATCACACATACACACACATTTACACACACATAAACACACAAGCGCACACAAACACATACACACACATACAAACACACATATATACACACACATACAAACACACACACACATACAAACACACATATATACACACACACATACAAACACAAACACACATACATACAAACACACACACACATACAAACACATAGATGCATACATACAAACACACACACACAAACATACATATACACATAGATACAAACATACACACATACAAACACATATACACACAGATACATACACAAACAAACATACAAACACATACACACACATAGATACATACACACATACATAAATACACACATACATACACACATATACACACACACACCCTGAAAAGGTGAACAAATTACATAATGTTATCTATAAATAATATCCTATCCCATGCCGCTACACTTACTGATGTAAAGGCAAGCACAGACCATCACTGCATAAATAGCATTTAAAAGCTTCAAAAAGCCAAACAGGACAGATAAGATGATAGGGCCACAAAACCACAAATAAATACATTTTTTACATGCACAGTTTTTGTTTTTTTTATCCATTCATAGAACTGCGTGGTATTTTGGAACCGGGCTGTCTTGTGGCTTGATCAGACTGTATCATTTATTATCATTATTATTTATAAATGAGCTCTGTAACATTAAGTATGCAGTAGTGCAGTACAATAATCAGAAAGCATTTACATTAATCACAGAGGGTCCTGCCTTTTAGTCACTGTTAGCTGTAAACTATTAACAAGACAGGTGGACTTGTGAGCTTACATTCTATACTACAGGACATTTCTCCCTTGTGTCAGCTAAAACAGATTGCACCATGAGCTGCAACGGCCTGTGGAGCAAGGAAGGAAGATTTTCTCAGATGAATGTGTCTCTCGCAGTTTTCTTAAAGGGACAGTAAAGTCAAAATGAAACCATTATGATATGGACAGAGCATGCAATTTTAAACAACTTTCCAATTTACTTCATTCTCTTGGTATCTTTTATTGAAGAGTAGGCTCTTAAGAGCTCAGGAGTGTGCACGTGTCTTTAGTACTCTATGACAGCGGTGTTTTGCAACATTATTTGTAGTTTTGTTATACAATGTTGCGAAACACTGCTGTCGTAGAGTACTAAAGACACGTGCACACTCCTGAGCTCTAAAGAGCCTACCTAGTTTTACTCTTCAATAAAAGATATCAATAGAATGGAGCAATTTTGATAAACAGAAGTAAATTGTAAAGTTGTTTAAAATTGCCTTTTCTATCTGAATCATGAAAGTTTAATGTTTACGTTACTGTCCCTTTATGTCATCGAAAGCTGTAACAAGTTGCACAGCAATGAGATAAAACCCCCTATGACAGCAAAGGGTCCGATAAACAATATCCTATATCAGCTAACAAATATGCTATTAGAATATCAGTGTAAATGTTCACCCCTATAAAATCGCAGTGCTGATCTCGCAGCCTGCACGCCTCCGGAACGCTGCAGCACCTGCTCACCTTCTGTAAAATGAGATTCAAGTACACACTTTCCTCCCAGTCAATGTCAGGGTCACCAAGGCCTGGTAGCTTCTTGGAATCTTTACGATAGACTTCAACTTCTACCTGCTGGAAATAAAATAATCTTACAAACTCATTGTTGTGTCGCATAAAACCATGAAGCTTTTAGCCTGATAAAATCGTTCAACTAGATTATCACGTCAGTAATCTGAAATCTCAGCCCAAAATACATAAAATATATATTTATTTAACATTAAAAACAAAAATAATATTAAATCAACATAATACAGATGTGTGTACCAGAACAGTTTGGTGCATGGCGCACAATATCTACACTGTGATGGTTATTGTCAAATAGCTGCATTAGATATATTACAGAGAATTTAATCAGACCACATTAGTTGACAAAGACAGAATGAAATATATTTAAACATACACCTTAAAGGGACACTAAACCCAATTATTTTTCTTTCATGATTCAGAAAGAGCATGCAATTTTAAAACAACTTTCAAATTTACTTCTATTATTTCATTTGCTTAAATATCTTGTTATCCTTTGTTGGAAAGCATATCTAAATAGGTTCAGTAACTGCTGATTGATGGCTGCACCTAGATGCCTCGTGTGATTGGCTCACCATGTTGCATTGCTCTTTCTTCAACAAAGAATATCTAAATAACGAAACAAATTAGATAATATAAGTAAATTGGAATGTTGTTTAAAATTGTATTCTCTATCTGAATCATGAAAGAAAAATGTAAGGTTTCATGTCCCTTTAATTTAAAAAAAAAAAAATAGGTTTGTTTTTAAGATATAATTATTTTAACACGGGTTTGTTTTTCCTATGTGTCAGGGTACCAGTGAAATTGTTACTGGTGCCAAGGAAAGTGTGCAGGTATTGTGTCATGGAAGGAAAGACGTACAGAACTGACACGGTGTACACTTCTGACACAAGTGTTCTTCACTTCCTGATAGCAGCAGGATAGGTTGCCAGACTCAATTTGCTGTTTAGTGGTCCTGTGTACCCACAGTTTCAGTTTGCTGGAGCTGCTGAAGCGCAGAGTGACAGCATAGATGGCCGCAGAATCCTAGTAATCCCGACACCTTTCTATAAAAACCTCATGTGACAGCATGTGATCTGTCATGGACTCTTCCAGTGAAAAGGCAACTCAGAGCTGGAAGCAACAGGGCCCAGCAATGCTGGAATCAGTGCATGTCATGTTGCTGCATGTGGCTATGGTGTGCTGCTCTCTGTATAAAACCACGTTCAGGCAGCTCACATGCGCCAACTGTGTGAGATACAGAGATTTATCTTCTTTTACGGATGGAACCCAGAGAGGTAACAGAGATAGGGGAGTGTCTAAAAAGCAAAAAAGCTGGGGCAGGGATCAGGGAAATATGTGCAGACAAATTACAAGAGTAATGTAGTGGTCTGCTCATAAATTTGAAACAAAAAAATTTCAAGCCCCTTTTTAACCGACAAAGATTAGATTTACCCAAACACCCATATTTATTCAGGCTATGTTTCAAATATTTATACAGAATATCTCATTAAACCCTTGGACAAATGGTCTGATTATGTTTCCGAAGTGCAGTTAGTTCTTCGCAGCAAGCCTAATTACTGAGACATTAAAGACCAGTAAATACAACGTGCTAATACATGAGAGCGTTTTCTTGTCTTGCACTATTGTTTCCCTATACATATATGTTTAACTGGTGGCTTCACACATACGTTGCTCATGATTGGCTCAGTAGCCATCTTCAGTCTAGGATGAGTAGTGCATTGCCGATGTGGAGTTGACTTTATCTATGTGTTTAACATTGTTGTGGAGGTAAAATACATAGGTAAAGAACAGTGCAATAATAAAATGCCCTAGCATATTAAAGCATTTTATTATTGCACTTTATTACTGCATAGTATTTACAGCCATCCGGAGACATGCGCCCATGAAAAACATTCCCAATATTAAATTAAACAAACATATGTACTATTATAATATGGGTTTATGATCTAGGCTCAACTGGTTTCATTTTGGTAGAGGGGGCGGAGCAGTTTATGATCTAGGCTCAACTGGTTTCATTTTGATAGAGGGGGCGGGGCAGTTTATGATCTAGGCTCAACTGGTTTCATTTTGGTAGAGGGGGCGGAGCAGTTTATGATCTAGGCTCAACTGGTTTCATTTTGATAGAGGGGGCGGAGCAGTTTATGATCTAGGCTCAACTGGTTTCATTTTGATAGAGGGGGCGGGGCAGTTTATGATCTAGGCTCAACTGGTTTCATTTTGGTAGAGGGGGCGGGGCAGTATTTCTCAGAAATGAGTGTCTAGTGGGCTCCTTTGTTACCCCTTGTAACATGACATCTCTTATTTGTATTAGGAGTCTCATGATGAGTGTATGTCTTTAAGATTTACAGAGAAAGAGCATTTAAACATTCTCCCCATTTATTACTGTAAGCCTGGTGTACAATGGGTTAACACATTGGTATTTTTACACCTAGTACTGCTTATTCCCACATCAGACTCTAGACGTGTACCCAAGAAAAGCAAACCCATACCGGCACTATCAACATGCAAAGCAAAGCCTGAGTAACAGACAAGGGCAGGGTCACTGTAATGAGCTGTCACTGTGAGTTGCTTATACACAAACACACCAGAATACGGATGAGAGTTTTGTGCAGATATTTAAACCAGATGACAATGGCCGTCTAACTGCCAGTGATGACAGTGAATGCTTGGGCAGGGATTTTCTGTGCCTTGGTTACACTAAGTAATATTAGAACATTCAGTATTAATAAATTCATAGAGCTGGTTATATACCTGCAGTTTTTATGTCATGCAAATTGATGTTTCTGTTTTTTAATAATGTCTACCCATCATAACATGACTGATTACAATAGCTGTGGTTATTTACATTCTGCACAGAGATCTATTGTATGTCTCACGTAAAGACCTCGTTCATCTTGATTAGGGAGAGGATTGTATGAGATGCACACGCGGAAACAGAATAGGCCATAGATAATGCTAAAAATAACCGAATGAAGGGATGGCAAAGCTGATACAGGGCCTCTCAGCAAAACTACAGAGAGAGGGGCACATCATTTAATGTATCTAGACAAATGGAATCCACAGCACCAATTAGGTAAAAGAAAATACCTTTATTTTCACATTACATGCGACGTTTCGGCTTTCACAGCCTTAATCATGCATGATTAAGGCTGTGAAGGCCGAAACGTCGCATGTAATGTGAAAATAAAGGTATTTTCTTTTACCTAATTGGTGCTGTGGATTCCATTTGTCTATGTTGCTGTAAGGGTGGCAGTAACCCTTTCTCCACGGGCATCATACAGAACTAAAACCTGCTTTAAGGAACCAACAGGTGCTGTACTCATTTACTACTTTTATTTAATGTATCTAGAGTCCCACAGAGATACAAAGAATTTATATGAATTCTGTTTAGCTCCCTCCTGACTTTACGTCTAACCTTGTGTTCTTCCCAATGCGCCACAATAACTACACACTAAAGAGCAACTATAGGTGCTCCCTACTCGACAGGGTATCCTGAAAATTCCAACACTAAAGAATAGATGGGCAAATGCCTGAAACACTACATTTAATAGCTAAAAGATTTGTTGGTTTTGATATTTTGAATCTTCTATTTGGTTTAGAGAATAGAAATAAAATTAGTGAAGTGTTGCATTTCATTGATTTTAAAAAATATATTTTCCTAAATAATAATTTCATTCTCTCTTTTCTTTCCCTTTTTTCATATTTTATTAAATCAACCTAACAAATCATCTTTTTACCTTACTAAAAATAAAATAACTCCTACCCTCCTTACACATACAACATTGGTATCATATTATTCCTTCCTTCCCCCTCCCTCCATTTCAAAGCTTCTCCTTCTCCAATTCAAAAATACCCAGGATCCTCTAAACTGAGCATTTTGCACTATTTCTGAATCTCTGAATGGAAATACGTTTGAATATCCTTGCTTAAAGTTCACCTTTGTTCTCATTTTCCAAAAAATCTTTTAACGTTGGCTTCAGAAACAATCTGGACATCAAATTGTTCAATAAACATTTGCGACGACAATTTATTCGGTTGAACTTTTAATCTAGATACTTCTTTAGATTTCCATAAAATTAAAGCGATACTGAACCCAATTTTTTTCTTTCGGGATTCAGATAGAGCAGGCAATTTTAAGCAACTTTCTAATTTATTCCTATTATCAAATTTTCTTCATTCTCCTGGTATCTTTATTTGAAAAGCAAGAATGTAAGTTTAGATGCCGGCCCATTTTTGGTGAACAACCTAGGTTGTTCTTGCTGATTGGTGAATAAATTCATCCTCCAATAAACAAGTGTTGTCCAGGGTTCTGAACCAAAAATTGGCTGGCTCCATAGCTTAGATGCCTTCTTTTTCAAATAAAGATAGCAAGAGAACAAAGAAAAATTGATAATAGGAGTAAATTAGAAAGTTGCTTAAAATTGCATGCTCTGTCTGAATCACACAAAAATTTGGGTTCAGTGTCCCTTTAAGAATAAGATTCCTGCCAGCTAAAATAACCTTGATAAAAAAATATCAAAAACTGAGAGGAATATATTAGAACTACAAATTTTATTTATCCAGTAACTAACTTTAAACCAATTTATTTTTTAATTTTTGAACATTTAAAAAAACTATTGAGAATATCTGCTTCAAAGGAACTGCACGTTTTGCAATTTAATAGATTACAAGCTAATTAGATGCCAATGTCTCATACTAGATTTAATTGTCTTAAGTGTCATTTCATAATTTGGAAAAAGTTTTGACCATTTTTCTCCTATGAAATTCAAATTTGGCAAACTACCCTGAAAATTGATAGTATTATACGAAGGAGAGACTGAAGTAAATCCCTTCTTAAATTTAGAAATAAAAGACTGTATTTTATTCCAATTCTCTTGTTTCAAATAAATTCCCAAGAGATAAACAAAAGTGTCTAACTTGTATAAAAGCAAAAAAATGCTTGATTAAACAACCGAAGTTTAATTTCAAATATTCAGCAATAAACAGTTTATCCAAATTTATATATAGAAATCTATTACTCTTGGTAAACCAGTCTATTACTACCCTTAGTAATGTCTAATTGTAAATCTCAAAGTCAGGTCATCCTAAACCACCATCAGCACTAGAGACCGAAAGCTTTGATAGGGTTTTCCTTGGTTTCCAAAAAATATTAATAATGCCCTTTTAGGGAGAGTAAATCTCTCTTTTTAATAAAAAAAAGGAATGTTTTGAATTAAATACAATAAGTTGGGTAATAGAATGATTTTGATTAAACTGATTTTACACAACAGTGTAATTGGTAAATGTGACCATCTCTCTATATCCTTAACATTATTTAATAATAGGGGAATCTAATGGGGATCTGGAAATCTTTATTCCTAGATATTTTAAAGGGACATAAAACCCCAAAACTTTCTTTCATGATTCAGAAAGAACAGATGATTTTAAGAAACTTCCCAGTTACTGCTATTATCTAATTTGTTTTGTTCTCTCTGTATCCTTTGCTGAAAAGGACACCTAGGTAGGCTCAGGAGGTGCTGATTGGTGGCTGCACTTATATGCCTCATTTTATTGGCTCACCCAATGTGTTAATTAGCTCCCAGTAGTTTATTGCTGCTTCTTCAACAAAGGACACCAAGTAAACGAAGCACATTTGAAAATAATAAATAAAAAGTAACATATCATCAGCATATAAAGCTAATTTTAATTCTGTGTTATCAACTATAATTCCATTTGATTATTTTCTAATAGCTATTGCCCATGGTTCCAATGCTGAATTACAGAGAAGGGGAGACAGAGAACAACCTAGTCTAGTACCATGTCCTAATCTAAAGTAAGGAGGTAATTAACTGTTAACTAACAATGCTGAACAAGGAGATCTATATAAAAAACTATTTTAAGAAAATTGCCTTTAAATCCATGTTTAGATAGAGCTGTCGATAAATGGTCCCAATCAATATACCCAAAGGCTTTCAGCATTGAGTGACAATATTGCCATATCTTCTCCACCTCTATTTTCACTCTTATCTCTCTCCCAAAAATAAGATACTATATTTAATACTTTGCATATATTAATAGAAGATATCCTACCATGTATAAATCCCACATGATCAAAGTGAATCAATTCCGGAATAGTTTCTGCAACCTATTTGCTAGAATACTAGTAAGAAGTCAATAGTCGGAGGGAATTGAGCAGTGAGATTGGTCTAAATTAAGATAACACGGTCTCTTCTTTATCTGGTTTAAGAAAGGGAGAGATAATTGACTCTGAGAATCTACTTGATCTTTTCATATTTGGTTTACTGAAATATAAATTAAATAAGTCCACTAAGATTATCCTAGAATTTTTAAAAATTCATTAGGGATCTGGTTCGACAGTCTTATTCAAAGCTAACTTTTTAAAATCTCCTCCTTAATTAAAGGCATATTTAATTTATTTAAGGGTTCTTGAAATATTTGCAGGGTTTCAACATTTTCCCAGAATGTCTTTTTTTATTATAATCAATTTGTTTAATTTGATACACATCTATTATCTATTAGAATTTTTTTCTTGAGAGACAAAAGTCAACCCATCTTCAAAAATTGTACTAAATAATACTTGTCTTATTTTGGGCTTTTACTAAGTTTGACAAGCATTCGATTGTTAATTATCATATTGTCATTGTGCTCAACTTAACCCCTTAGTGACCAGACCACTTTTCCATTTTCTGACCGTTTGGGACCAGGGCTATTTTTACATTTCTGCAGTGTTTGTGTTACTTACTCATTTACTGTACCCTCATTTACTGTACCCACACATATTATATACAGTTTTTCTCTCCATTAAATGGACATTCTTTCATCATATCTTATAATTTACTATAAAATGTTTTATAAAATATGATGAAAAAAATGGGGGGGGGGGGGAAACAAACACTTTTTCTAACTTTGACCCCCAAAATCTGTTACAAACAACCATTCTAAATAGTTTCTAAATTTTGTCCTGAGTTTCCATGTTCTTTGCTTTTTTTGCAAATTATAGGGCAATAAATACAAGTAGCACTTTGCTATTTCCAAACCATTTTTTTCCCCAAAATTAGCGATAGTTACATTGGAACACTGATATCTGTCAGGAATCCCTGAATATCCCTTGACATGTATATATTTTTTTTAATAGACAACCCTAGTATTGATCTAGGCCCATTTTGGTATATTTCATGCCACCATTTCACTGCCAGATGTGATAAAATTAAAAAAAAAACGCTAACTTTTTCACAAACTTTAGGTTTCTCACTGAAATTATTTACAAACAGCTTGTGCAATTATGGTACAAATGGTTGTAAATGCTTCTCTGGGATCCCCTTTCTTCAGAAATAAAAAACATATATGGCTTTAGCGTTGCTTTTTGGTAATTAGAAGGCAGTTGAATGCCGCTGCGCACAACACTTGTATTATGCCCAGCAGTGAAGGGGTTAATTAGGCAGCTTGTAGGGAGCTTGTAGGGTTAATTTTAGCTTTAGTGTAGAGATCAGCCTTCCACCTGACACATCCCACCCCCTGATCCCTCCCTGATCCCTCCCAAACAGCTCTCTTCCCTCCCCCATCCCACAATTGTCACCACCACCTTAAGTACTGGCAGAAAGTCTGCCAGTACTAAAATAAAAGCCTTTTTTTTTTTTATAGCATTTTTTAAGCGTGCAAAAAAGGTATTGCAGTGATGCCTCAATATCGAGGCATCACAGCAATACCTTGAAAGCGGCTGGAAGCAAACAGGATCGCTTCCACCGATTGAAACCCCTGACGACGTACAGGGTACATCATTGGTTGTTAACGACCGTTTTACGTATGACGTAACCTGTATGTCGTCGGTCGTTAAGGGGTTAAAGGGACAGTCAAGTCCAAAAACTTTCATCACCAATTTTGCTTTGTTCTCTTGGTATTCTTAGTAGAAAGTTAAACCTAGGAGGTTCATATGCTAATTTCTTAGACCTTGAAGGCCGCCTCTAAGCTGAATGCATTTTGACCACTAGAGGGCGTTAGTTCATGTGTTTCATATAGATAACATTGAGCTCTTGCATGTGAATTTACAGAGGAGTGAGCACTGATTGGCTAAAATGCAAATCTGTCAAAAGAACTGAAATAAGGGGGCAGCTTGCAGAGGCTTAGACACAAGGTAATCACAGAGGTAAAACGTATATATTAATATAACTGTGTTGGTTATGCAAAACTGGGGAATGGGTAATTAAGGGATTATCTATCTGTTAAAAAAACAACAATTCTGGTGTTGACTGTCCCTTTAAGTTTATGAGAACCAACATCTGAAAGTAAATTTAATTTAATTAAAAAATAATAAGAAAAACAAAAAATGATTAAACATTTAACAAAATAACACTAGTTTAAACACATGAACTATCTTGCCTTTTGGGAAACATTTGAGACCGAGTATGAATAAAGGAATGTAGTCAACAAATAATATGAAGCTTCGTCCGCTTAGAGTGATCTTTATAATGATGTCACCAGCTATAGTGTAATTTATTTAAGAACCAGATAAAAGACTTGGTATCAGTGCTGTGAGCTTCAAATAACCAGGTATCTCCTTTCCTGTATTGTCTTTAGCTTAGAATTCAACAAATGTTAATTTCCTTTTAGTATCAGCCAGTACTGGATGGTCTATGGTTCACGGAGGGCAGCATCCCAAATGCCTTCACCTTCCCAAATAATTATTTATCGTAATTATTATACTTCAGTGTTTCAATTATACCATTTAATCTTATTTTAATATTAACACTTTTTAAATGGATTCATACATCGTTCAAATAGCTCATTAACATGACACCTTATTCCCCCGCTTCTTCCCCCTGTATGGGCAGCTATTAAACTACATCATGCACTAATATTGGTAGACATTGGCCAACCAAAAGTCTGGTCAACTCCCTCTATCCAATCAGAAGATGCTACAAGAAAACATTTGATCTGCTCTTCAGTTCTGTATACAAAGACTGCTGCTTTAGTCATGCTCAAGAAAAACAAAAACATCAGATTCCCTTAAAGGGACAGTCTACACCAGAATTGTTATTGTTTTAAAAGATAGATAATCCCTTGTTTACCCATTCCCTAGTTTTGCATAACCAACACAGTTATATTTATATATTTTTTACCTCTGTGATTATCTTGTAGCTAAGCCTCTGCAGACTGCCCCTTTATTTGTTCTTTTGACAGACTTGCAGTTTAGCCAATCAGTGATGGCTCCCAGGTAACTTAACGTGCACGAGCACAGTGTTATCTATATGAAAAACATGAACTAACACCCTCTAGTGGTGAAAAACCTGTTAAAATGCATTCTTAAGAGGCGGCCTTCAAGGTCTAAGAAATTAGCATATGAACCTCCTAAGTTAAGCTTTCAACTAAGAATACCAAGAGAACAAAGAAAAATTGGTGATAAAAGTAAATTGGAAAATTGTTTAAAATTACATGCTCTATCTGAATCATGAAAGTTTTTTTTGGACTAGACTGTCCCTTTAAGAACCACAAACATATACGTAGGTTAAGTGATATGTTGTCTTTCCAGTCTTCTAATTACTGGTTGCGCAAATCATGTGCACACTTCTAAACCTACCTCAGTATGCTTTTAAAGGAGAGGATACCAAGAGAAAGAGGAAACATTTTAAAATGTCGCCAAATGGAAAGTTTTATGTTCCGTATGAATCATGAACATTTTACTTTGATTTCCACATCACTTAAACCTTTTTCATGAATAAAAAGGTTTTTAATATTCTTATATATTGCTTTATTATAAATGAGAATATGAATAATAATAATAACAATAAAGAGTAATAGAAATGTGTTGAGTCTAATGTTCCTTCAAAAGCCTATTTGTCCACTGAGCATATCACAAACACTAGTCCCATGTTTAGGAGAAAACTATATATTAAAAAGGGACAGTCAACTCCAAATGTTTTACTGTTTAAAAAGATAGATAATATGTAATTCTGTGATTACCTTGTAGCTAAGCCTCTTCTGACAGCCCCCTGATCACATGGCTATTTATTTATTATGTATTGACTTGCATTTTAGCCAATTAGTGATGGTTCCTGCACAACTCCACGGGAGAGAGCACAATGTTATGGCACAAATGAACTAGCATTCTCCTGTTCTGAAAAGCTAATAAAAAAAAGCATGTGATAAGAGGCTGTCTGTAGTGGCTTAGAAACAGGCACACATTTAGAGGTTTAAATGTTATAAAGTATATTAATCATTAATATAACAATGCTGGTTGTGCAAAGATGGGGAATGGCTAGTAAAGGTGTTGTCTATCTTTTTAAACAATAACTATTTTGGTGTAGACTGTCCCTTTAAGTCATGGCAACTGATAGCTAAATTACTATATATAAAATACAAAACTTGTTATTTCATAACCCTGTGTGTGTGAATCATCATCATCTTGCATGTGATCACATCAGCTGTATTTCCAACTGAACCAGCTGGAACCTAAGGTCACATCCAATGCAAATGATGAGGCACTGCCAGGAGTCCTTGTGAGTAATGGGTGTTTACATCACAGGGATGGCAACCTGGCAGAAAATAGTCTGTCACAAAATAGAAATGATTTGTTTAAAGGGACAGTCAACACCAAAAGTGTTATTGTTTAAAAAGATAGACAATGCCTTTACTAGCCATTCCCCAGCTTTGCACAACCAACATTGTTATATTTAAGTGAAGGTCAACTTCACGCAACTGCCCCACGGCATTAGATAAACTTTGCAAAATGAGGGTGGGTTTAATTTGTAAATTTTTTTAAATTCTTTACCTTTTGGGCACTCTGACAATAAGCGCATCTCTCCCGCCCGGCATTTTGTCAAATTGATTGACAGATGAAGATTCTTAAAAGAACGAATCCTTGATTCCCCCCAGTCCCTGAGGTTTATGCAAAGGGGCTGAACGCCCCGGGGGGAGATTCGTTTTTTTAAGAATCGTCATCTGTCAATCAATTTGACAAAATGCCGGGCAGGAGAGATCCGCTTATTGTCGGAGCGCTCAAATGATGAATTAAACCCACCCTCATTTTGCAAAGTTTATTCAATGCCGTGGGGCAGTTGCAGGAAGTTGACCTTCAATTTAATATATTTTATAACATTTAAACCTCTAAATGTATGCCTCTACAGACAGCCTCTTATCACATGCTTTTTATTAGCTTTTCACAACAGGAGACCGCTAGTTCATGTGGGCCATATAGATAACACTGTGCTCACGCCCGTGGAGTTGTGCACAACACTGCATTAATTGGCTAAATTGCAAGTCAATAGATAATAAATAGCCATTTGACCAGGGGCAGTCTGCCGAGGCTTATATACAAGGTAATCACAGAAGTAAAAAGTATATTAATATAACCAAGTTGGATGTGCAAAACTGGGGAAGTTGACTGTCCCTTTAACTTAAATGTGCTGCCTTCTGTTTCTAAATGGTTTGATTTAAACCCAATAATTATTAAAGAGACTTAAAACCAAAAAATCCCTTCAATGATTCAGATAGGGCATACGATTTTACTTTATCCAAGATAAACCACTCCTCCTTTTCTAATTATTCCAGCAAGAGTTTTGTTACGCCCCACGGAGCTGAACATCTTATTAGCCCTTGGAAATGCATGTATTTTAATAACAACCAACCACTTTTGGCTGCAATACTATTTCTGAACTATTGGTGGCAGCAGACACTGTCAAACAGTTTCACTGTCAAATACTGCTACAGCTTAATTGATATATACCTCAATATGTTCATTAAATACACCTATAATTTCCAGCATTAACAAATTATATGTTCAATATATAAGGGACCATCTAATACCATTAAAAATGTACAATTTGATACCAAACACAAGTATATTATCAAATTCTATATTAAAATATGCTTATTGGAGTCTCATTCCTTTTCAATATAAATATAGCCCACGTATTTGTACATCTTTTGATAGTGTTATTTTGAATGCATGAAAACATAATTTAGGTATAATTTCTGGGGCAACTTATTGCATGAGTCTCCCTGTACTCTTCTGTCTATTCAGATATCTGAAAACAAAAGAAGGTGTGTTATTATTCTGAGATTTTGGAACACATTTTAAATCTACCAATGCAGCTATTATTCAATTAACTTCACATTTAATATTATACAAACAGACAATCTTCTAGGTTCTTTATATATGTATATATATTATATATATATATATATATATATATATATATATATATATATATATATATATATATATATATATATATATATATATATATATATATATATATATATATTCAAGCTAGAACAAAACCTCCCACCAGGTGCAGCTACCTGGGTGCAAATATAACCAATAATAGTTCCAATAACAGTGACTGGTTTTTGATCTGATGAAAGGGACTTGAGCTCCCTGAAACGTCATCTATTAAAGCTGACCTTTTTCATGCAAATCCTGAGAGTGCAGTATTTATTGGAACTATATATATATATATATATTAATTATTTGAGTATTTTAAATAGATTTGAAAATTATAACATTTCATTTTAAATGACTCTTTCAAAGTTTGAACCTTATGCTTTCCACCATACATATGTTTCAAAGTAGATTTCTTTGCTATTCCCTGGAGACATCACATCTGAACTTCGCGTATTTGAACTCAGTATGGGACAATTTAACACCTATATGATAAGAGCTACAGCCTCTGAGAATGTTTGTATATTCAATTATCCTTACAGACAAACCGTCCGCTCCTTCAGATACGAAAACTCCTTATACAAGTTTCCTTATATATATTAGGGATGCACCGAAATGAAAATTCTGGACCGATACCGAAAATTCAGGATGCCCCTGGCTGAAAAACGGAATGAAACCGAAATTGTGTTTTTCTTTTTTAACTATATATATATACGTATTATCTACTGACACTCCACAGATACCCTGACAGTGCCAATTAAGCAGCCATGTCACCAGATACAACTTGTGAGGGTTTGGGAGCTGTATTTGTCCTTGATGCAGAACACCTAAAAAACTCAGATTTATTTTAATTTATGCAGTAATTGTTTACAAATAGCATTTTTATCTTTATTTTGTCATTTGAAATAGGCAATTTCGCCTGTGGAAAATGCAGCTTATACTGAAAATATGAATACCGCTCTATTCTCTATAGAAACGTTTTGTAAAGAAAAGGCAGCAGCAGCAGCCCAATGGGGAGAGGGAGAGATGGGTACTAACATTTTTATTTTCAATTGTTCTCTCCAAGTACTGCCCTTTGTGTATTTAGAGAGATATGATAAGAATGGCTGTTCTTTCTGCAAGCTCAGATCATTTAAATAGGTTGTGGTTTCAATTAGTAAAAACAGTTGTTACATATACAAAAATAAACATAAAAGTAATTTCTTATACGTTTAAAACAGCTGGTATAACAAGTCATTGTAATCATGTTAAGAGGAAACTGATATTACAATCACTGACCCTTTAAAGCTGTATTATTTTGCATAACAAAATCATGATAGCAAAAGCATTCTTAGCAAGAACAGTGGACAAACTAGCTAGTTTAGGTTAAAATATTACTGTGTAAATATAAATATATATTTAGCTATTACATGTAGATGAGAAAGGAATATATATATATGTGTGTTGCAATACCTCTTGTTCATGCAACCTACCATTTGTGTTTAAGGTCCACTTAAAGATACATAAATCAATTTTTTCTTTCATGATTCAGATAAAGCTTGTGATTTTAAACAACTTTCTAAATGTACTTTTATTATCTTATTTGTTTTGTTTTAGATATCTTTTGTTGAAAAGGATACCTAGGTAGACACAGGAGCTGCTGATTGGTGGCTCCAAATATATGCTTCACGTTACTGGCTCACCCAATGCGCTCAGCTAGCTCCCAGTAATGCATTGCTGCTTCTTCAACAAAGGTGATCAAGAGAATAAAGCAAATTAGATAATAGAAGTAAATTGGAAAGTTGTTTAAAATGGTATGCTCTATCTGAATCATGAAAGAAAAAAATTGGGGTTTCATGTCCCTTTAATTTCTCTCTGAGCGATATTAAAGGAACCATATTTTTTCCTAACATAATCTACATTTTAAAAACAAACACCAATCACCTCATCACATGACACATGACTCAAACTGGCACTACACAGAACATTGCTAAATATTTAAACATATTAAAAACTTGTAATAGCAAGTCTCAACAACATCGTAGATGAGTGACATCAATAAAATATATTAAATCATTGTAGTATAAAAAAGTGCCTATTGTATAAGACAGATTTACATATCAGAGAATTATTTTTTTGTGAAACGTGTTTTATGTTTATACGGCCCTCTTTAAAACAAATTACCTCTCCCTATAATTCTGCAGGAGATCAAATGCAAAGCTCATCAAAGCCAAGAAGAAAAAAAAAGACTTAAGGGAAATAAAACAATTCTATATTTATAGAATGAACATGAATATTCGCCTGCTGTAAATATCCTTGTTTGCTCTCTATTCCACATGGTGCCATAGAAGAAACTGGGACAGATTTATCACTTGTAAGGCTTCATCAGGGTTTGGGTAAACACCAGTCACCTTTAATGGGAAGAAAGTTAACATATTTGCTTCTGACAAAGTGAAGTCTGTCCTGGTAGATCATTGCACCACATCTTGAAGAACATGTTGCGTTTTGACATAATACCGTAATGAGACATTGTCCAGTATAACTTGCTGGTGTTATTTTGGTAGATGATCTTCAACCTAAATAGTAGGGTTGCCAGGTGTCCAGAATTTAACCTGACAGTACAGTATATTAGCAAGATGTCCAGTATAATCTTCACAATAATACCGGGCACTTAATTGTCCCGAGTTTCAGCTAAAATGTAAAAGGCCTCCAATATCTCATTGTATTACATACATGGAGCAGAGAGAGTGTCAGCCAAGGAGTAAATCACTACCGTTTACGTGTTACTACAACCAAAGAGGTAACATTAATTTGTATGTTACTGACAGCCAAGTTGAAAATAGACTGCTCGGTCATGAAAGATATATACGGTTGGGGCCCTTATGTGACTACCACCTATCATTATTCCCAGTCACCTAGAGACTGTCCAGTATTTTTGTGGAGGACAGTGATAAACTAGCATTTTTAGTGATTTCCTAAAGAAAGGAAGATATCCTTCAGAGGTCTTCCACAGAAGGGCTTTGGGCAGAATGAATGAAACCACCTGACCTATAGGAATCCCTTTAGGTAGGAACTACAGAACTGGTCCCAGTGCTAACTTATCCTGAAAAAAAAACATGCTATTGCTCTTCAGAAGCTTCTCACTGTGACTATTCTACTGAATGTTATAGTATTAACCTGTTTAAAGGGTCAGTTGCTAATATCCTCAAAAGATTGATCAGACACCATCTGAGAAAGAGAATCACACCAGAAGGACACAACATTTACAGGCTTATAATCCTCTGGATTTGGTTCTGATTGTTCTAAGGTATTCAAAACCTCCCGAGAGCAGGAAACGGATATAGTCCACTTAAATCTAAACGTGGAATCAGTCTCTGCCTTTGCTGATTCAGGGTCCTCAGAGGAGATTTCACCCTCAGAAAGAGACTCAGCCGAGTCAGATCTTTGTAAGCTAGGTGGTAACTGAGCCTGGGGTAAAAGACCCAGCGTATTACAGGTGGTGTGAGGTAAATCTCTAGATTTTCACTTATGATTACTTGGTTTAGGGATGGCCACTAAAAGCTCTGTCATAGTCTTTTGAAGATTTGTTTTTAAACTCTGGAGAAAAATCAGTGGAATCCCCTTGAGCCACACAAATAGGTATGGTCACTAAATGTCTGCCATGTGCCATACTGACAGGATTTTGGGTTGCAAACTGGTGATGTGGGACACAATTAGCACACAACTGGTTAATTTGGTCCACTGGAACAGTTGTGCATAATAAACATGGATCATGGACTGCAATATGTTCCCTAGGGATCTCTTCCAATGGGTCAATTAGATGGGGTACAGACATGACTCCAAAATGATAAGCAAAACTGAGGATAGATGGAAATAAAGAAATAATACAGAAAATTAAAAATGTAAATAGCAAGTGTATTCACCCAAAACAGCCTATATGTGCACCTCAGAACCCCAGTAAGTCAGAAAAAATGTTTACCCCCCCCACGAAAATGTCACCCACCCCCTTAGCAGCTCTTATGAGGGTACTCGCCCAACTCCTGGGCAAAGAAATTGAAAAAAACTGGGCCCAGATAACTTGCAATGTCTGCAGACTGTCCCCGTGAAAATGTCAGTCAGCCACTGATCCAGTGAGGGAAAAGAGAAAAGGTGCCAAAAAGGGGGGGGGCGGAGCTTACCTCCAGAATGATGTGCAGGCAAAGGCCTGTTGGCACAATTGTGTGTAGCGGTAAAACGTATGTTGGATTACGCAGAAGGCATGACATCACTGTCTGGTTAGCAGCACAAAGGACTTCATCGTTCTTACTAAGTACCCATTACTTGTAAGAGACTACTATACACGCTGTACCAATTGTTTATGCTGCCAAGTTCAGTATCCCTGAGTAACCATAGCCTAATTTGTCTTAAATTATTTTAGTAAATGTTAATTCATTGAAGAGTTCCTGTTTGCTGTGCGTTTTAACACACGCTTTTGTACGTAGCACTATTGTAGCTCTATGTAAGGCGAGTATAACCGTTACCGTTCACATGAGGATTATAGCTTGTAACAGTGTTACCCTATGAAAGTTTCTCACTCTGCTTTATTTAAGGAAACAATGTAACTGAGAACTCTGTTGCAAGATTTCATTGGAATCTGTTATAATAAAGAAGGATCGGCTTCCTAAAAACCAAGTGGATTTGCCATTGGTGACAGCTATTTGTTTTCTGGTACACAGTGTTAATTGTATTACTATTTTTATAGATACAATCTTCTCTGCCAGAGTCTTCGGTTTGACAATCCAAATGCTGGTCTTTATTTATTAAAAGCAACAACTGTTACCTTCCTGATTACAGTACTGTCTTTCTGATGGTGCCATGTACACAAAAGTGTTAAAAAATGATATAAACTACCTTTAGGGTGCACGTATAAGCTGCATTATGACCTGTAAATATTAATTGCATAAGGTGTGGTTTATACGTGTTCCCATCCCCTCTTCAAGCTGATCCCATTTTACAGATTCAAATATACAAAATTAGAAATCAAAACCTTTTCCGTTCCTAAGCATTTTAGATAAATTTTAAATATTATATATATATATATTCTTTTTAACACACACTCACATATATAAAAACATATTACATTATCAACCCTTTAGTACTAAAATAATCCCTTTATTTAACTGGTCTTGTTTTCATGTGGGCAACAGTAGACAGGGTATTACCTTTTTTCCTTCATTGCCATCTGTGCCCACGTAAGCCAGCTTCCGCCGGACATAAAACAGCATGTCGTCCTGACGAGGAGCCCATTTTTCCATAAAATATGTAGAATACATCCAGGTCCAAAATACAATTCGGTCATCTTTAAAACAACCTGAAAACAAAATGTTTAAGTTATGTTAATGTATTAAATAGTTCAGGAAATATTTTCCTGTAATTATTAGTAACTTCCAAAACCAATTAAGACATTTACAATGAAGGACAAGATACCGCTTAAAGGGACATCAAACACTAAATAAAAGCTAGAAATAATGATTTCTTAAGGGAAGATTGGCCTTAGAATAATATGCAGATGTATATGAGTTAAAACACTGAGAAACAAGTAAAGTTTTATGGTGTCCATAAAGCAATAAGTGCTGCCATGTTCTAACCTAGTTTTCAATTGGAGGCATGCAGCACATACTACTGCTGCTTTACATAATTCTAAACGTGAAGTCTTCATCATATACATGCGTGTCAAGCCCAGGTGGAACATTAAGAAACAAAAAATAAATAGCATTTCATCCTAAACAGTTAATAAAGAAGACAATGAGTAAAACTCATTATACTTTGTATTATTGTACACTAATGACAACTGAGGTGCATTTAACCCCCCTAGCTAAAACTCTATTGCATACTAACTTTTATTTCACATCCCAAAGGGTCATGTGGTTTGCAGGACAAATAAGGCACAATATCTGGAGTGACAGGCAGCAGCTACAAAGGGAAGTGAGTCAAGATAAATTAAATAATAAAATATTAGGCTGTCAGTTTGTTGTAAGTCCTGTAGTGGGAGGCAGCAGAGACCCACAGAACTGCCTCTTTACCGCACACACAGTCATTTCTGTAGGCTTTAAAGGGACAGTAAAGACAAACAAACTTTCATGATTCAGATTGAACATGCAATTTTAAACAACTTTTTCCAATTTACTTCTATTATTTTTTTGCTTTTTCTTATGGTATCCTTTGTTGAAAAGCATACCTAAGGAAGCTCAGGAACAGCAATGCACCACCAGGAGCTAGCTCCTGATTGGTGGCTATACACATATGCCTCTTGTCGTTGGCTCACACATGCTCAGCTAGCTCTCAGTAGTGCATTGCTGCTCTTACAACAAAGGATATCAAGAGAATGATGCAGATTTGAATAGATAAGTAAATTGGAAAGTTGTTTACAGTTGCATGTATAAGATTGCAGTGCAGAACACTCTGTACTACTAAAAACAAATACAGCATCATTGCTTGATCACTCCGAGAAGACAGCTGAGCAGAAAGTAAAAAAATAATAATAATAAAAGCGTAGCAGCCTGAAGAATGAAGCAATACTAGATAACAACTCCTCAGTGCAAGCGTGAATATGTTTAGTAAAGTCAGACAACAACCAGTCATCTACCTTTTTTGTTAAAACACAATGAAAAAAAAAACGTATATTTTATGAAAAAAATTTAATTTTCATTAAATTGCAGGTAGACAATTTGCATTTTCAGAAGAAAATTTTATTTTTTGTTTTATATATATACATATACACACACACACATATTTAAAAAAAAAAATATATATATCTATTCCTTTATATCTATATGAATATATATATATATATATATATATATATATATATATATATATATATATATATATATACACACACACACACACCATATAGTATATAGTTACAGATATGTAGAAAACATAATTTATGCTTACCTGATAAATTTATTTCTCTTGTAGTGTATCCAGTCCACGGATCATCCATTACTTGTGGGATATATTCCCTTCCCAACAGGAAGTTGCAAGAGGATCACCCAAGCAGAGCTGCTATATAGCTCCTCCCCTCACATGTCATATCCAGTCATTCGACCGAAACAAGACAAGAAAGGAGAAACCATAGGGTGCAGTGGTGACTGTAGTTTAATTAAAAATTTAGATCTGCCTTAAAAAGACAGGGCGGGCCGTGGACTGGATACACTACAAGAGAAATAAATTTATCAGGTAAGCATAAATTATGTTTTCTCTTGTTAAGTGTATTCAGTCCACGGGTCATCCATTACTTATGGGATACCAATACCAAAGCTAAAGTACACGGATGATGGGAGGGACAAGGCAGGAACTTAAACAGAAGGAACCACTGCCTGTAGAACCTTTCTCCCAAAAACAGCCTCCGAAGAAGCAAAAGTGTCAAATTTGTAAAATTTTGAAAAAGTATGAAGTGAAGACCAAGTTGCAGCCTTGCAAATCTGTTCAACAGAGGTCTCATTTTTAAAGGCCCAGGTGGAAGCCACAGCTCTAGTGGAATGAGCTGTAATTCTTTCAGGGGGCTGCTGTCCAGCAGTCTCATAGGCTAAGCGTATTATGCTTCGAAGCCAAAAGGAGAGAGAGGTTGTCGAAGCTTTTTGACCTCTCCTCTGTCCAGAATAAACGACAAACAGGGCAGATGTTTGACGAAAATCTTTAGTTGCCTGTAAGTAGAACTTCAAGGCACGGACTACGTCCAGATTATGCAAAAGACGTTCCTTCTTTGAAGAAGGATTAGGACACAATGATGGAACAACAATCTCTTGATTGATATTCCTGTTAGAAACCACCTTAGGTAAAAACCCAGGTTTAGTACGCAGAACTACCTTGTCTGAATGGAAAATCAGATAAGGAGAATCACAATGTAAGGCAGATAACTCAGAGACTCTTCGAGCCGATGCTGAATCTTGTGACGTTGTTTCAGGCATGCGCTAAATTCATTACAAGGTGACGCTGGCATTTGTTCACGCATGCGCAAAGCTGGTCTCACGGGAGCGAGCCTTGAGTTGTGACATAGGGAGCGGGTGGGACTGCTCTCTAGTCTAAGGCGATATCAAAGCAGGAAGTGGGAGATGGGAGGAGCAAAGAACAGTAAGAGATATTTTTAAAACATTGCGATCTCTTACTAACAGTTATAATCAAGGTTTAAAAAGTTAGCGACTAAGCTAAACATCGGACAGGCTTCATAGAAAGTGCAACATATTATCTAAAATTTGCCATCAATTTAAGTTAAATGATACAATTAGGAAACATTTCACACTGAATAAAGTTAAAGTGAATGTAAATTTTAATGAATGAGTTTCCGGTCTTTAAAAATACTATTAAAAACAGGGGCACTTTCATTCATTAAACTTTACATTGCAACGTTTTTTAATTCATTTTTTTTTTAGCAAACCTGGACCGGCGATCCCCCGCCCGCAGCTCCTCTGTATTTACCTCAGCAATGACGAGACCGGGCTTCCTCCAATCATGGCGTGCACCCCGGAGCGTCCATCTCGTGAGGCCACGCCGTGATTGGAGGAAGCCGGTTTCGTCATTGATGTGCTAAGTACAGCATGAGAGGCGGGCGGAGGATTTCCGGTCTGGATTTGCTGAAGAAAAAGGTAAGTATTTGTAAAAATACACTGCAATGTAAAGTGTCATGAATGAAAGTGCCCCTGTTTTTAATAGTATTTTTAAAAACCGGACACTCATTCATTAAAATTTACATCTCTTTTCAGGTACAAAAATCCGGAAATTACAAAATCCAAACTTATTCTGAAATCCAAAATGTTTAATTAATATAGTTTTTTTTAAATGATCAAAAATTACTATTTTTTCCTCGACTTTAACTCACAATATTTTCTGTGTGTGTCTTTGGTTTGGTTTCTGTGTTCTAAAATGCAAATAAAAGTGTATATTTATTTAAAACAAATGTTACCTCTTTACAGTAGGTAAATGTTATCTATATGACACACATGAACTAGTACTGTCTAACTGTAAAAAACTTTCAAAATGCTCTGAGCTAAGAGGCGGTTTTCAACGGTTTAAAAATCAGTTTGAGCCTAGCTAGGTTTAGCTTTTCAAAAATACCACCAAGGGAACAAAGCAAATTTGATGATAAAAGTAAATTGGAAATTTGTTTAAAATTGCATGCCCTATCTGAATCATGAAAGTTTAGTTTTGACTTTACTGTCCCTTTAATGTTCATCTGAGAGTTGTATATTCCCGGTGCTCCAGTGAATCCGCTCTAGTGATAAAGGTTACAGGACAGCACGACCCCAGACAATGCTGTTTAATTGGTTCTCACATTGATCGCGCTCAGCTGGCACTGTCACTGCTAACAATAAAATACAAACAGCTGAACAGATAGGGACAAAAATAAAAAATGTAAGCTGAGAAATTAATCTGCTAGAAAATATAGCAACACAAAAAAACATATAAAATCAGGAAAGGGTATTAATCTCTTTTGTGAAGAAGCTGGTTTACTTCATAGGGTAAGTAACCTTTTTACCCAATTATAAATGAACAAACAGAAGTAATATATTTAACCCGTTGAGTACCAGAGCGGAGGGCCTTGCAGCTTCTGTAGCAGCCAAAGGGTTAATACGATAAATTTAAAAAAATGTAAGAATTTGTGATACATGTAAACTCCAAGGATTTTGTATAAATGTATTTTTTTTTTAAATAAGTGTTATCAAGATGCTTAAAAACACTCAAAGGGGCACTGAAATCAATATTAAACTCTCCTGATTCAAACAGAGCATGACATTTTATTCAACTACTTCTAATATCTATTTTGCTTTGTTCTCTTGGTATACCTAGGTATGCTTATGCACTACTGGGAGCAAGCTGCTGATTGGTGGCTGCACATATATGGCTCTTGTCATTGGCTCACCCCAATGTGTTCAGCTAGCTCCCAGTAGTACATTGGCTCCTGAGCCTACCTAGCTTTACTCCTCAACATAAGATACCAAGTGAATTTTAAAAGAAAACTTTATTTTTTTACACTAATGTCCCTTGAATAACTGGGGTAAATTACATCTAACAGAACCTTGTACTCGCAAGTTAATGGTCAATCCATGTTTTCTGTTTGTTTACGCGGTCACTGAACCAATTTAAAAACCTCTTTAAAATGAAAATGTCACTAAAACATAAAGATGGACAATTGGCTGTGCGGCTTCATTATAAAATACAGTAGATCACTGTGTGAGCCAATTATACCTGTAGATTGTTAGTCCGTTGGTGCAGGGCCAGTTTTATGTGTATTTCTTTTTTTACTGTGGGTCATAGTCATTATGCACCTATACTCAGGTACCCAGCGCTACAGAAGGTGGAGGCGATATACAAAAACAATAATAAAAATAACAATAAATTAATCATTAAATAATTGATAAGACTAAAACAGAAGATGCATTGGCAAATGGTGTAGTTGGAAATTTATATAACAGAACCAGGCTTTTCATCTGGCATACTTGAATAGCAAATATCTGTATATTTTTCTAAATAAAGTTTTTTTTAATGCAGTACTTAATTGGTGATATATAGAAACATTCATTGTGATAACAGTTATGAACCAGAAGGCCCTATATGTCTGCAAAAATTTATTTTTGAAGTACAGTATAAGTTTAAGTAATTTGTAGCAAAGCTTACTACATATACCAGGCACTCTTGAATAGTGTTTTTCCTGTTATTGGCACACGTGGGAGACCAAGCTAGGGTTGCCAAATGTCCAGTATTTAAACAGACCAAATGGTCTGTTTTAATGTGGGCAAATAAGTGTTTCACGGCTATGGCATAGAATCAGAGGTCTGATGTCAACATACAAATGATAGGAACTTCAGGGACATGGTACCCATCTGGGGTCCAATGCACATAACTGATGGGGGATTCAGGGTGGTCTGATGTAGGCATATAAGTCACAGAGGCTTCAGGGTCTGATCTAAGATCTGATGTAGGCATATAACTGATAGGAACTTCAGGACCATGGGTCTCATCTGAGGTCCGATGTGGGGTTCAGGGCCAGGAGTCTAACTGGAAGTACAATGTTGGCATATAACTTACAGGGGGTTTCAGGGCCATGGGTCTGATCTGGGGTAATATGTTTGTTTATGGTTAATAGGGGTTTCATAGCGATGGGAGTGATTTGAAATATCATGTGAGCATACAATTAATAGTGACTAATGTACAAAGTTGACATATGGATGATGACTGCAAGGTTGTGGGTGTTTGAAGTGAGGTCTGAAGTTGTTGTATAGCTGACAGGGGCTGCAGGAATCCGATGTGGGCCCTAAAGTTGTCATATGGCTGATGGGCTTCAGGGCTGTGGGCATCTTATGTGAGGTCTGCAGTGGGCATATGGCTGAAAGGGGCTGCAGGGCCATGGGCATCTGATGTGAGATCTGCAGTGGGCATATGGCTGAAAGGGGCTGCAGGGCCATGGGCATCTGATGCGAGGTCTGAAGTGGGCATATGGCTTATATGTGCTGCAGGGCCATGGGCATCTGATCTGAGATATGCAGTGGGTCAGCTTTGCTCCTAGATAGCAAGGTTTTTTTTATTATTTATTTTTTGCAAAACGTACTTAATAACCCCTCTGATCTATTTGCGCAAGACTTGTGACACAGCAACTCTTGAAGGGAAAAACAAGGCACTTTCTGCCAGTCCGGAAACTCCAGTCAATGCTGAGCAAGTGAACTTTTACTGCCACATTAATTATTTAAATGACAAATGAGATCAGATTGTCCAATTAGTGAACATCTCAGGTTTCATTCACTTTCTACATATTATAACAGAAAATCTTAATAGTTAACAAAAACATGCAATTATAAAAATATTGATTATGTCAATGAGGTTTAAAAAATAACCACAATTTCTGTCAATTGTGTCGTCATTTTATCCAGTTTAGTTTTCCAGGAATGGACGACCTTGAAGGGACATAATAAATAAATATAAAGTCTGGTCTGGGAACCACAAGCCTTTCTCAGTTCACAAGGAGCGGCAGTTGCACGTAGGCACCAATCGCTGGATGCTTTCTGCTTGAGAACTGCAAAGCTTACGGATTCTCAGCAGGACTTTACATATACGTTTAGCCCCTTTACATGCATTAAAAACACAGCAAGAGTCAACCCACAGTAAGTTCAAGTAAGTAATGGAAAACCTGCATGTTCTAAAAGTAAGTTGTAAAGTTGTTTAAAACACACTACTTGGAGCTGTAGCACGTTGCCCCTTGTCTTAATATTATATATTTGTTGACTATGCAGTTTTATTGTATTTAATTATTCTTTGAACCTTTGCAAAAAAAAAAGGGAAACACTGTCCTAGGTCTTTCTGTATAATTTCTGGGAAGTTGAACATTGTGTTATATTTCAGGTTTCCCTAAATAAACTCTATGACAGATCTGATATCTCTCTGCAAACACTAGTTCAGTGTGCTGATAGTACTCGTCAGTCTGTGCTTAGCCACAGTACTCTCCCCAGTCTGTGCTTAGCCACAGTACTCTCCCCAGTCTGTGCTTAGCCACAGTACTCTCCCCAGTCTGTGCTTAGCCACAGTACTCTCCCCAGTCTGTGCTTAGCCACAGTACTCTCCCCAGTCTGTGCTTAGCCACAGTACTCTCCCCAGTCTGTGATTAGCCACAGTACTCTCCCCAGTCTGTGCTTAGCCACAGTACTCTCCCCAGTCTGTGCTTAGCCACAGTACTCTCCCCAGTCTGTGCTTAGCCACAGTACTCTCCCCAGTCTGTGCTTAGCCACAGTACTCTCTCCAGTCTGTGCTTAGCCACAGTACTCTCTCCAGTCTGTGCTTAGCCACAGTACTCTCTCCAGTCTGTGCTTAGCCACAGTACTCTCTCCAGTCTGTGCTTAGCCACAGTACTCTCTCCAGTCTGTGCTTAGCCACAGTACTCTCTCCAGTCTGTGCTTAGCCACAGAATTCTCTTCAGTCTGTGCTTAGCCACAGTACTCTCTTCAGTCTGTGCTTAGCCACAGTACTCTCTCCAGTCTGTGCTTAGCCACAGTACTCTCTCCAGTCTGTGCTTAGCCACAGTACTCTCTCCAGTCTGTGCTTAGCCACAGTACTCTCTCCAGTCTGTGCTTAGCCACAGTACTCTCTCCAGTCTGTGCTTAGCCACAGTACTCTCTCCAGTCTGTGCTTAGCCACAGTACTCTCTCCAGTCTGTGCTTAGCCACAGTACTCTCTCCAGTCTGTGCTTAGCCACAGTACTCTCTCCAGTCTGTGCTTAGCCACAGTACTCTCTCCAGTCTGTGCTTAGCCACAGTACTCTCTCCAGTCTGTGCTTAGCCACAGTACTCTCTCCAGTCTGTGCTTAGCCACAGAATTCTCTTCAGTCTGTGCTTAGCCACAGTACTCTCTCCAGTCTGTGCTTAGCCACAGTACTCTCTCCAGTCTGTGCTTAGCCACAGTACTCTCTCCAGTCTGTGCTTAGCCACAGTACTCTCTCCAGTCTGTGCTTAGCCACAGTAATCTCTTCAGTCTGTGCTTAGCCACAGTACTCTCTTCAGTCTGTCCTTAGTGACAGTACTCTCTTCAGTCTGTGCATAGCGACAGTACTCTCTCTTCAGTCTGTGCATAGCGACAGTACTCTCTCTTCAGTCTGTGCATAGCGACAGTACTCTCTCTTCAGTCTGTGCATAGCGACAGTACTCTCTCTTCAGTCTGTGCTTAGCCACAGTACTCTCTCCAGTCTGTGCTTAGCCACAGTACTTTCTCCAGTCTGTGCTTAGCCACAGTACTCTCTCCAGTCTGTGCTTAGCCACAGTACTCTCTTCAGTCTGTGCATAGCGACAGTACTCTCTTCAGTCTGTGCATAGTGACAGTACTCTCTCTTCAGTCTGTGCATAGCGACAGTACTCTCTCTTCAGTCTGTGCATAGCGACAGTACTCTCTCTTCAGTCTGTGCATAGCGACAGTACTCTCTCTTCAGTCTGTGCATAGCGACAGTACTCTCTCTTCAGTCTGTGCATAGTTATAGTCTCTTCAGTTTATTTATTGGAATCAATTACTCAACTTACGTATACAGAACTGTACAGGCACCAGGAATGTCAGCTATCAGCATTGCCAAGAGGAAATCTAGAAAGCAGGCTAATTCCATGCATCACTTAAAAACCAGATAGTAGGGATTTTTATACACATGCAACACGGGTGCAAAATATTAGCAACTTAAACATCTCTCACTTGGACAGACTTGAATATCAGGGTTCAGGTCATCTCTCTTTACTAAGCCTTAAATGGTTTCTGTCCGGCAATTTCAGAAATATGTCCTTTACTTTTATTATGTCTTTTGAAACAGCCGCTTTTGCCAGTTGAAACGTCACCTACACTGAAATTACAATACTGCAGTAATGACAATGGCTATAGAAAAGATATGTAAAAGGAGGCAGCAGCAGAAATCAACCTTCAAGTGATGTGGTGGGAGAGCAAGAGAGACAAGTCCATTTCAAAGGGTGTTCCTGCAGCAGCTCTGAATACAATGAACTCTGTTATACATATATGCTGCTCACAGATCAGCAGTTTATTGCCACTACAGAGCAATGCTTAATCCCTTTTCAGCAACATTCTAAGCAGTGATTGGTTAGGTTAGAGGACAAGCTTATTTACATCTGTCCTTACTGGCCAGTAAAGGTAAATTATTTTAAAAACGTTTTCTGTTGTATACAGATGCTTTGCAAAACAGTGCTTCTTTTCTGATAAATTATTCATATATAAAAACCATTGATTTTATATTCATCTTATAATTAGCAGTGTCTTCTGTCACATAAGCCAGTGTTTCTCAACCGCAGTCTTCAGTTACCCCCAACAGGCCAGGTTTTCATTATAGCTGAACTAGTGTACAGGTGAAGTAATCAGCTGATCAGTAACACCATGGTTACTAATCTGCTCTCAGCCATAAACGGATTATTTCACCTGTGCACTCGTTCAGCTATAATGAAAAACTGCCATGTTGGGGGTATTTAAGGACCGCGGTTGAGAAACAATGACTTAAGCCAACTGGATAGTAATGAAGGAATAAATGTAAATTACGCTGTAACACTTCTAGAGATCTATCCTACACCACAAACAACAGCCAGATATATAAGCAGGCATTTAAACAGTGCTTATTTATAAGGATCATTTTGTTTTTAGGAAGGAATGATGGTTCCTTTAAAGCGCAATCCCGCAGTGGGGGTCCTTGATTTACCTATACGGGCAATAAACATCTCTCGTCAGTAGTGTGGTGGTGCTAGCAGGAGGGGAGTATGGTGGTAGCCCCCAAGAGCAACATTGCATGCCACGTGACATTTTAGTGCGCTTCTTGGGCAAGTCACCACCCACCCTTGACTCTGACACAGGTGTAAGAAAAGAAGATTAATGACAAATGTACACAGCACTCTCTAATGCAATTCTACTAGACCGATTCACAGCTGACGGCATCAGTAGAGGTTCTAGAAATTGTTTAAAATAAGAATGAAATATAAAAATCATCCAGAACATTGTGTAAAACATTCATAGATTTTGTCTTGCTTATAAAATAGCATACGCCCAATACATCAGAAGATTGATTTTCGTCCCTGGGTCTCTACAAAATCTGATTGTCTCATATAATTGTCCAGCACAGCTCCAAACAATTGTGTTCAACAAATAAATGAAATGCATTGATCATTGGGAAATTACAGAACCACTTCAGACCCTTCATAGTCCTCTCCAGCTTTTCAGGAGAGAATTAAATTCCCTATTCTGGCAGTGGCAGAATGCAAGCTGTTCTTGACATTCTAAGAGGCATGATGCAATATCTGTCAGAAACTAATAAAACAAAACAAGCAATAGAATACATCAAATATTGCTCATGGTTTTCATAAAAATACAGTATTATTACCATTTGCTCCTAAAGCACTAACACATTCTAATAATGCAGAACAAATACATTCAATAAGACATGAATCTACAGCAACACAGCTAGATACATAAATCTGCCAAACACTAGATGTCTTAGAAAATAGAGGTTTAACAGTGAATACATTAAGGGCCAGCTCAAGGCTATCTGGAACCCATTGCAAAATCAACAGTGTCCCATTGAACCCTCATAAGTAGCAAGGACTTAACCCTTATATGACAGCAACAAAGAGATGTGCTTTCACCTTCTTGACTAGCAGTAACATACATAAAGCAATTTTACCCTCTTAGCTACAATGGCACATACACAGATCTTATTATGCAATGTGCCAGTAACACACATAACAGTGATTTTATCCCATAAGCAATCTGTGTCATATTAAGAGCAATGATTTAACACTTTTGTGCCAGCTGCAATTGGATAGGTCAGTGGTTGTAATTATCTTTTCTTAAATTAGGCATTCTGCACACACACACTTGTGCACTGCCACTGAAGCCCTTCCCTTTAAAATATGGCGGTGGTGTTTCAAAGATGGCCACTGCCAGAAAGAAGTCACACGGTGAAAGCACAATAATGCTGTGCATAAGCAGTCACCATTGCGTAGAAGGAGTCATTTTGGAAGGGCTTCCATTTTATCTATAAAAGAATGAGGATTCCTACAACTGCATAATTGCCAACATTTGAAAAACAATTCCAAGGAAACTTTGCAGCAGAGCCACGCCTTTTGGTGGTTTACATAGCTCCGCCTACTCAGATTGACCCCCAAAGCAAGCACAGTAAATATTAGTAGTATAATTTAGCCATACTAATTACTTAAAGGAATACTCTAGCCAAAATGAAACTTTTAAGATTCAGATAGAGCATACAATTTTAAGCAACTTTCTAATTTACTCCTATTATCAATTTTTATCAGTTCTCTTGGTATCTTTATTTGATAAAAAGCAAGAATGTAAGCATAGGAGCCGGCCCATTTTTGGTTCTGCACCTGGGTAGCACTTTCTGATTGGTGCCTATATGTTTCCATCAATCAGCAAGCGCTACACAGGCGGGGAACCAAAAATGGGCCGGCTTCTAAGCTTACACTAAAATAAAGATAAATCAGAAAATATCAAAGCGCCAGCTGACCGGCAGGGTTCAAAATGTGAAACCAATTTCTTCACAATTGGATTAAAACAAAGTGGTTTATTCAAAATGATATTAAAAATATTAAAACATAGATTCTTGGCAATTTTTTGACAATCTTAAAAGAGTTTAAAACAGTTGGTGTACAAATTCGGTATACATATAGTGGATTATCTAACATGGATCCACATGTTGCATTTAACAATAAAAGGTGCCTTCGAAATGAACAGTAAAACAAATGGTCCTATAGCAGTGTTATCTGTGGTAATTATGGATAACTTAAGTATGGTGGCTTGGAAACATCCAGAAATAAAATAAACGATCCTATAACAGTGCTACCTACTATAGGACCGGTTCTCAGATTATACAATAAAGTATATGATTCTGTGACAATGTTACCTGCTAGAATTTTTGCACAGTTTAAAACAGACCGGTTATTGATGAAAACAGACCGGTTATTGATGAAAATAAGATAATTTTGTTAATAGTCAAAGTTAAAGTGTTCCAAGTTAAGATAATTCCTCTTTCTGTGGTTTAACAGTCTATGTGAGGTATTATTGCCTGTAGCGGGGATTGGGCTTCAGCGTCAATAGACAATTTGCAGCTCCAGCGTCACCCAGGTCTTTATTCCTTCTGCCGAAAGAAATAATAATAGTGCAGATGGTTTTTCAAACAGATATATAAATTGGAATGCTACTCACCAGTCGACGCGTTTCGGTCAAACATAGACCTTTTTCAAGTCTTGAAAAAGGTCTATGTTTGACCGAAACGCGTCGACTGGTGAGTAGCATTCCAATTTATATATCTGTTTGAAAAACCATCTGCACTATTATTATTTCTTTCGGCAGAAGGAATAAAGACCTGGGTGACGCTGGAGCTGCAAATTGTCTATTGACGCTGAAGCCCAATCCCCGCTACAGGCAATAATACCTCACATAGACTGTTAAACCACAGAAAGAGGAATTATCTTAACTTGGAACACTTTAACTTTGACTATTAACGAAATTATCTTATTTTCATCTTTATTTTTTGGTTATTATTTTGTCGGCTGTAATCATGCTGGTCACTAGTGATATTTGAGGAATCCACTGGAGCACATTTTATTATTTGGGAGACAGCCGTGTTTTAAGTTTTGATTTCTATACACCTTTTTATACACCTTTTTTCATTGCCATATTTTGGATTTTTGGTTTTAAATATCGATACACAGTGTTTACTAGTATTAGCAATTTTGAATTATTATTTTTTTGCATTTCTACACATGGGACCTGGTAATTAGCACCAACCGAATTTTCTATTTTGTATTGTTTATTTTGACTTTTTCACGAACTTACCTGTCACACAATTAGCGTGTATTCAGCACACATCCTCTTCTCTTTCCGCTAGCGGAGAACGGTCACTGATCCTTGTGAGGTACAGTCGATCGGTTCTATTCTTTCAACTTAAAGCATAAGGAACTAGTACGGGTTGAGGCCACAGCCCACTTTCTACTTATTTGAAAATATATCCACAGAGAGATAAAACTACTCTGGCCATATTCGTGTGTAAAAGCTACTTTCAAACATAACCGCATTAGAGATATCAATAACCGGTCTGTTTTAAACTGTGCAAAAATTCTAGCAGGTAACATTGTCACAGAATCATATACTTTATTGTATAATCTGAGAACCGGTCTGATAACTATAGTAGGTAGCACTGTTATAGGATCGTTTATTTTATTTCTGGATGTTTCCAAGCCACCATACTTAAGTTATCCATAATTACCACAGATAACACTGCTATAGGACCATTTGTTTTACTGTTCATTTCGAAGGCACCTTTTATTGTTAAATGCAACATGTGGGATCCATGTTAGATAATCCACTATATGTATACCGAATTTGTACACCAACTGTTTTAAACTCTTTTAAGATTGTCAAAAAATTGCCAAGAATCTATGTTTTAATATTTTTAATATCATTTTGAATAAACCACTTTGTTTTAATCCAATTGTGAAGAAATTGGTTTCACATTTTGAACCCTGCCGGTCAGCTGGCGCTTTGATATTTTCTGATTTTTCTTAAACGTTTCTGACCACTAGGGGTCACCCATCAGAGCTAAGGGTCCAATTAGTAGTAGGCGCTAAGTGATTTCTTCTCACTAAAATAAAGATACCAAGAGAACGAAGAAAATTTGATAATAGGAGTAAATTAGAAATTTGCTTAAAATTGCATGCTCTATCTGAATCATTAAAGTTTAATTTTGACTAGAATATCCCTTTAAATAACAGGAATCTAAAGCTTAGAAGACGGCACTTTTTTGGTTCAGCTAAATGTAGCCACAAATCAGCAAGCACTACCCAGGGTTCTGAACCAAAAACATAATTTATGTAAGAACTTACCTGATAAATTAATTTCTTTCATATTAGCAAGAGTCCATGAGCTAGTGACGTATGGGATATACATTCCTACCAGGAGGGGCAAAGTTTCCCAAACCTCAAAATGCCTATAAATACACCCCTCACCACACCCACAATTCAGTTTAACGAATAGCCAAGAAGTGGGGTGATAAAAAAGTGCGAAAGCATATAAAATAAGGAATTGGAATAATTGTGCTTTATACAAAATCATAACCACCACAAAAAAAGGGCGGGCCTCATGGACTCTTGCTAATATGAAAGAAATGAATTTATCAGGTAAGTTCTTACATAAATTATGTTTTCTTTCATGTAATTAGCAAGAGTCCATGAGCTAGTGACGTATGGGATAATGACTACCCAAGATGTGGATCTTTCCACACAAGAGTCACTAGAGAGGGAGGGATAAAATAAAGACAGCCAATTCCTGCTGAAAATAATCCACACCCAAAATAAAGTTTAACGAAAAACATAAGCAGAAGATTCAAACTGAAACCGCTGCCTGAAGTACTTTTCTACCAAAAACTGCTTCAGAAGAAGAAAATACATAAAAATGGTAGAATTTAGTAAAAGTATGCAAAGAGGACCAAGTTGCTGCTTTGCAAATCTGGTCAACCGAAGCTTCATTCCTAAACGCCCAGGAAGTAGAAACTGACCTAGTAGAATGAGCTGTAATTCTCTGAGGCGGAGTTTTACCCGACTCAACATAGGCAAGATGAATTAAAGATTTCAACCAAGATGCCAAAGAAATGGCAGAAGCTTTCTGGCCTTTTCTAGAACCGGAAAAGATAACAAATAGACTAGAAGTCTTACGGAAAGATTTCGTAGCTTCAACATAATATTTCAAAGCTCTAACAACATCCAAAGAATGCAACGATTTCTCCTTAGAATTCTTAGGATTAGGACATAATGAAGGAACCACAATTTCTCTACTAATGTTGTTGGAATTCACAACTTTAGGTAAAAATTCAAAAGAAGTTCGCAACACCGCCTTATCCTGATGAAAAATCAGAAAAGGAGACTCACAAGAAAGAGCAGATAATTCAGAAACTCTTCTGGCAGAAGAGATGGCCAAAAGGAACAAAACTTTCCAAGAAAGTAATTTAATGTCCAATGAATGCATAGGTTCAAACGGAGGAGCTTGAAGAGCTCCCAGAACCAAATTCAAACTCCAAGGAGGAGAAATTGACTGAATGACAGGTTTTATACGAACCAAAGCTTGTACAAAACAATGAATATCAGGAAGAATAGCAATCTTTCTGTGAAAAAGAACAGAAAGAGCAGAGATTTGTCCTTTCAAAGAACTTGCGGACAAACCCTTATCTAAACCATCCTGAAGAAACTGTAAAATTCTCGGTATTCTAAAAGAATGCCAGGAAAAATGATGAGAAAGACACCAAGAAATATAAGTCTTCCAGACTCTATAATATATCTCTCGAGATACAGATTTACGAGCCTGTAACATAGTATTAATCACAGAGTCAGAGAAACCTCTTTGACCAAGAATCAAGCGTTCAATCTCCATACCTTTAAATTTAAGGATTTCAGATCCTGATGGAAAAAAGGACCTTGTGACAGAAGGTCTGGTCTTAACGGAAGAGTCCACGGTTGGCAAGAGGCCATCCGGACAAGATCCGCATACCAAAACCTGTGAGGCCATGCCGGAGCTACCAGCAGAACAAACGAGCATTCCTTCAGAATCTTGGAGATTACTCTTGGAAGAAGAACTAGAGGCGGAAAGATATAGGCAGGATGATACTTCCAAGGAAGTGATAATGCATCCACTGCCTCCGCCTGAGGATCCCGGGATCTGGACAGATACCTGGGAAGTTTCTTGTTTAGATGGGACGCCATCAGATCTATTTCTGGAAGTTCCCACATTTGAACAATCTGAAGAAATACCTCTGGGTGAAGAGACCATTCGCCCGGATGCAACGTTTGGCGACTGAGATAATCCGCTTCCCAATTGTCTATACCTGGGATATGAACCGCAGAGATTAGACAGGAGCTGGATTCCGCCCAAACCAAAATTCGAGATACTTCTTTCATAGCCAGAGGACTGTGAGTCCCTCCTTGATGATTGATGTATGCCACAGTTGTGACATTGTCTGTCTGAAAACAAATGAACGATTCTCTCTTCAGAAGAGGCCAAAACTGAAGAGCTCTGAAAATTGCACGGAGTTCCAAAATATTGATCGGTAATCTCACCTCCTGAGATTCCCAAACTCCTTGTGCCGTCAGAGATCCCCACACAGCTCCCCAACCTGTGAGACTTGCATCTGTTGAAATTACAGTCCAGGTCGGAAGCACAAAAGAAGCCCCCTGAATTAAACGATGGTGATCTGTCCACCATGTTAGAGAGTGTCGAACAATCGGTTTTAAAGATATTAATTGAGATATCTTCGTGTAATCCTTGCACCATTGCTTCAGCATACAGAGCTGAAGAGGTCGCATGTGAAAACGAGCAAAGGGGATCGCGTCCGATGCAGCAGTCATAAGACCTAGAATTTCCATGCATAAGGCTACCGAAGGGAATGATTGTGACTGAAGGTTTCGACAAGCTGCAATCAATTTTAGACGTCTCTTGTCTGTTAAAGACAGAGTCATGGACACTGAATCCATCTGGAAACCCAGAAAGGTTACCCTTGTCTGAGGAATCAAAGAACTTTTTGGTAAATTGATCCTCCAACCATGATCTTGAAGAAACAACACAAGTCGATTCGTATGAGATTCTGCTAAATGTAAAGACTGAGCAAGTACCAAGATATCGTCCAAATAAGGAAATACCACAATACCCTGTTCTCTGATTACAGACAGAAGGGCACCGAGAACCTTTGTAAAAATTCTTGGAGCTGTAGCTAGGCCAAACGGCAGAGCCACAAACTGGTAATGCTTGTCCAGAAAAGAGAATCTCAGGAACTGATAATGATCTGGATGAATCGGAATATGCAGATATGCATCCTGTAAATCTATTGTGGACATATAATTCCCTTGCTGAACAAAAGGCAAGATAGTCCTTACAGTTACCATCTTGAACGTTGGTATCCTTACATAACGATTCAATATTTTTAGATCCAGAACTGGTCTGAAGGAATTCTCCTTCTTTGGTACAATGAAGAGATTTGAATAAAACCCCATCCCCTGTTCCGGAACTGGAACTGGCATAATTACTCCAGTCAACTCTTAGATCTAAAACACATTTCAGAAATGCTTGAGCTTTTACTGGATTTACTGGGACACGGGAAAGAAAAAATCTCTTTGCAGGAGGTCTCATCTTGAAACCAATTCTGTACCCTTCTGAAACAATGCTCTGAATCCAAAGATTGTGAACAGAATTGAACCAAATTTCCTTGAAAAAACATAAACCTGCCCCCTACCAGCTGAGCTGGAATGAGGGCCGCACCTTCATGTGGACTTAGAAGCAGGCTTTGCCTTTCTAGCTGGCTTGGATTTATTCCAGACTGGAGATGGTTTCCAAACTGAAACTGCTCCTGAGGATGAAGGATCAGGCTTTTGTTCTTTGTTGAAACGAAAGGAACGAAAACGATTATTAGCCCTGTTTTTACCTTTAGATTTTTTATCCTGTGGTAAAAAAGTTCCTTTCCCACCAGTAACAGTTGAAATAATGGAATCCAACTGAGAACCAAATAATTTGTTACCCTGGAAAGAAATGGAAAGTAAAGTTGATTTAGAAGCCATATCAGCATTCCAAGTTTTAAGCCATAAAGCTCTTCTAGCTAAAATAGCTAGAGACATAAACCTGACATCAACTCTGATAATATCAAAAATGGCATCACAGATAAAATTATTAGCATGCTGAAGAAGAATAATAATATCATGAGAATCACAATGTGTTACTTGTTGCGCTAAAGTTTCCAACCAAAAAGTTGAAGCTGCAGCAACATCAGCCAAAGATATAGCAGGTCTAAGAAGATTACCTGAACACAGATAAGCTTTTCTTAAAAAGGATTCAATTTTCCTATCTAGAGGATCCTTAAATGAAGTACCATCTGACGTAGGAATAGTAGTACGTTTAGCAAGGGTAGAAATAGCCCCATCAACTTTAGGGATCTTGTCCCAAAATTCTAATCTGTCAGACGGCACAGGATATAATTGCTTAAAACGTTTAGAAGGAGTAAATGAATTACCCAAATTATCCCATTCTTTGGAAATTACTGCAGAAATAGCATTAGGAACAGGAAAAACTTCTGGAATAACCACAGGAGCTTTAAATACCTTATCCAAACGTTTAGAATTAGTATCAAGAGGACCAGAATCCTCTATTTCTAAAGCAATTAGTACTTCTTTAAGTAAAGAACGAATAAATTCCATTTTAAATAAATATGAAGATTTATCAGCATCAACCTCTGAGACAGAATCCTCTGAACCAGAGGAGTCATCAGAATCAGAATGATGATGTTCATTTAAAAATTCATCTGTAGGGAGAGTTTTAAAAGATTTTTTACGTTTACTGGAAGGAGAAATAACAGACATAGCCTTCTTTATGGATTCAGAAACAAAATCTCTTATATTATCAGGAACATTCTGCACCTTAGATGTTGAAGGAACTGCAACAGGCAATGGTACTTTACTAAAGGAAATATTATCTGCTTTAACAAGTTTGTCATGACAATCAATACAAACAACAGCTGGAGGAATAGCTACCAAAAGTTTACAGCAGATACACTTAGCTTTGGTAGATTCAGCACTAGACAGCGATTTTCCTGTAGTATCTTCTGACTCAGATGCAACGTGAGACATCTTGCAATATGTAAGAGAAAAAAACAACATATATATAAAGCAAAATTGATCAAATTCCTTAAATGACAGTTTCAGGAATGGGAAAAAATGCCAAAGAACAAGCTTCTAGCAACCAGAAGCAATGAAAAATGAGACTTAAATAATGTGGAGACAAAAGCGACGCCCATATTTTTTCGCGCCAAATAAGACGCCCACATTATTTGGCGCCTAAATGCTTTTGGCGCCAAAAATGACGCCACATCCGGAACGCCGACATTTTTGGCGCAAAATAACGTCAAAAAATGACGCAACTTCCGGCGACACGTATGACGCCGGAAACGGAAATAGAATTTTTGCGCCAAAAAAATCCGCGCCAAGAATGACGCAATAAAATGAAGCATTTTCAGCCCCCGCGAGCCTAACAGCCCACAGGGAAGAGTCAAATTTTTGAAGGTAAGAAAAAATGATTAAATCAAATGCATTATCCCAAATATGAAACTGACTGTCTGAAAATAAGGAAAGTTGAACATTCTGAGTCAAGGCAAATAAATGTTTGAATACATATATTTAGAACTTTATAAACAAAGTGCCCAACCATAGCTTAGAGTGTCACAGAAAATAAGATTTACTTACCCCAGGACACTCATCTACATGTTTGTAGAAAGCCAAACCAGTACTGAAACGAGAATCAGCAGAGGTAATGGTATATATAAGAGTATATCGTCGATCTGAAAAGGGAGGTAAGAGATGAATCTCTACGACCGATAACAGAGAACCTATGAAATAGACCCCGTAGAAGGAGATCACTGCATTCAAATAGGCAATACTCTCCTCACATCCCTCTGACATTCACTGCACGCTGAGAGGAAAACCGGGCTCCAACTTGCTGCGGAGCGCATATCAACGTAGAATCTAGCACAAACTTACTTCACCACCTCCATCGGAGGTAAAGTTTGTAAAACTGAATTGTGGGTGTGGTGAGGGGTGTATTTATAGGCATTTTGAGGTTTGGGAAACTTTGCCCCTCCTGGTAGGAATGTATATCCCATACGTCACTAGCTCATGGACTCTTGCTAATTACATGAAAGAAATTAGGCTGGCTCCTTAGCATACAGTCCTGCTTTTCAAATACAGATACCAAGAGAACAAAGAAAAATTCATTATAGGAGTAAATAAGAAAGTTGCTTAAAATTGCATCTGATAATAAATCTGAAATTTAAATAAGTTATCAATAAATAATCTAGAGATCTAAAATATATTCAAATAAAAAAGGATATGTCCAATAAGTGATGTAATCAAAACCGATGGTCTTGAAAAAACCCTCAAAGTGAAAAAATAAAAATAAATATATATATACTGTGTGTATGTGTATATATATATATATATATATATATATATATATATATATATATATATATATATATATATATATTTTAACTCTTTGATGTACCAAATGGTATAGAGAGTATGTTTGACGGTATCTTACTCACATGAGGTGGAGCTGTAATAAGCTTATTCACTGCGCACACCTGCTTTTATACAGGCAGGCAAACAGTCTCCCATGGGCTTTAAGAAATTCAATTTATTCAAATATATAAAATATGGTTAAAACATCCAATACACTAAAATACATATGTATAATCAGAGTCCTTTTTGGGAAAAGTTGATCTCAACTGCAAGCGGTTCACCCTAAATGCGGATGGATGCGGATACAGGGCAGCTTTCACACTGCTCACGATTTCCACTCCCAATACTTGCAGGGGCCACACTCCTCCTCTGATAAGATTGGGTATATACGGATAAGTCCCATGAGGGAGATATGATCCGACGTACGTTTTATCGTTAACCAACGGCTTTTTCAAGGAAGTGCGCAGATGAAACCAGAAGAATTTTAAACCGGTGAGGCCACAGGAACATGAAGTGGTGATCTTTGAAGACTCCATATTTGTTGTGGGCAATGTCGTTATAGTCCCCAAAGAAATAAATTAAAAAGTCTCTGCCTGCCATCTTTGTTAAGGGCATTAACCTCATAGTATCTTATGCAGGTGTAGTAATGCATCATGCCCAGACATAATCCAGATAATAAACAAGAGCACTTATTGATCATAAATAATTGTAATTCATGATACACAATGTCAGCATAAATTTGCTATTTAAAACATGCATATATTTAATAAAAAAATACACAATTGATACAATATTACATAGACAAAAAAAAAAAAATTATAAAAAAATGATGCATCTCAAAATTGCGTTTCATATACCTTTAAAGGGACTGTATACACCAGTTTGCATATAACCTGTACTAGTGTACAATGTCCCTTTAACACAAGCTGAACTGAACATGGGACAAACTTAAAGGGACATTAAACACTTTGAGATAGTAATATATAATAAAAAATCATATACATAAAAAACTCTGCAATATACTTGTATTATTTATTTTGTCCCCTTTTCTTGTAATTCCATTCTGAAATTGTGAGCTTTTCATTTTCAGTGCAGAACACTTTTATATTCCAGGCAGCCATTGGCTGCACACTCTAGTGACCTATTTATAACTGTCCCTAATTGGCCACAGCAGAGAAGGTAACCTAAGTTACAACATGGCAGCTCCCATTGTTTAATAGACAATAAAACTTTACACTTATATTGTCAATATTTAAACAGTTAATAAAACTTTAAAAAATGCATCTACAGGTTATTCTCAGACTAATCTTTTCTTTGAGTGCATCATTCTATCTAGCATTTGTTTAGTGTTTAATGTCCCTTTAAAGGACCAGTAAATACAGTAGATTTGCATAATCAACAAATGCATGATAACAAGACAATGCAATAGCACTTAGTCCGAAGTTTAAATGAGAAGTAGATTTGTTTCTGACAATTTGCAAAGTTATGTCTATTTTCAATCTTCATGTATCTTGCGACAGCCATCAACCAATCACAAATGCATATACAGACCACGTGACAGCCATCAGCCAGTCACAAATGCATGTACGTACCATGTGACAGCCATCAGCCAATCACAAATGCAAATACGTACCATGTGACAGCCATCAGCCAGTCACAAATGCATATACATACCATGTGACAGCCATCAGCCAGTCACAAATGCATATACGTATATTCTATGGTGACTCAAAAGCGTAAATATAAAAAGACATTTTGTTAATGGAAGTAAATTGGAAAGCTATTTAAAATTGCTGCTCTACCTGAATCATGAAAGTTTAATTTTGGCTTGAGTGTCCCTTTAGCAGGCAGGGACAGAAAAAAAAAAGAAGATAAAGAGACTGTCCCGAGAAAAACAGGACAGTTGGCAACTATGCGACTGCCTGGGATCAGTGTTATGATGCCCCCCCCCTTTAGCATGGCAGTGTGCGAGAGACCGCTAGAGCCTTCCCTATTCATATGTTTTACTGTCATTCTAAAGTTAGTCTCAGGTATATCATTGTCCTGTTTTTTACACAGAAATGGAAGTTACAAAGCTGGCAGGTATGGTCATTTACTATATGACCACTGATTTATTACACATAACAACATCAAATACATTGCAACACTCAAAGTCCTTCAAATAGTTATTTAAAGTCTACTGTCAAATCATACAAGAAAAATGAACCAATTAGAGTTATAAAAAATACAGTCTTGGACTATAACCCAAACGGCTGAATAGTTTGGAATGCAGGATTTAAAGGGATAGTCTAGTCAAAGTTAAACTTTCATGATTCCGATAGAACATGCAATTTTAAGCAACTTTCTAATTTACTCCTATTATCAATTTTTCTTCATTCTCTTGGTATCTTTATTTTAAAAAGCTGGAATCTAAGTATAGAAGCCGGCCATTTTTGGTTCAGCACCTGGGTAGTGCTTGCTGATTGGTGTCTAAATGTAGCCATCCAAATCAGCAAGCGCCTGGGTGATGAGGGAAGTGGGGGGATGTATTTAAGCCTTTGGCTGGAGTGTCTTTGCCTCCTCCTGGTGGCCAGGTTCTGAATTTCCCAAAAGTAACGAATGCAGCTGTGGACTCTCCCCGTTTAAGAAGAAAACGGCAGCAAACACATAAGTGGATTACTGTAGTTCTTGGTTATGTCAAAACTTGTTGCTACAGCTCCAAAGTGTTGGGTGTCTCCAAACTAGTGCTAGATAGAACCCGAATGCCACTTTACAGAGCACTGCATGAAAGTCTGTTTATTATTACATTGATTTTTAGAGAACCAACAGATTCCACAGCACTAAAAATAGGTTTAATATAAAAAGGTAGAATTTAAGAGGCAGATTATGGACCAGATGACTGGAATGTGAGGAGGTAACAAGAAAGAAAGAGAGCAGGTTTAAGCAGGGTTAGTGTTTGGCTAAACTGGGTCATTGTCACCTTAAAGTGAATGGAAATGTTCATGAACAAGTGCCCGTTTTTTAAAAATACTATTAAAAACGGGGGCACTTTCATTCATGAAAGTTTACATTGCAGCGTATTTCAGAAATACCTTTTTTCTTCAGTAAAGCCGGATCGCCGATCCCCCGCCCGCAGTTTCTCTGTCCTTACATCACAAATGACGAAAACGGCTTCCTCCCATCATGGCTTCCCCCCCCCCAGAGCGTCCATCTCGTGAGACCACGCCGTGATTGGAGGAAGCAGGTTTCGTCATTGCTGTGTAAGTACAGCAGGAAGAAGTGGGCGGGAGATCGCCGATCCGGCTTTGGTGAAGAAGAAGGTATTTGTAAAATACGCTGCAATGTAAACTTTGATGAATGAAAGTGCCCCTGTTTTTAATAGTATTTTTAAAAACCGGGCACTAATTCATGAAAATTTACATTCACTTTAAGTGGAATTGATTGTACTAGAGATTAAAAATTACTTACAATTGTGACGTGCTCAATGTAACTACGCTCCTGTTTACAATGTCATGCTGGAAGATTTTCACATTAAAAACATACGGCCAGATTACGAGTTTTGCGGTAAGAGGGGTGCGGTGCTAACTTGCACGTTATTGTCACCGCTCACTTACCTACAGCGCTGGTATTACAGGTTTTTATAAACCCGGCGTTAAAGACAAGAAGTGAGCGTAGAGCAAAATTGAGCTCAATACCGCACTCCAATATCAGCGCTGCTTAAGTCAGCGGTGAGCTGGTTGTACGTGCTCGTGCACGATTTCCCCATAGACATCAATAGGGAGAGCCGGCTGAGAAAAAGTCTAACACCTGCAATAAAGCGGCGTAAAGCTCTGTAACGCAGCCCCATAGATTCCTATGGAGAAACACATTTTATGTTTACACCTAACACCCTAACATAAACCCTGAGTCTAAACACCCCTAATCTTACACTTATTAACCCCTGATCTGCCGCCCCCTACATCGCCATTATACTTATTAACCCCCTAATCTGCCGCTCCGGACATCTCCGCCACTATAATAAACATATTAACCCCTAAACCGCCGCACTCCCGCATCACAAACATTAGTTAAATATTATAAACCCCTAATCTGCCGCCCCTAACATCGCCGCCACCTGCCTACAATTATTAACCCCTAATCTGACGCCCCCAACGTCACCGCCACTATACTATATTTATTAACCCCTAAACCTAAGTCTAACCCTAACACCCCCTAACTTAAATATAATTAAAATAAATCTAAAGAAAACCTACTATTAATAACTAAATAATTCCTATTTAAAACTAAATACTTACCTATAAAATAAACCCTAAACTAGTTACAATATAACTAATAGTTACATTGTATCTAGCTTAGGGTTTATTTTTATTTTACAGGCAAGTTTGTATTTATTTTAACTAGGTAGAATAGTTAGTAAATAGTTATTAACTATTTACTAACTACCTAGCTAAAATAAATACAAATTTACCTGTAAAATAAAACCTAACCTAAGTTACACAAACACCTAACACTACACTACACTTAAATAAATTACCTAAATTAAATACAATTAACTAAATTAAATACAAATACCTAAATTACAAAAAAAAACACTAAATTGCACAAAATAAAAAACAAATTACAAGATATTAAAACTAATTACACCTAATCTAATAGCCCTATCAAAATAAAAAAGCCCCCCCCCCCCAAAAAAAAAAAACCCTAGCATAAACTAAATTACCAATGGCCCTTAAAAGGGCTTTTTGCTGTGCATTGCCCCAAAGAAATCAGCTCTTTTACCTGTAAAAAATATACAAACAACCCCCCAACAGTAAAACCCACCACCCACACAACCAACCCCCCAAATAAAACCCTAACTAAAAAAAATAAGCCCCCCATTGCCCTGAAAAGGGCATTTGGATGGGCATTGCCCTTAAAAGGCCATTTAGCTCTATTGCAGCCCAAAGCCCTAACCTAAAAATAAAACCCACCCAATAAACCCTTAAAAAAACCTTACACTAACCCCTGAAGATCCACTTACAGTTTTGAAGAACTGACATCCATCCTCAACGAAGCCGGGAGAAGTCTTCATCCAAGCCGGGAGAAGTGGTCCTCCAGACAGGCAGAAGTCTTCATCCAGACGGCATCTTCTATCTTCATCCATCCGGCCCGGAGCGGGTCCATCTTCAAGACATCCGGCGCGGAGCATCCTCTTCTGCCGTAGACTACCCGACGAATGAAGCCAATCTGAATTAAGGTTGAAAAATCCTATTGGCTGATCCAATCAGCCAATAGGATTGAACTTCAATCCTATTGGCCGATCCAATCAGCTTGCATTCTATTGGCTGTTTTGTTTTTTACAGGTAAAAGAGCCCCGCAAAAGGCCCTTTTAAGGGCTATTGGTAGTTTAGTTTAGGCTAGGGGCTTTTTTTATTTTGGGGGGGGGATTTTTTTATTTTAATAGGGCTATTAGATTAGATGTAATTAGTTTAAATATCTTGTTATTTGTTTTTTATTTTGTGTAATTTAGTGGGGGTTTTGTAATTTAGGTAATTTTATTTAATTTAGTTAATTGTATTTAATTTAGGTAATTTATTTAATTGTAGTGTAAGGTTAGGTGTTAGGTAAAATAAATACAAATTTACCTGTAAAATAAAACCTAGCCTGTCTTACACTAAGTAGTTATTAAATAGTTAATAAACTATTTAGTAACTATTCTACCTAGTTAAAATAAATACAAACTTGCCTGTAAAATAAAAATAAACCCTAAGATAGATACAATGTAACTGTTATATTGTAGCTAGCTTAGGGTTTATTTTATAGGTAAGTATTTAGTTTTAAATAGGAATTATTTAGTTATTAATTGTAGGTTTTAATTAGATTTATTTTAATTATATTTAAGTTAGGGGGTGTTAGGGTTAGACTTAGCTTTAGGGGTTAATAAATATAGTATAGTGGCGGCAGATTAGGGGTTAATAAATGTAGGTAGGTGGTGGCGATGTTAGGGACAGCAGATTAGGGGTTAATAATATTTAACTAGTGTTTACGATGCGAGAGTGCGGCGATTTAGGGATTAATATGTTTATTATAGTGGCGGCGATGTCGGGAGCGGCAGATTAGGGGTTAATAATTTTATTTTAGTGTTTGGGATGCGGGAGGACCTCGGTTTATGGGTTAATAGGTAGTTTATGGGTGTTAGTGTACTTTTTAGAACTTTACAATGCTGTAGCATAAAACTCATAACTACTGACTTTAGAATGCGTTACAAATCTTGCAGGATAGGTTGTACCGCTCACTTTTTGGCCTAAAAAAAAAAAAAAAAGCTTGTAATACTGGCGCTATGGAAGTCCCATTGAAAAAAGTTGATTTACGGTAAGGCCAAAAAAGTGTGCGGGACAGCTGTACCTACAAGACTCGTAAGCAGCGGTAGTAAAAAAGCAGCGTTATGAGGCTTAACGCTGCTTTTTTACTCATAACGCAAAACTCGTAATCTAGCCGATTGTCAGTGGAATGTTTTATTCATTAAAAACCCTCATGAATGCCCTAAAGCCTCAGAGCACTTTAATAACGTACAGAATCACATAAAATGTGTAATAAGGTTCCCAGATGCCTTCTGAGAGTCTGTGACTAACATAATTAGCACGGTTCCTGAAAAGAGCAGGTTTTACAGATGTCAAAATCAACTCCTATCACAACCCGCAGAAAGTGGGGGGGGGGGAGAGAGAGAGAGAGAGAGACACAGAGAGAGAGAGAGACAGAGAGAGAGACAGAGAGAGAGACAGAGAGAGAGACAGAGAGAGAGACAGAGAGAGAGACAGAGAGAGACAGAGAGAGAGACAGAGAGAGACAGAGAGAGAGACAGAGAGAGAGACAGAGAGAGACAGAGAGAGAGACAGAGAGAGACAGAGAGAGAGAGAGATAGATAGAGAGAGAGAGAGAGAGAGAGAGAGAGATAAGCCTGCAATAAACAGAGCTATCCAAAATAAAAAAATAAAGCTAAACTAATACCCCTATAAAAAAAATCCCCCCCCAAAATAAAAGCACCCCCTAATCTAATACTAAAACTACCAATAGCCAGTGAATATAAATTTTGATACTAAAATGCCCGGTTTTTAAAACTTTGATTAAAAACAGGGGCACTTTACTTCATCAAAATTTACATTTCACTCCTGTTGTGACATAAATACTTACCTTTTAAACTTCACAGCAGCTCCAGCTTCCTCCAGTCTCACAAGCCATTTCTGATGTCAGAAATGATTGATAGGTCATCCTCCAATCACAGTTTGCCCCCCGGGGGATTCAGTGTCTGATTCACTGCTGTGATTGGAGGAAGCCGGATGCCTCATTTTAGACCTAGGAAGAGGCTTTGAAACGGGTGGAGGAAGCTGGAGCTGCTGTGAATATTAAAAGGTAAGTTTATTTTCACAACAGGAGTGAAATTAAAATTTTGATGAATTAAACTGCCCCTGTTTTTAATCGAAGTTTTAAAAACCGGGCACTTTAGCATCAAAATTTACATTCACTTTAAGGCTTTTGTAGGGCATTGCCCTAAGTTAAACAGCTTTTACCTAAATAAATTACCCCCTTACAGTAAAACCCCCACCCACCAAACCCCCCAAAACAAAAAAACACTAAAAAAAAAAAAAAAAAAACTTAACTACCCATTGCCCCTAAAGGTACATTTGTATGGGCATTGCCTTTAAAAGGGCATTCAGCTCTTTTACTGCCTTTAAAGGGTCAATCAGCTCTTTTCCCAGCCCAAAAAACCCTAATCTAAAAAAACAAAACAAAAAAAAAACACCCCAAAAAAAAAAAAAAGCCTATGACTAGACTAAGCCCCAAATAGGTACTCACCGTTCCTGAAGTCCGGCGGAGAAGGTCTTCTTCCAGGCGGCTCCATCATCTTCTATCTTCATCCGGAGCGAAGGCGGTGCGGAGCGAAGGTGCAGAGCTGTCTTCCCGATGCCTGGATCCTCCGCGGCGGTCCTCAACGGCGGTGGTCCTCGGCGGCATGGAGGCTCCTCTTCATCTGATGTCCATCGTACACTGAAGATTGAATGCAAGGTACCACAATCAATTTGGGGTACCTTGCATTCCTATTGGCGGAAATTTTGAAATCAGCCAATAGGATTAGAGCTACTGAAATCCTATTGGCTGTCAACATTTTTTATTTTTTTATGATTAGAGATTTAATGGGCTGGAAAAGAGCTGATTGCCCTTTTAAGGGCAATGCCCATACAAATGACTAGTTTAGATTTTTTTAGTGTTATTTTTATTTTTTTGGGGGTGGGGTTTTTTTACTGTTAGGGGGGATTTAGTAATTTTTAAATGTAAAAGAGCTGTTTAACTTAGGGCAATGCCCTACAAAAGGCCCTTTTAAGGGCTATTGGTAGTTTAGTTTAGGGGTGTTTTTATTTTGGGGGGGCTTTTCATTTTCATAGGGATTAGGTTAAAAAAAATATATTTTTGATAATATAGTTTATTTTTTTCTGTAATTTTAGATTTTTTTATTTTTTCTAATTTTAGATTATTTTTTTTGTAATTTAATGTTAGGTGTTATTGGGGTTAATTTAGGGGGTGTTAGGTTAGGGGGCTTAGTAATTAAATTAGTTATTTGCGTTGTGGGGGGTTGGCGGTTTAGGAGTTAATAGGTTAATTAGGTTTATTGTGATGTGGGGGGTTGGCGGTTAAGGGGTTAATATTTTAATTATGTTATTTGCGGATTAGAGGTTAATTACTTTATTATTTTGCGATGTGGGGGTTTGGCGGTTTAGGGGTTAATAGGTTTATTGCGATGTGGGTGGTTGGCGGTTTAGGGGTTAATAGGTTAATTAGGTTTATTGTGATGTGGGGGTTGGCGGTTAAGGGGTTAATATTTTAATTATGTTATTTGCGGATTAGGGGTTAATTACTTTATTATTTTGCGATGTGGGGGTTTGTGGTTTCAGTGTTTGTTAATACTTTGTGTGGGAAATTAGTTTTTTTTGTTATACTTCGTGCGGGCAGTTATGTGTTTATTTATTTCTTGTGGGTGGTTACGTGTTTTTTCGTTATTTTGTGCGGGCGGTTGCGTGTTTTTTTTTTTTTAAGGCTTCGGGTTTGCCTACGCTGCATCCAGATGGATTGAATCCACCTGGTGTGGATTCTTTCACCAACCTGCCATTTTCAGAATCCACCGGGATGCAGCTTTGCTGCATCCAGGTGGATTCTTTTGGCTGCGCGCCATGTGAGGCAGCCAACATTCTTTTGGCTGCCTCACACAGCCAACATTCCTTTGAAGATGCGTGCGCAACTGGCGACACCGACGGACGCGTTACAAATATAAATATATACACACACATACATACATACATACACACATATACATAAACATACACACACGCATACAGGTAGAAAACCCTTCATCCAAACTGCTTGGTACTGGAAAAGGTTTGGATTTCGGAATAGTTTGGATTTTAGAATATTTGCATCTTTAAAATGGGACCATTTGAGGGGTGAATGGGATCGACTGTAAACAAGAATATCTTATGTCTTTTAGACAATGTTTAAATGTTTTAACACAGCTTAAACCTGCAACTAAAGGTAGTTTTAGATATTTTTTTAATTTGTGACTTACAGGCAGGGAAAATAGTAATTTTTTTAAAACCCCATAAAATTACATATTTTAGGATAAACAGAATTAATATCCTACCATACATAAGAACACTTGCTAGCTTTTCCGCATGTATCATAGGCACCCTATATAATAGGCTTTTGTATATCAAAACAATAGCAATTGCAGGGAATTCAGCTTTGAAATAAAAAAAAAAAAAAAGAAGGCTGAAAGACGGCAATGATTAAGGTTTTGTGATTTCATAAGTGTACACAACGTACTGCTTAAAATCCAAGAAGTTGTGCATCTATTAAATAGTCACAGAGCTGGAACTGTTGATACGTGGGGGTGGGGCACCATTTTTCAATTTATTTTTTTGGCAACATGAGACAAATTTGGAATAGAATAAATGGTGACACCGACAAGGTCAAAGTCAGATGGGCTGATGCTGAAATATTAATATGCTCTGAAAACCAAGTAGCTTCTAAACCGTACTGCCTTAATAATCAGTATTTTCTTGCACACAGGACCAGCTGTCAATACAGATGTTAGTTAAATGCTTAAAAGAACATCCTGATACAAAAGTTATATTCTTAATTTTAGAGCATTAATCTGCATTACTAACCCTAGATAACTATGTTTTTAATCACAAAAAAGTAAACACACAGGTAAAGTACCATTATGGCCCCTTAATATGAAGCCAGAGTAGGATTGTGTGAAGGAAAGGAGGAAGGTGTGTTCCCTACACCAAGGCAAAAGTGTTAGGCAGGGGAGAGGGAGGGATGAGCCCTAAACTACAGAAAATTAAAGTTTGGAGAGGGGAGGCGGGAGCAAACATGAATAGCTTGTTGGGGGAACCCTACACTACAGAAAGAAATATTTATTAAATATTAAAAAAATAAAATAAGTAATAAATTTGTTACTGGCAGACAGGCAAGGCCAGCATTTTTATAGTAGAAAACAATGTTTTATAAATGATGCTAAAATTAAAGCTACAGAAGTGCTCCCAAGGCATTTGCGCTGATTTTCAATCACATCTTCTAAAGAAAATGAAATTCTAATAAAATGCATTATTCACTGGACATACGGCTCCTGCTTTAGGTGTACGCAAGAGCAGTGTAGGGGCGGCCGCCGCTGGAAGAGTCTCATGGGATCACTTTAGCTGCTGCGCACAGTTAAATAAGCTATTGTTATTAACACTATAGTAGCCGTACCCAAACAGTTAATGTTTAAAATTCTGACATTGCACAAAATTACAGCTCCTCCCCAATACTGATAAGAAATAGAAGCTATAATTTTATTTATAGATAAATAGTTCACTGACTCATTTTTTCATGTCCCCATTATAGGATGGAGACAAAGATTTATTTAATAGTTTTGCCTATCTGAGAATCTAATATCATGTTAAAGGGATATGAAAGATAGAGTGTTTCACATCCCTTTAGAGATACTGATACTAGAAAAAAGTTAAAACCATATGTAGCTAAACCATTCCACACACACACACACAGTTTATTTTACTAATTAACAGTGACACTAAAGATGTAGGGAAGAGGTTCCCTGTGTATCTAGCTAAGTAACAGAACCTAACTACAGATCTCAGTGAGTGACAATGTCAGGCTTATAGACACATCCCACCCCTCTCCTCCCAGCTGTATATAAACACAAGCAGGTCACAGGCAGATGACACATACCCTCTGCAGAAAAGTGCTAATGCAAAGTAAATATACTGTGTAAGTAAGACATGCCTGGTGCTTTAACATTTACATGAGATCCATACTAAATCACTATTGTATTGACCAGCACCAAATTCCTCCCTTACCTATACAGTCCATACACTACAGCAGGGTTCTTCAAACTTTTTCCCCCCCAAGACCCAGTGCCATAATACAACATACCTTTGTGACCCTATTTTTATGCTTGGTGTGGAAATTTCTGAAGTAAGATAGCGGCAATTTTTGGCAAAGTGACTAAAATTTGTGTGTACTTTATTCCTGTTTGTAGTCGCACTTGAGTGTTGTAAAATGTAATAACACACACACACACACACATGCTCTCCTACAACACACACACTCTCCTACAACACACACACACACACACTCTACTACAACACACACACTCTCCTACAACACACACACACATGCTCTCCCACAACACACACGCTCTCCTACAACACACACACGCTCTCCTACAACACACACACACATGCTCTCCCACAACACACACACATGCTCTCCCACAACACACACACACTCCTACAACACACACTCTCCAACAACACACACAAACTCTCCTACAACACACACTCTCCTACAACACACACATACACACTCTCCTACAACACACACACACGCTCTCCTACAACACACACACACGCTCTCCCACAACACACACACACATGCTCTCCTACAACACACACACACGCTCTCCTACAACACACACACACAAACGCTCTCCTACAACACACACACACGCTCTCCCACAACACACACACATATGCTCTCCTACAACACACACACACATGCTCTCCTACAACACACACACACAAACGCTCTCCTACAACACACACACACGCTCTCCCACAACACACACACATGCTCTCCTACAACACACACACACAAACGCTCTCCTACAACACACTCCTACAACACACACACATGCTCTCCTACAACACACACACATGCTCTCCTACAACACACACACACTCTCCTACAACACACACACACTCTCCTACAACACACACACACGCTCTCCTACAACACACACACACGCTCTCCTACAACACACACACACGCTCTCCTACAACACACACACATGCTCTCCTACAACACACACACACATGCTCTCCTACAACACACACACGCTCTCCTACAACACACACACACTCTCCTACAACACACACTCTCCTACAACACACACTCTCCTACAACACACATGCTCTCCTACAACACACACACACACACACACTCTCCCCCAACACACACACACACATGCTCTCCTACAACACACACACATGCTCTCCTACAACACACACACACACACGCTCTCCTACAACACACACACACTCTCCTACAACACACACACTCTCCTACAACACACACACACGCTCTCCCACAACACACACACACGCTCTCCCACAACACACACACATGCTCTCCCACAACACACACACATGCTCTCCCACAACACACACACATGCTCTCCCACAACACACACACATGCTCTCCTACAACACACACACATGCTCTCCTACAACACACACACATGCTCTCCCACAACACACACACACATGCTCTCCCACAACACACACACACGCTCTCCTACAACACACACACACGCTCTCCTACAACACACACACGCTCTCCCACAACACACACACGCTCTCCCACAACACACACACATGCTCTCCCACAACACACACACATGCTCTCCCACAACACACACACATGCTCTCCCACAACACACACACATGCTCTCCCACAACACACACACACATGCTCTCCCACAACACACACACATGCTCTCCTACAACACACACACACTTTCCTACAACACACACACACTTTCCTACAACACACACACACATGCTCTCCTACAACACACACACACACATGCCCTCCTACAACACACACACATGCTCTCCTACAACACACACACACACGCTCTCCTGCAACACACACACACACACGCTCTCCTACAACACACACACACGCTCTCCTACAACACACACATGCTCTCCTACAACACACACATGCTCTCCTACAACACACACACATGCTCTCCTACAACACACACACATGCTCTCCTACAACACACACATGCTCTCCTACAACACACACATGCTCTCCTACAACACACACATGCTCTCCTACAACACACACACATGCTCTCCTACAACACACACACATGCTCTCCCACAACACACACACATGCTCTCCCACAACACACACACATGCTCTCCTACAACACACACACATGCTCTCCCACAACACACACATGCTCTCCTACAACACACACACTTTCCTACAACACACACACACATGCTCTCCTACAACACACACACGCTCTCCCACAACACACACACATGCTCTCCTCCAACACACACACATGCTCTCCTCCAACACACACACATGCTCTCCTCCAACACACACACATGCTCTCCTCCAACACACACACACATGCTCTCCTCCAACACACACACACATGCTCTCCTCCAACACACACACACACATGCTCTCCCACAACACACACACACATGCTCTCCCACAACACACATGCTCTCCCACAACACACACACACATGCTCTCCCACAACACACACACACATGCTCTCCCACAACACACACACACATGCTCTCCCACAACACACACACACATGCTCTCCCACAACACACACACATGCTCTCCCACAACACACACACATGCTCTCCCACAACACACACACACATGCTCTCCTACAACACACACACACACATGCTCTCCTACAACACACACACACATGCTCTCCTACAACACACACACACAAACACCACATACACACTCATATATAAACACACCACAAAATACACACACATGCTCTCCTACAACACACACACAAACACTCACGCACAACACGCATCACACACACACAAACACTCTAAATACAACACACACCACATACACTCTCATATACAACACACCGCACAACACACACACACACACACGTTATGACCTAGTAAACATGGTGTTGCGACAGAGTATTGGGTCCCAACCCGTGGTTTAAAGAACCCTGTACTACAACATATATAAAACAGTCTACTGCACTCTCCCAACTAATTGTTGAAACCACTAGATTTTCTGATTGGAGATTTACAGTGCGCAATCCTGAGACACCTTAAAACACTGATTTGTAAACAAAATAGGTCCAATTTGCATATCAAGTAATCTGCTGCATATTTTTTTATATTTTTATTAAGATTTCATTGACTATATAAATTCCATTCTTTTTAAATTTAGTTTTTTTTTTTTTAATACAATATTAATTTCCCCCCTCCGGAAACACTAAAGCGCGAGTGTATATTAATCGTACTATCAGAACAAGCCTAGCTAAAGAGGAACGCGTGTCATTTCCTATGATATATGAAGGTCACGAGAGCGATGTTGAACTATCAGATGATAAAAGTGAGCTTATAAATAACAATGTTTTCAGCGACTGAATGGGAATTTGATGAACTTATTCACATCAGTTTGCCAACAGTTTTGTCACCGAGCAGAAAAAGTGTCATCTGGTTTATTATTATAGAATGGAATTTTTCAGGAGATAGAGCATTTTGCACAGTCTTGGCTCAGGGAACTATTGACTGCTCCCAGTAACAGGAAATTATTGTCTGGCACTACTGAGAAGGATTTGCAATAGCTTGTTGTGGAAAATGTTAGTGTCCTGGTGGTTAAGAATATTGTGAATATCATCTAGAACAGGGATGGTAAACTGGTGGCACGAGGACCATGTGTTACACTCTGTTCTCAATTTTGGCACCACGGGGGGGATGTTTTTGTGGTCCTAGCAAAATGTAGAACTTAAAATGTTTGCTTTGAGTGGCCTCAACTCAAAAGAGAGGTCAACGACAGACAGAGGGTACCCTGCAACCGTACCTAAATCTGGTCCTGTGTACTGTAGACTTATAGGAAATATATTATTATCTATGTGCTTAACTTCTTCTTACCGTTAGGACGTTCCATGTGCTGGGCTTTAGCGCCGTTAGGGCGGCATGGAATGTCTTAGCCGTTTGGCTGTACTGAAGCCATAGGTGGTTCCTGAATGGGATCGCGGGCTGGAAAGGGAGCCAAGCATCATAGGCACTCCCTCTGACACAATCCCATCATTGAAATCACGCGATCGCATGATTTCAATTTTTACTTATTTGTTTACATCAGAAATAAGTACTGTCAGGAAAGGGTTACATTTCAGAACATTTCTGTTTTATTACTATAGATTAACATTTTAGCCAAATGTAAACACTAAACAAAATTAATCATTTTTACTGCAATAATTTTTTAATAGCCAAACTCCAACCACTATTTACCTTATTTTGAGGAGCCAATCAGGTATTTAGTCTGCAGACAACAAGGCTAGCGACTGTCATAAAGAAAGAGAGAGAAAGAGAGAGAGATAAAGAGAGAGAGAGAAAGAGAGAGAGATAAAGAGAGAGAGATAAAGAGAGAGAGATAAAGAGAGAGAGATAAAGAGAGAGAGATAAAGAGAGAGAGATAAAGCGAGAGAGATAAAGCGAGAGAGATAGAGAGAGAGAGAGAGAGAGAGAGAGAGAGAGAGAGAGAGAGAGAGAGAGAGAGAGAGAGAGAGAGAGAGAGAGAGAGAGAGAGAGAGAGAGAGAGAGAGAGAGAGAGAGAAAAAGAAAGAGAAAAAGAAAGAGAAAAAGAAAGAGAGAAAAAGAAAAAGAGAAAAAGAAAAAGAGAGAAAGAGAGAAAAAGAGAGAAAAAGAAAAAGAGAGAAAAAGAGAAAAAGAGAGAAAAAGAAAAAGAGAGAAAAAGAAAGAGAGAAAAAGAGAAAGAGAGAGAAAGAGAGAGAAAGAGAGAAAAAGAGAGAAAAAGAGAGAAAGAGAGAAAAAGAGAGAAAGAAAGATAAATATTTAATGAGACTTTAAAAAATAAAATAAATAAATAATCCAGGTCTCCTTAGTGAAATGTATAAAAGGAAAGAGAGAAAGAGAGAAAGAGAGAGAGAGAAAGAAAGATAAATATTTAATGAGACTTTAAAAAATAAAATAAATAATCCAGGTCTCCTTAGTGAAATATATAAAAGGTTATCTTTCATGCTGAGGTTTTTTAAATTTTGCTTATTCTTGACTTAAGTGTGGTCATCGCAGTCAGCAATGATTATCTAAGTGGTTGTTGATACAAAAAAAATATAGTGTGTGTTTTCCATTCACGTATCTAATGACCTTGAGCTATGGTAATGGAATTGCCCTTCTGTAAAATAAAAAGATATAGAAATGGAATTTCAGTGCAGCAGGAAATGTTTGTGTAGAATAGAAACTACTGTATTAAAGGGACGCCAAACTTATAGCATATTTTAGCGATTAAACGCTGTATGAAAAAGACATTCACAATTTTGATTTAAACTTACACTAAACACAAAAAATATACTAGATATAATGATTTATTCAAAGAAAAGATTAGCCTGAGAGTAACATGCAGATTTTTTTAGTCGTTTAATATTAGAACCATAAAAATTATCGTATAGCCAATCCGCACATCTAGGCAAGCATCCTAATGCACCAGAGAAATCTGGGTAAGATATGTAAATTAGATATCTCACAGTTTTCGCTTGGATGCTGTGTCTGACCACAGACATTTACTTATATGGAGTGAGTGCAGCAAAGCAGAAACCACTTCTGGACAGCTGTTTATTAACTCTCTCAGCAGAAGATAAGGGTTGTTTTGCTGCTTAGTAAAGCTAATTTCCTTCCAGACAAAAATCAATATTCATTAACTGTGAGATATTGTATATCTAATTTGCATATCTTACCCAGAGTTCTATAGTGCATTGGTAAAGTATACAGACTACTTCTATTTAAAGGCAAGCGGGGATACTTGCCTAGATGTGCTGACTGCTAAACAATAATGTTTATTACATACATGTAATCTCACAGGTTTATCTCCTCCATAACAAATTAATATTGTTTAAATATTGACGAAATACGTGTAAAGTTTAGTTTATGTAAAGTAATGAGTGGTGCATTTTAACCTAGGTTTTCTTTTAAAAACACCCTTTTTTCTTATTTCCTCTGCTGAGCAATTAAGGACAGATAAAAGTTAGTTACTAGACTGAACAAGTGATGGCTGTGTGTCAGGCTTGTGAACTGACTGTCATTGGAAACCTACACTTTTAAAGTTAAAGTGATGGTAAATCTAAAATGCAAGGATTTACCATAACTAAAAGTAAACACGAGTTTCTTTCATCGTTTTGTAAAAAAACAGCGTTACACTCACCCTAGCTATATATTGCTAACACAGCGCCTCCTCCAATGAGGTGACGTTTAGACCTCTAGCCGTGCTAGGATGTCAGCTGACACGCACGGCTATTGGTCTAGAGGTGGAAACGTCACCTCATTGAAGAAAGCGCTATGCTGTGGGTGGCCGGATGCGCTTTCTTAAGGATATGCTTTCTTAACAGCTAGAGTGAGTGTAACGCTGTTTTTTTCCAAACCGATGAGAAAAACTCATGTTTATTTTTAGTGATAGTAAATCCTAGCGTTTGTCATACGCTTGGGTTTACCATCACTTTAAATTATAGTACAGAGGAGCACTATAAATAATGAAAGTATATTGCAAAGTTTTGTTTTTACTAAGAATAATTTGAGAATGTATATTACAATTCCAAAGTGTTTAATGTTCCTTTAAAACTGTGATATTGACGGCACAATTAACAAGGTTTTGCAAATCAAGAGCAGTTCAGAGATACTGTACACCACTTAAAAAGCCTGCTCCTCTTTGCTGTGGCCAGTTAGAGACAGATGTAAATAGACTTGTGCTCTGAGCCAACCAATCACTTTGTAAAAATGTTGCAAGCTCTGGTAAAAAAAAAAATGTACCTTCCTAAAAGTGATGTTAAATTCAGCATTTCAAAAACGCTAAGATTTATCAGCACTAAAAATAAAGGTGACTTTTATTCACAAGTTTTAAAATAAATAAAATGTAAAAGTCACCTTTATTTCACTGGCGCTTCACTGCTAACCTAAGAGCTGCCGGCCGCCCACAACACAGCTCAATGTTTTTCAATGAGGCGATGTTTCCACCTCTTAGCCAATAGCCATGGCGCTGTGCAGTATGCTTGCATGGCTATTGGCTAAGAGGTGGAAACATCGCCTCATTGAAAAAAATTGAGCTGTGTTGTGGGTGGCCGGCGGCTCTTAGGTTAGCAGTGAGGCCGCAGGGAAATAAAGGTGACTTGGAAAACAGCTTCTTTTTTTTTTTTTAAACTCGTGAAATTCTATAGAAAATGGGCTGTCCCTGCGAGTGGTGCATTGTCTTCCATAGTAATAATGAGAGCTCTCGGCTAGGTAAAAGCTCACAATGGAGGACGAAGTACACAGGGAGAACCCAGCGTATGGTTAAACTTTAATTAATGTCTTATTCAAATAAAATGACGCTGTTTTCAGTGCACTGTACCTTAAATTCACTGTTATTTTCGTATGCATAGCTTTTCCTTTTAGAGTAATTCGTTTTTTTGAGTATTTTTATAAATTCTCGCAACCTTTCAAATTGCGAGACAAAACCGTGCGGAAATGTGTACAGAATTACGCAGTGATTTGAGAGAAAATTTCATACACGACCATGCTCAGCCCATTTTACGAAAAAAAAAAAAATCAATTAAGCTTTCTGTGTTTTTTGCGCATCCTGTGTACTTAAATTACAATTTATGCTGTGCATATTTAATACAATTAATTTCTGTGTTATTTACATACAAATTTTACAATTGTGATAAAATATGATTTTTGGTGATCAATTTTGTTGCAATTTTTGATGCATCTTAACGATACAATTTTTTTCCTGCATATTTATGTGTGAATGGTTCAATTATTCATTTTGTTTGATTTTTAAATTAAAGATTTTCATTGTGCACTTTTGTAATGTATGCATCTCCTTCCCATATACGAAAATGCAGTATACGCCCCTTAGTGAGGCACCCTGTTTTCAGGGTGAAAAAGAGACTTTATATTTTTCCACCAGGGAAATAGTACTGGCATTCTTTTTAGAATCGGACCCCAAGTATTGGGCTTTGGTATACAGACAGAGAAAATATAACAAAGAATGTGTGTGTACAGAAAGTTATAAAATAAGTAGAGCTGATTTCCCTGCAAGCTCAACTCATTTTGATGGGTTGTGGTGTCAAAGAACAAAACATGCCGATGTCAACAACAGACAGGTCTTTGTGATGACAATTGAGCTGCCCCAATTAACCTTTTAAAGCCATTATGCCGTTCTATTCCGTCATAATTACACTGGGCTTTAAAGCCGATATGACGGAATAGAACGTCATAGCTAACGGCTGTCCTGAAGCCTTCTGTGCTTCTAGGATTTGATCGCGGTCTGGAGGGCGTTCCTAGGATTGTAGGGACGCCCCCCAGATGCGATCCAATAATTGAAATCTTGCAATCGTATGCACGATCGCGTAGTTTCAATTTGTCTACATCGGAACAGTTGTTCCGATGTAAGCACTTTAACCCTGTCACGAAAGGGTTAAAAACAATGTCATCACCATCAACATAAGGAAAACACATCTATAATACTGACAGTTGTGACAAGGAGAGGAGACTGTCAGGAGAGAATGACAGGGCAGTTATTTTTTGTGTATCAATTCGGTTTTCAGTGACTGACAGCCATTATTGGCCATCAACACCAAATTTTCATTCAGTATGTCACCCTGTCCTGTTTTTCTGCCCCCCCTATCTGGATTTACAATAGCTACATATGTATCTGCAGGTTAATATTTACACATGGATATATATCCTGCGTCACTATGTTGTTCGTTATCTTTGCTAGCTTTGCTTTTATTGCATTATTTGTATAACCTTTCAGCAGCCTTTTGCACCTACTGATACCTCCACTCATTAATTTCACTTTTAAAACCCTCTATTTTATGATCTTCCCTGCTTTTTATACGCAAACTTGATATAATTTATATGCACTCACATTAATAATAGCAATCAAACTGTAGAGGTAATGATTGCGGATACAAGAGAGAAAGAGATTTAAAAAGGGCTTAAAGGGACACTAAACCCAAATTATTTCTTTAATGATTCAGATAGAGCATGCAATTTTAAGCAACTTTCTAATTGACTCCTATTATCAATTTTTCTTCGTTCTCTTGGTAACTTTATTTAAAAAAGAAGGAATCTAATCTAAGGAGCCAGCCAATTTTTGGTTCAGACCATGGACAGCAGTTGTTTAATGGTGGGTGCATTTAGCCACCAATCAGCAAGAACAACCTAGGTTGTGAAGCAAAAATGGGCCGGCTTCTAAACGTACATTCTTGCTTTTCAAATAAAGATAGCAAGAGAATAAAGAAAAATGATAATAGGAGTTAATTAGAAAGTTGCTTAAAATTGCACGCTCTATCAGAATCATGAAAGAAAAAATTTGGGTTCAGTGTCCCTTTAAATATATATTTTAGCTAAAACAGTATCCATAGTTCTGATTGGTTAAGAAGGTAGACATTTTAAAGGTCATACTGTCAGTTCACTTGGCAGGTCGTTGTATTTTTCTATAATTTTTTGTGTTTTTTCCTTTATATTTGTGTATGTGTGTGCACTAATACCTCTTGTTTTGTACAGCTATTTGGCCTCATTGGCAACCTTCCCAAATAATTATTTAAAGGGACACTAAATTACAAGACATTTCTGATGTCTTGATATAAAATAACATTTGCCAAGCATATACATTAAAAAACAAATTAACATCTTGTTTGTTGTAGCTGTTTTCAATAGCCAAATTCATCCCACTACTTGCCTTATCAAGAATATCTAATCCAGGCTTGCTTCTGCAGACAACAAGGCTAGTCACGACCATAATGTTGGTATAACCTGCATTGCTTTGCAGTTGCTATCAGTTAACACCAGTTAGGAAAAATTTGTAGCAGAGTTAGCCTTGAGATCTTGCAGTGCACATTTCCAGTTCCACATTTTCTCTATTTGTGTTACGCAAGCCCTATAAGCACATACATATATAGACATACGCAAGTACTATATGCACACACACACAAACACATAGACATACGCAAGCACTATATACACACAGACAGACATATGCAAGCACTATAAATATATATACATATACACACACACTAGCACTATATACACACACACACAGACATACGCAAGCACTATACACACACATACACACAGACATACACAAGCACTATATACACACACACACACGCAAGCACTATATATACACACACAGACACATACGCAAGCACTATATGCACACACAGACATACGCAAGCACTATATGCACACACAGACATACGCAAGCACTATATGCACACACAGACATACGCAAGCACTATATGCACACACACACAGACATTCGCAAGCACCATATACACAGACATACGCAAGCACTATACACACACATACACACAGACATACGCAAGCACTATAAACACACACATGTGCAAGCACTATATACACACACACACAGAGACATACGCAAGCACTATATATACACACATACAGAGACATACGCAAGCACTATATATACACACACACACACACAGACATACACAAGCACTATATACACACACACACACAGAGACATACACAAGCACTATTTGCACATACACAGACATACACAAGCACTATACACACACACAGACATACACAAGCACTATACACACACACAGACATAGGCAAGCACTATATACACACACACACACACAGACATACGCAAGCACTATATACACACAGACATACGCAAGCACTATATACACACACACAGACATACGCAAGCACTATATACACACACACACACACAGACATACACAAGCACTATATATACACACACACACAAACATATGCAAGCACTATATGCACACATATAGACATACGCAAGCACTATATGCGCACACAAACACACAGACATACGCAAGCACTATATGCACACACACACAGACATACGCAAGCACTATATGCTCACACACACATGTATAGACATACACAAGCACTATATGCGCACACACACACAAGCACTATATGCACATACATATATAAACATACACAAGCACTATATACACACACAAGCACTATATGCTCACACAGACATACGCAAGCACTATATGCACACACACGTATAGACGTACGCAAGCACTATATGCACACAAACATACGCAAGCACTATATGCACACACGTATAGACATACGCAAGCACTATATGCACACATACAGACATACGCAAGCACTATATACACACACACATAGACATACGCACGCACTATATGCACACACACAGACATACGCAAGCACTATATGCACACACACAGACATACACAAGCACTATATACACACATAGACATACGCACGCACTATATGCACACACACAGACATACGCAAGCAATATATACACACACACATAGAAATACGCAAGCACTATATGCACACATACAGACATACGCAAGCACTATATACACACAAAGACATACGCAAGCACTATATGCACACATACAGACATACGCACGCACTATATGCACACATACAGACATACGCACGCACTATATGCACACAGACATACGCAAGCAATATATACACACACACATAGACATACGCAAGCACTATATGCACACATACAGACATACGCAAGCACTATATGCACACACACACACACATAGACATACGCAAGCACTATATGCACACATACAGACATACGCAAGCACTATATGCACACACACACACACATAGACATACGCAAGCACTATAAGTACATTATATAGACACACACAACTCCCCAGTAAAGTCAGCTACTGCTCCTGAGCTGATCACAATCGTTAAGCCAGTCAAGGCAGCATGTGTGTGTAGCGGTTAATCACAGGCCGTGTTCAGCTCTGTACCAAACCCTATATCCCACTCATTTATACAAAGTCCCAGCATACTAACAACTGATATGTCCCTTTAAAATGTTTTCAGTCCTTTAGGAGAACTGAAACAGGTATTAAAAAAGTGGTTACTGAGGCTTTTAGTAAATAGCAATTTCCCCTCTCGCTGCTAATAAACTGGTTACTGGGGAAGCAGGGATATTGAGTATTCTACGATTGTTTTACAATGTATTAAAGGGCTATAATAGTTGCTAAATTACATGATCTAATCCGTTAGAGCTTGTAACTTTAAGACTATTGACCCTACATTACTCTTTGTTTAACCCCTACGCAGTGACTACACACACAGTAGAAGTGCTGTTCAAGACTCGCAGGGCACTTCTGGTCCTAAGTGGAACCCGCCCTCGACCCAATGAGCAGCGCTAGTCACATGACTCAGATGTGTAACTGGCACTGCTCATTGGATAAGCTGCATTTTCCGCTCATGATCAGCAGTGCTCTGCGACACCGAATAACACCCACCTGTACCAAACAAGTAGCCCACACTGAGCCTCAATAAACAATAAAATAGAAACACACTGTTAAAGGGACATGAAACAACTTCCCAGTTTACTTCTATTATCTAATGAGAAAGAAAGAGAGAGAAAAAGAGAGAGAAAAAGAGAGAGAAAAAGAGAGAGAAAAAGAGAGAGAAAAAGAGAGAGAAAAAGAGAGAGAAAAAGAGAGAGAAAAAGAGAGAGAAAAAGAGAGAGAAAAAGAGAGAGAAAAAGAGAGAGAAAAAGAGAGAGAAAAAGAGAGAGAAAAAGAGAGAGAAAAAGAGAGAGAAAAAGAGAGAGAAAAAGAGAGAGAAAAAGAGAGAGAAAAAGAGAGAGAAAAAGAGAGAGAAAAAGAGAGAGAAAAAGAGAGAGAAAAAGAGAGAGAAAAAGAGAGAGAAAAAGAGAGAGAAAAAGAGAGAGAGAAAAAGAGAGAGAGAAAAAGAGAGAGAGAAAAAGAGAGAGAGAAAGAGAGAGAGAGAAAGAGAGAGAGAGAAAGAGAGAGAGAGAGAAAGAGAGAGAGAAAGAGAGAGAGAGAGAAAGAGAGAGAGAGAAAGAGAGAGAGAGAGAGAAAGAGAGAGAGAAAGAGAGAGAGAGAGAAAGAGAGAGAGAGAGAGAAAGAGAGAGAGAGAGAGAAAGAGAGAGAGAGAGAGAAAAAGAGAAAGAGAGAGAAAGAGAGAAAGAGAGAAAGAGAGAAAGAGAGAAAGAGAACGTTTTCGGGGTACAACCCCTTCTGGATAGATATATATATATATATATATATATATATATATATATATGTGTGTGTGTGTATATATATAATACAATATTTATTGTGAGGGGGGGTTGAAGTCTTGGTGAGTTCCCAAACTTTTTTTTTGTAGGACTAGACCCCTGATCTGAATCATGAAATTAAAAAATTAGTTTTATGCCCCTTTAAAATATTATAACCCCCAACAGTGCCTTATACCAGCCAATCATGGCCCTTTCCTACCAAGTCACACAAACACAGTGGAATAAAGTTAATACACAACGTCTCTAACTGCAATAAAGGAACATGTAAGTTATTAAACTGAAGTGAATTATTATGCAGTGAGGTCCTGGATATCTTGTTAATACTAATCCCAATGTGACAGTGGCAGGGGACACATTTGCTGTGTGTAATATTCCCTGCTGCAGCTCTCTGGTATAATCATTAAAGTCATTTATGTTAGCGACACAGCAACAGATATTTCACTGGTGATTTTTAAAATAAAATGCATTACGAAGCCTGCAATTCTGCACAAAATAAGGAAAGGAAACAAAAAAAAAGGGAAATGTTTTAAAAGCCAAGATTTGTCATTTTAGAAGAATGGGGGTAAGCTGGATAAAAATGTATTTAACCCATGACTGCCTGAAATATAGTCCTGTGGCCACTAGAGGGTTAAATAAGGAGTATATGAGTTTTTATTTAATGCATGATATAGGGGTGCCACACTCTACAACAGAGCTTTCCAAACTTTTCGTGTTAGTGACACACTTTTTAGACCTACATCATTAAGCGACACAGTAATTCAGTTGTACTAGCAAACAGGAGGTTAAACTAACTTGTTTTAAGCGATACGGACACAAACCTAAATTATATAATAACCAAATGTATTTACAAGTAACAGTAAGTATGTGCAAGAATTAAAAAAAAGTTTAATACCACCAATAGATCCTTATTATTTTAATGGGATGTATGAGGTTGATGGGATGAACACAGTTTCTGAATATTTAGTGGAATATTAGATAAAGACACTCAAATTTCATCATCAAGCACTTTTAAGCTTCCACTTCCTATCCATATATCAAGAGCAGGAGCAGCAATGCACTACTGGGAGCTAGCTGCAAAAAAACAACACTGACTTCTGACTTTAGCTCAGCATTTAAGCTGCCTCCCTCAGAGTTCCATGAGTCCGACTGACTACTTACTGCCCGCACTGCAAACACACTGCTGTCCCACTCACTGACTACACGTGCAGTCACGAGCCGATTGAGGAGGCTACACGTGCAGTCAGGAGCCAATGTGCCGCCAAAGCCGCCAATGAGAATAGTTTCAGTTCCCACAGAGTTGCACCAATAGATAAGATGATCTGTTACCCACTAGGTATCAATCACGTGTCAACCATGTTATATATGTAGCAGGCAGGCCGAAAGTCGGAAACTAAATTTTTTTTTTAAAAAAAAAACATTTTTAATTAAAAAACAAATTGTGCTGAAGCTGGGACACACCTACACACTGCTGCCGACACACTAATGTGTCACGACACACAGTTTGGAAAACACTGCTCTACAACATTAGCCATTGTAGTTGGGAAATACTCTGGGACAACACAATGCTTAGACACAGCAAATATATATATATATGGAAATTATAAATGCCTTTGTCACCCTAGTACAATGCTTTCCAAACTGTGTGTCGGCAGCAGTGTGTAGGTGTGTCCCTGCTCCAGCACAAATTTTTTTATTTTTTTTTTTTGGTTTCTGACTTTCCGCCTGCCTGCTATGCATATCACATGGTTGACACGTGATTGATGCCTAGGGGGACACAGATCATCTTAACCTATTGGCGCAGCTCAGTGGGAATCAAAACTATTCCCATTGGCGGCACATTGGCTTGTGACTGCATGTGTAATCTCCTTAATCGGCTCGTGACTGCATGTGTAGTCAGTGAGTGGGAGAGCAGTGACTACAGAGAAAGAGAAAGAGAAAGAGAGAACGTTTTCGGGATACAACCCCTTCTGGATAGATTATATATATGTGTGTGTGTGTATATATAATACAATATTTATTGTGAGGGGGGGTTGAAGTCTTGGTGAGTTCCCAAACTTTTTTTTTGTAGGACTAGACCCCTGATCTGAATCATGAAATTAAAAAATTAGTTTTATGCCCCTTTAAAATATTATAACCCCCAACAGTGCCTTATACCAGCCAATCATGGCCTGCTCCAGCACAAATTTTTTTTTTTTTTTTTTTGGTTTCTGACTTTCCGCCTGCCTGCTATGCATATCACATGGTTGACACGTGATTGATGCCTAGGGGGACACAGATCATCTTAACCTATTGGCGCAGCTCAGTGGGAATCAAAACTATTCCCATTGGCGGCACATTGGCTTGTGACTGCATGTGTAATCTCCTTAATCGGCTCGTGACTGCATGTGTAGTCAGTGAGTGGGAGAGCAGTGTGTTTGCAGCGCGGGCAGTAGTCAATCGGACTCATCAAGCTCTGAGGGCGGCAGCTTAAATGCTGAGCTGAAGTCAGTGGGGTTTTTTTTGCAACTAGCTCCCAGTAGTGCATTGCTGCTCCTGCTCTTGATATATTATGGATAGGAAGTGGAAGCTTATGAAATGCGAGTGTCTTTATCTAATATTCCACCAAATATTCAGAAATTGTGTTCATCCCATCAACCTCATACATCCCATTAAAATATCAAGTAGCTATTGGTGTTATTAATTTTTTTTTTTAATTCTTGCACATACTTACTTACTTGTAAATACATTTCATTATTATATAATTCATGTATGTGTCCGTATCTCTTAAAACAAGTTAGTTTAACCTCCTTTTTGCTAGTACAACTGAATTACTGTGTGGCGAAATGATGTAGGTCTAAAAAGTGTGTCACCAACATGAAAAGTTTGGAAAGCTCTGCCCTAGTAGGTTCTCAGTTTGTTTGTTTGAAAGCATGCATTGTGTGGCTACTCATTAGGGTCCCAAGAGGGAAGAGAACTTCACTTTTTATTTATATTTTTATACACACACACATACTTTTATGAATGAGTCAGATTAATTTATGACACTGGTGACAGATCAGTCACGTTGTCTATTGGAGAGATACAGAGGACAGAGCAAGCGCATGAAGTAATTTCCAAATTGCAGCACAATAAAAAATGGTGTAGGCAAATGTGCTAGATAAGAATGTAATACAATAATCAGTGAGACCTGTCTTTATTCCCACCTGGGGCTGCTAAAGTCTGATGAGAAATAACACTATTATATTGTTTTATTCTCCAAAAGAGACTTCTAATGCATCCCTATAATCAAACCTGCTTTATGTTACAAATGACTAATGATACAACAATAAAACGAGATTCCTAAGGAGTTGAAAAAACTGGGAATAATACTGAAAGTACTAAAAACATTAAAAAAAAAAATCAAACAATAAATATTTCCCAGTGTTGTATTTCATGTAAGACAGCAGACACTGTTACACCACAAACACCATGTCACATACGGCTCCCTTCCAGTTATAGGAACATTATACACTAGTTTATTCTTTGCATAATTGTTTTGTAGATGATCCATTTATACAGCCAATCTGGTGGTGTTTTTGTAACAATTTATAGTTTTGCTTATTTTTAAATAACATTGTCCTGATTTTGAGTCCTAACCAAAGTTTTAGATGTATACAGACTTCAGATTGCTTCTTTTTCTATAATGGGTCTTTTTATCAGCCCCTTCAGTGGATGTCCCAGGATTATCTAATTTACAGTGTTAATTTGGGAGCTTGTAATTACGTTTTTAAAAGGTTTTACACTGGATTTTAATATCAGTATCTGTGCATATTATTCTTTATAGTAGTGTATTATATGCAGTTAAATGAAAATTGGTGCACACTGTCCCTTTAAAAGCTACACAAAGGTTTCTCCTGTGGGCACAGTGTTCTATATTCTGGATATCCCAATGGACACTTTTAAAGGGCCAATATAGTAAAAAAAAATGGCATGCTCTAATCCTTTCGACCCTAGACTACTACTTTGTGTTTAACCCCTGCAAAGTGGTTAAATACACAGCAGAAATGCTGCTGTGATGCAGAGCACTGCTGGTCCGGAGCAGAAAACTCAGCTGAACTAACCAGCAGCGCTAGCTCCACGAGTCGTGCGACGAGCGGGCTTGATTGCTCAGGACCAACATTGCTCTGTGAGTCCTCAGCGGTATTTCTACTGTGTTTTTGCACAGTCTTTTTATATTCACACTTTCTGGGGAACAAGATCCTACTGAGCATGTGCACAAGCTCACAGGGTATATGTATACTAGTCTGTGATTGGCTGATGTCTGTCACATGGTACAGGGGCCGGAAAATGGGAGAGAAAAAAAAAAAATTTGTCAGAAACAAATCTACTGCTTATTTGAAATTCAGAGTAGGTGTTAACCCTTTCATGACGGGCTAATTTGTCTACATCGGAAAAATTATGACGGCGTGGAACGTCATAACGTTGGGAAGAGGTTAATGTATTGTCTTTTTATTACGCACTTGTTAATTATGCAATTCTACTGCACTGAGTGGTGCTTTAACTACAATGGCCCTTTAAAGGGACACGGTATATAAAATAAATATATATATATATATATATATATATATATATATATATATGAAAGAGTATTATCTACATTTGTTTTTTTTTAAAAGGCTAGTAAAGTAAAAATTAAACATTTTTATGATTCAGACAGAGAATGCAATTTTTTTTAACAATTTTCCAAATTTACTTCTGTTAAAGGGACACTCAAGTCAAAATAAACTTTTATGATTCAGATAGAACATTCAGTTTTAAGACACTTTCTAATTGACTTCCATTATCAAATTTTGCTGTCTTGTTATATACCTACTTTATGTGTAACAAGATCCTACTGTGCATGTTCACAAGCTCACAGGGTATATGTATACTAGTCTGTGATTGGCTAATGTCTGTCACATGATACAAGGGGCCGGAAAATGGGAGAAAAAATAAATTTGTCAGAAAAAAAAATATCTACAGTTTTTTTTAAATTCAGAGTAGGTGTTATTGCATTGAGTGGTCCTTTAACTCATTTGCTTTATTATATTTGGTATACTTTGTTGAAAATCATATTTAGGTATGCTCAGGAGCAGCAATTCAATGCTGGGAGCTAGCTGTTGATTGGTAGCACATATTTGCCTCTTTCCATTGGCTCACCTACTAGTCCATTGCTGCTCCTTCAAGAAAGGATACCCAAGAGAACAGAAGTAAATTGAGAATTTTATGCTGTGAGCCATGAAAGTTTATTTTGACTTTCATGCCCCTTTGATAGAAGGTATATTCATTTAAAAGCAAACAGCTTATTTCATCATACTTATTCAGGCAATGTTTATATATATGTCTGATGAAACATTTTGTGTCCAATGCCCCTTTAAATTGCATCACACCCTTGTGCTATTAGAGTACAGAAACAAGCTTATGACATTAGCCTTATAAACAATAAGTTAGGAGGTGACGTGTTCTTAATCTTTTAAAGCCACTTAAAGAATATTACAAGACGAAGAAGCGCCTCCCGGCTATATAAAATGCTGCAGACATTTATAGTATTGATAGGAGTAGACAAGGACAAAAAGAGTCCTAAAAACTATAAGCGAAAGCATATAAAATTGTGAGTAAATGCATTAGTGGTGGAATTATTCTCTGTTATTAAAGTAAATGTATGGCAAACTTAAAGGGATAGCAAAGACAAACTGAAACGTTAATTATTGCATTTTAATTTTAAATATAATTCTCTTAACAAAAGTTTCATAGTCAAAATATGACTCATTCATCATAGCATGTCATTTTAAGACTATAGACCCGGTACAGTAGAAGTACCGCTCAGGACCCACAGAGCACTGCTGGTCCCGGGCAGAGACTGTCACTGATCCAATCAGTGGTACTAGTTAAAGGGATGGTGAAGTCTGAAATTTTCCTTACGTTATTATAAACAGGAAATATGTTTATAAATTTGTCTAAATACCTTGCGCTGTGCTTTCTTCCGAAGCTATTGGCGTCCAAAATATTTTTACATTTCCAAACCCACCGTGAGGCTAACTTGCCTTAGCAAATCACGGTGGGCAACCTGTGTTCTCTCTTCCCCGCATTTCCAGGTACAGGGATGGTGGCTAACGCACGCGCTCTAATTAGCCCAATGTCTAGGCATGCGCTATATATTTTTTTTATCAAAATCTATTACGTATGCTATATCGGTGTCTTGACCGTGTTCATTCCCGATTGAGATCAGATATAGCCGCAGCGTCAGCATCCACAATGCTTATTATATATATATATATATATATACATATAATATATATATATCCCTTTAACCATCTGAGTTGTGGGACTAGCGCTGCCAACTGGATCAGAAGCATTTTCTGCTCTAGACCATCAGTGCTTTGTCGGTATTGAGCGTTACTACTGTGTGTTTAACCCCTGTATTGTATGTATATATTGGGTACTTGTAAAGTGCGACTAATCACCCGTAAGGGTCTCAAGGCGCTGCTCATTTTATCGACCTCGGAAGGATGAAAGGCTGAGTGGACCTCGCCGGGGATCAAACCTACAACCCTTGGGTTACTACAGAGTTCAGCCACAGTGCCTTAGCATGCTGAGCTAACTGTGCGGCCCCTATGAGAGTATTAAACACACAGTAGTGCAGGGTCTATAGTCTTAAAATGCAGAAATAAACATAGAGACGTACTCAACTAGGCTTAGAACTGAAGCTGGAAATACTTCCTTGCTAAGTCCCTCCTTACTCCCAGGGTACAAACTCTTTCTGCACGGTATGCCTTTCACAAAGGTAAAATCTCCTGTAGCATATCAGTCTGACCCTGCCAAATGACAGTCCAGCGCCGAAATACCAGGCAAATCTCCTTTGCCCAAGGGAAAACAAACAAACCCCAGACGTACGTTTCGGCCTCTATGGGCCTCGTCAGTGAGGTGCAGTTACATCCCTCTAAGCCATGTGTGCAAGGAGGCTAGTTGAGTGCGTTTATTTCTATAGTCTTAAAATGACATGCGCTAACAAATTGTTTAACTATTACGGCCCTTTAACAGCTAGACACACTATTCAATGAAAGACTATAATGATCTAATTAGTGTCAGCATTTTATAATTACTGCTTGTAAGTAATTATGTGTTTAAACCCCTGCAAAAAGCTTAAAGGGACACTCAAGTCAAAATAAACTTTTAGGATTCAGATAGAGCAGCAGTTTTAAGTCACTTTCGAATTTAATTCCATTATCACATTTTGCACAAACAGTCTTTTTACATGCACACTTTCTGGGGAACAAGATCCTATTGAGCATGTGCACAAGCTCACAGGGTATACGTATACTAGTCTGCGATTGGCTGATGTCTGTCAAATGATACAGGGGGCCGGAAAATGGTAGAAAAAAAAAATCTGTCAGGAAAAAAAAAAAAATCTACTGCTTATTGTATAGGTGTTATTGCCATGTCTTTTTATTATGCACTTGTTAATTCTACTGCATTGAGTGGTCCTTTAAACTTAAAGTGAAGGTAAAGTTTTCCATTATTGAAAGTTGTATTACGTTAATCATGTACTATATAGTAAGATCGCTACGTTTTTAAAACAAATTAGTATATATATATATGAATGTAAAACAAAGAGTTTTTATCTACCTTCTCGGCCGCTCATAGCTCCTCCCTCCATGTATTTCCTGGTTTCTCACTGTATTACGTACAGAGCGGTCCCACCCGCTCTATACGTACTGGAAAAGCACGTTCTCGATTGACAATCAACTTGAGCATGCGCACACGTTGCCGTACCGTCGAATTGCGCCTGCGTGACTCAAATAGACTGCGTTCTGAAGACTTGCACTTATAAGGACGAATTGCACAAGCGCTAAGCTGGAACGAGCACGGCTTGGAAGGGAGAGGAAGTGTAGCCAACGCATGCGCAAAACGGCAAGAAATGTAGTAACGTCAAATGACGGCCGCCTAACGGCCAGACCTATTGGATAATTTAAGAACGTGACCGGACTGCCAAAAAAAAAACCAAACAAAAAAAAAAAAACGGTCTGATTAAAGAACGATTAGAATTGAATAGAAAAACGGTGATAACTAGGTAAATATTGAAAAATAGCAAAACTGATGACTTAAAGTACCCTTAATTTTAGCGGTATTTACATTTAAAATGATCGAACCTTGCAAAGTTTACCTTCACTTTAAAAGGGACATTGAACCCAAATTTTTTCTTTCATGGTTCAGATAGAGCATGCAATTTTAAGCAACTTTCTAATTTACTCCTATTATCAATTCTTCTTTGTTCTCTTGCTATCTTTATTTAAAAAGCAGGAATGTGATGCATAGGAGCCGGCCCATTTTTGGTTGAGAACCTGGGTTATGCTTGCTTATTGGGGGGTAAATGTAAGCCTCCAATAAGCAAGCGCTATCCATGGTGCTGAACCTAAAATGGGCTGGCTGCTAAGATTTACATTCCTGCTTTTAAAATAAAGATAGCAAGAGAACAAAGAAAAATTGATAATAGGAGTAAATTAGAAATTTGCTTAAAATGTCATGCTCTAACTGAATCATGAAAGAAAAAATTTGGGTTAAGTGTCCCTTTAAAGTCCTGTTTTGGAGAGGCAACTATTATTATTATTATCGGTTATTTGTAGAGCGCCAACAGATTCCGAATGTTGCACAAGATAAGGACACAGGCAGTGAGTGAGACAATAAGGAGTAGAATACGCAAGTAGCACCAATCACTGGCTCTGTTCTGCTCAGGACCATGCTGGGGCTGCTTGGAGTTTGAATATAACTACGTATATAGCCTCTTAGTATAAGTTGAACATAAAGTTATCAACAAGCATTAATTAACATGCAATTGCCCCTTTAACAAGACAGACACATTTGACGGGTAAGGGAACAATGTGTGTATAATATCAGGCTTGTCCAATTTCAATGTGTGACTCCTGAATGCTTTTCATATAGCCAAGGAGAAAACACTTTCAGCATTTTTATTCTCCAAGCAGTAAACCTATTGACAGACAGGTATGAGACAAACTGGACAAGAGCTGTCCGTATATGAAGCTTTTTTGTATAACAATGGCTTGTATAGCAGGGTATTTAGTATTTATACACCAGCTTCCCAAGTAGAAAACATATTGTGGGTTTCTTATGTATAAATACCACTAGTAAATACATTCACACAAACCCAAAACGTTTAAAAGCCATAGATAGGATTGTAAGAGATGCCATATTTTTGCTCCTATAATGTCCTGCCCTAATTTAACGGCATAGAAAGGTAAAAAATGAGCTGCGCATAGGAACATTTAAATTTTAAATAGAAGAATGTTTGCAATGTACTTTAATTATGCTTCAAGTAAAAAGGTGTTACTGTTTTTCAGTGGCATACACATATAGGCTGTGCACGTGCACCAGTATTCAAACACCACAACTTCTCAGAGAGTCAGCAGTGGCTTATATGACACAAAATAAAGGACCACTAAACATGGTAGAATAGCACAATCTGTAAATGCATAATAAAAAGACAATGCAAAAGCACTTTGCGTTTCATATGAGTAGTAGATTTCTTTCTAACACATTTTAAAGTTAGTTATTTTTCCTCCCACTGCATCATGTGACAGCCATCAGCCAATCACAAAATGCATATACATATATTCTGTGAATCTTGCACATGCTCAGTAGGAGATGGTGCATCAGAAAGTGTGCATATAAAAAGATGGTGCACATTTACATAATGTATGTGAATTGGAAAGTTGTTTAAAATTGCTCTATCTGAATAATGAAAATGTAATTTAATAACTTGAGTGCCCTTTAAAGTAGTCACAGACACAACACACACCAGTTCTCTGAGTTTGAATACAGGTAGCCCTCAGTTTACACCAGGGTTAGGTTCCAGAAGGAATGGTTGTAAATCGAAACCGTTGTAAATTGAAACCCAATTTATAATGTAAGTCAATAGGAAGTGAGGGAGATAGGTTCCAGGTCCCTCTCAAAATTGTCATAAGTAACACCTAATACATTATTTTTAAAGCTTTGAAATGAAGACTTTAAATGCTAAACAACATTATAAACCTAATTAAATAATAAAAAAACACAGGATATATAATTAAACTAAGTTAAATGAACAAAAACATTTGCTAAAACAGCATTATAAACCTAATAAAAAATCAAACACAGACTTTACTTGCATTTTTTTGCAAACAGTTCTTTCTATGCATCTCAATCTGGACTGATTTATAGACAGGAAGATCTTGTTCCTTTAAAAGCTGCTCGATAGCTCAAGTCTAGCTAGCCACACTGATTAATTTCAGCCTGCTTGTGTGCTTGGCTTGCATATCTTTGCTGCAACACAAGCGGACAGCTCCACCTACTAGCTATTTTAATCAATGCACTGCTTCTCAGTGCTTTTCAATAGCAGTCACATGACTGAAGAAGAAAAAAAAGGTTGTTATTCTGAAACGGTGCAAATTAAACCGAGGCCCACCTGTACTGGTGCTTCTATTTGAAATGAAAGTGCACCCAATTAACACAGTTCAATTCTGACCTTTTAAGGGACACAAAACCCATTTTTTTTTCTTTAATGATTCGGATTGAGCTGCAGTTTTAAGCAACTATTATACATTTTTCTTTTTTCTCTTGCTATCTTTATTTGAAAAAGCAGGAATGTAAGCACAGGAGCCGGCCCATTTTAGGTTCAGCACCTGGGTAGCACTTTCTGATTGGTGGCTACATTTAGACACAAATCAGCAAGCGCTACCCAGGTGCTGGAAAAAAAAAAAAAAAAAAAAACGGGCCAGCTCTTACGTTTACATTCCTGCTTTTTCAAATAAGATTACCATTATAAAGTTGCTTAAAATTTCACGCTCTATCTGAATCATGAAAGAAAAAATGTGGGTTTTGCGTCCCTTTAAATACCTTAAAGTTTATTTTAAAGAGGCTGCTTATATTGGTTAGTTTGCAACAAAGCAGTATTTGTCAACACAACATACACCTAAAAGACTATCTGCAATACGCTATGAGGATTGTTACTCTTTCAAGCTGATGAATTTCTAAACTCCGTTGCCATACAGGTCCCTGGGACTATATTTCCTTTGTTAAGTAATCCACGCAACAATGAATCTGAGATCTGTCTGTACAATGCTATATGACAGGTGAATGACAGAGTTGCATCTCTATAGACTAATGGTTACAATAAACAAAGTCTGATACTGCCATACACAGGGTACTGACTTCTATCCGTGCGGCCAGTTTTAGATCTAGCAGCACCAAACTCACAGACAAAACAAAGTCCAAGATATTCCTTGCAAATTATAGAACCCAGCCAGTAATTTCACTTTTCTCAAGGGCTTGAACTCACCAAAAAGTCTCTGCAGCTGACAGCATACAAACCATGAAAAAATCATTCACAGATCCAGGCCATGTTTTATATAACAATCCCTATTACAAGGACAAAGTTTCCACCTAATCAAGTCTGTAGCTTACAAGACCCATATCCAAGACTAGCCAACATTAGAATGGAATCTTGATCATGTATTGTAACCCATGTTCCTAGAGAACAGCACCCAACCCCATAGAAATCCTTAATCCTGTTTTGTAGATGACATCACACAACAATTAATATATCCCAAACCCTGTATTGTAGATAACAGCACCCACTCTTGGTTTTGTATTATAACTGACAGAACCAATCCCCTGATCCTGGCATGAGCTGAAAAGAAATCCTGTGACCAAACAGCCCGAATATGTCTAGTTGTTTTTAAAGCACCCATTTTTAATTATAACTAATTAAGAATTATTTTTTATTTTTTTGCCGACATATCCACCAACCAATACTTTTCGTGCGATTTGAGTACTACAAGGTGTATTCTTTTTTCAGCTTTTCTTTAGCTGTTCTTGTAAATATTGCACTAATACACAGCACCTTTGGGCCATTTAGATAACATACTCAAGGCCAATTAAATATTATTAAGGCCCCATCCCTTATACGATTATTTAAAAGCAGTGCCATCATTTTTCTATCTGGGTCATGAGGTGACAGCACCCATCCCCTGATCCTTACATGAGAGTGACAGCACCCATCCCCTGATCCTTACATGAGGGTGACAGCAGCCATCCCCTGATCCTTACATGAGGGTGACAGCAGCCATCCCCTGATCCTTACATGAGGGTGACAGCAGCCATCCCCTGATCCTTACATGAGGGTGACAGCAGCCATCCCCTGATCCTTACATGAGGGTGACAGCACCCATCCCCTGATCCTTACATGAGGGTGACAGCAGCCATCCTCTGATCTTTACATGAAGGTGACAGCAGCCATCCTCTGATCTTTACATGAAGGTGACAGCACCCATCCCCTGATCTTTACATGAAGGTGACAGCACCCATCCCCTGATCTTTACATGAAGGTGACAGCACCCATCCCCTGATCCTTACATGAAGGTGACAGCACCCATCCCCTGATCCTTACATGAGGGTGACAGCACCCATCCCCTGATCCTTACATGAAGGTGACAGCACCCATCCCCTGATCCTTACATGAGGGTGACAGCAGTCATCCCCTGATCCTTACATGAGGGTGACAGCAGTCATCCCCTGATCCTTACATGAGGGTGACAGCACCCATCCCCTGATCTTTACATGAAGGTGACAGCACCCATCCCCTGATCCTTACATGAGGGTGACAGCACCCATCCCCTGATCTTTACATGAAGGTGACAGCACCCATCCCCTGATCTTTACATGAAGGTGACAGCACCCATCCCCTGATCTTTACATGAAGGTGACAGCACCCATCCCCTGATCTTTACATGAAGGTGACAGCACCCATCCCCTGATCCTTACATGAGGGTGACAGCACCCATCCCCTGATCCTTACATGAGGGTGACAGCACCCATCCCCTGATCCTTACATGAGGGTGACAGCACCCATCCCCTGATCCTTACATGAGGGTGACAGCACCCATCCCCTGATCTTTACATGAAGGTGACAGCACCCATCCCCTGATCCTTACATGAGGGTGAAAGCACCCATCCCCTGATCCTTACATGAGGGTGACAGCACCCATCCCCTGATCCTTACATGAAGGTGACAGCACCCATCCCCTGATCCTTACATGAGGGTGACAGCACCCATCCCCTGATCCTTACATGAGGGTGACAGCACCCATCCCCTGATCCTTACATGAGGGTGACAGCACCCATCCCCTGATCCTTACATTAGGGTGACAGCACCCATCCCCTGATCCTTACATGAAGGTGACAGCACCCATCCCCTGATCCTTACATGAGGGTGACAGCACCCATCCCCTGATCCTTACATGAGGGTGACAGCACCCATCCCCTGATCCTTGCATGAAGGTGACAGCACCCATCTCCTGATCCTTAAATGAGGGTGACAGCACCCATCCCCAGATCCTGGCATGAGGGTGACAGCACTCATCCCCTGATCCTTACATTAGGGTGACAGCACTCATCCCCTGATCCTTACATTAGGGTGACAGCACCCATCCTCTGATCCTTACATGAGGGTGACAGCACCCATCCTCTGATCCTTACATGAGGGTGACAGCACCCATCCCCAGATCCTGGCATGAGGGTGACAGCAGCCATCCCCCAATCCTGGCATGAGGGTGACAACAGTCATCCCCTGATCCTGGCATGGGGGTGACAGCACCCATCCCTTGATCCTGGCATGAGGGTGACAGCAGCCATCCCCTGATCCTGGAATGAGGGTGACAGCAGCCATCCCCTGATTCTTACATGAGAGTTACAGCACCCATTCCCTAATCCTGGCATGAGGGTGACAGCAGCCATCCCCTGATCCTGGAATGAGGGTGACAGCAGCCATCCCCTGATTCTTACATGAGAGTTACAGCACCCATTCCCTAATCCTGGCATGATGATGGCAGCACCCATCCCCTGAGCCTGGCATGACGATGACAGCACCCATACCTATATTTTATATTGTAAATGACAGCACCCACTGCCTAGCCTAACCATCCCCATCACCTGGCAGCAGTTGCCAGCAATAGACAGAAGAGACCTCTGGCCCCGCACAGTCCCCACCCCGCGGACAGCCACTGACTCACCCAGCCCGCTGATCTCCTGACGGATATTGATGCGGTTCCTCTCATCCACAATAGCCGAGATCATTTGCTGGAGGGACCGGTCCAGATCCCCATTCTCCTCCTCCCTACGCCCAGCCCGGCTGTAACTCCTGACGGCTGCCATCTCGGTCTCATCTCAGTGCGTGCGAGTCGTGCACTGCTCACAGACACCACAGACCCATGACAATACAGCGGCAGCTCTCAGCTCAGGCGGCACTTCCGCCTCCCATAGCGGCTGCTCAGCTCTATGTGCCCGGACACTTCCTGCAACAAGCGGCCGCTGGATGCAAGGGACGGACCCGGTCCTCAACCAATCAGAGCTAGAAGATGGGTTAAAGGGACAGACGTGGGCGGGGCTAGGGAGCATCAGGTTGGCAGATGATAGGGAGGGAGCTGCCTGTCCTTGTTTAGGTGTGCTTGCTTTGTCTGTGGATATATGTTTAAGTTGTGTAAGTCTGTGTATGTTTATGTTGTGTCAGTCAGTGTGTGTTTGTTGTGTGAGTCTGTGTATGTTTATGTTGTGTGACTCTGTATGTTGTGTGCATTTGTGTATGTTGTGTGCGTTTGTGTGAATCTGTGAATGTTTATGTTGTGTGAGTCTGTGTGTATGTGTATGTTGTGTGAGTCTGTGTGTATGTTGTGTAAGTCTGTGTGTGAGTGTGAATCTGTGTATGTTTATGTTGTGTGAGTCTGTGTGTATGTTGTGTAAGTCTGTGTGTGAGTGTGAATCTGTGAATGTTTATGTTGTGTGAGTCTGTGTGTATGTTTATTTTGTGCGAATGTGTGAGTCTGTATGTTTATGCTGTGTGAGTCCATGTATGTTTATGTTGTCTAAGTCTGTGTGTGGTGTGAGTGTGAATCTGTGTATGTTTATGTTGTGTGAGTCTGTGTTTGGTGTGAGTCTGTATGCTGTGTGAGTCTGTGTATGTTTATGTTGTGTGAGTCTGTGTGTGGTGTGAGTGTGAATCTGTTTATGTTGTGTGAGTCTGTGTATGTTTATGTTGTGTGAGTCAGTGTGTGTTTGTTGTGTGAGTCTGTGTATGTTTATGTTGTGTGAGTGTGAATCTGTTTATGTTGTGTGAGTCTGTGTATGTTTATGTTGTGTGAGTCTGTGTATGTTTATGTTGTGTGAGTCTGTTTATGTTGTGTGAGTCTGTGTATGTTTATGTTGTGTAAGTCTGTGTGTGGTGTGAGTGTTAATCTGTTTATGTTGTGTGAATCTGTATGTGGGTGTGAGGATGTGTAGTGTGTATATCTTTGTGTGAATCTGTATGTGGGTGTGAGGATGTGTAGTGTGTATATCTTTGTGTGAGTATGTGTATGTCGTGTGAATCTGTATTTGGGTGTGAGGATGTGTAGTGTGTATATATTTCTGCGAGTCTGTATGTGGGTGTGAGGATGTGTAGTGTGTATATATTTGTGTGAGTATGTGTATGTTGTATGAATCTGTATGTGGGTGTGAGGATGTTTATGTTGTGTGAATCTGTATGTGGGTGTGAGTATGTGTATGTTGTGTGAATCTGTATGTGGGTGTGAGGATGTGTAGTGTGTATATCTTTGTGTGAGTCTGTGTATGTTGTGTTAATCTGTATGTGGGTGTGAGGATGTGTAGTGTATATTTCTTTGTGTTAATCTGTGTATGTTGTGTGAGCAGAGTGTCTGTGTTGATTAGCCTTTTTTTTCTTTCTATTTGCGTATCTGGTTGTGGAACTTTGTTTGCGTTTGTGTGTGTATATGTACGCTGGTGGCTTGCATTGTGCTTATGTATGTCTGTATAGTGTGTGATTTAATTGTGTGAGAATTGTTTGTGCTTTGTGTGCTTATTGCATTTGATGCCTGTTTATGATACATACTATGCATTTGTGCTTATTGCATTGGATGCATGTTTCTTTCATATAAGTGGCAAGAGTCCATAAGCTTGTGACGTATGGGATATACATTCCTACCAGGAGGGGGCAAAGTTTCCCAAACCTCAAAATGCCTATAAATACAGCTCCCACCCCTTAGTTTTACAAAGTTTTCCCGCGTGTGGAGGTGGTGAAGCAAGTTTGTAAATCAGTCGCATAGGTTCATCTCTGTCTCCCTTTGCAGATCGACATTATACTCCTCTACCATTACCTTTGCTGATATTTTTCAGTACTGGTTTGGCTGTCTGCTATATGTGGATGGGTCTTAAGAATGTGAAATGTCCACAGCACTAATATATTCAATATGCTTTATTCAGACATAAAAACAGCAACGTTTCGTGACCATATGTTACTTAATCATGCTATCATAGATAGCATGATTAAGTGACATATGGTCACGAAACGTTGCTGTTTTTATGTCTGAATAAAGCATATTGAATATATTAGTGCTGTGGACATTTCACATTCTTAGGATTATATGTGGGGTTTGGCAGTTTTACCCCTGTCTACACGTGCACTGGTTGCAGGAGTGCTGGCCCTCACTGGGATACTTTGATATGTGGATGGGTGTCTTCTGGTAATTATATATAATTTTTTAAGACACTCTCAGCTATGTTTGGCACTTTATCTTATAAAGTTTTAAATGTATATTGTATATATTTGCCATGAGTCAGGTCTGTGTATTTCTCTTTGCAGTCTAAACACTTTCAGCTTGGGAATTATGTTTATGGGAGTTTTTGGCTTACCTGGGGTTCCAGTTAATTATAAACTTGAAGTCTGTTTTTTTTAAAAATGTCACGGGCTTAGGCTTGCGATGACGCAGAATGTTGCTTTTTGTTGTGACATGTTTTGCGTGAAGATTTTTGGCGCGAAGTTGCGTCTGCCGTGATGCGAGTCAAGTAATTTCTTGCAACTTTTTTGTCGAAAGTTTTTTTGGGCGCAAAGTGACGCCTATTATGACGCGAGTTGCATCATTTATCTTTGGCGCCAAAAATTTTTTGTTCTGCATTTGCGCCGTTTTTGGCGCCATAGGCCTAGATTTAGAGTTCGGCGGTAGCCGTCAAAACCAGCGTTAGAGGCTCCTAACGCTGGTTTTGGCCGCCCGCTGGTATTTGGAGTCAGTGATTAAAGGGTCTAACGCTCACTTTACAGCCGCGACTTTTCCATACCGCAGATCCCCCTACGCCATTTGCGTAGCCTATCTTTTCAATGGGATCTTTCTAACGCTGGTATTTAGAGTCGTTTCTGCAGTGAGCGTTAGAGCTCTAACGACAAGATTCCAGCCGCCTGAAAATAGCAGGAGTTAAGAGCTTTCTGGCTAACGCCGGTTTATAAAGCTCTTAACTACTGTACCCTAAAGTACACTAACACCCATAAACTACCTATGTACCCCTAAACCGAGGTCCCCCCACATCGCCGCCACTCGATTAAAATTTTTAACCCCTAATCTGCCGACCGCCACCTACGTTATACTTATGTACCCCTAATCTGCTGCCCCTAACACCGCCGACCCCTGTATTACATTTATTAACCCCTAACTTGCCCCCCACAACGTCGCCGCAAGCTACTTAAAATAATTAACCCCTAATCTTCCGACCGCAAATCGCCGCCACCTACGTTATCCCTATGTACCCCTAATCTGCTACCCCTAACATCGCCGACCCCTATGTTATATTTATTAACCCCTAATCTGCCCCCCTCAACGTCGCCGACACCTGCCTACACTTATTAACCCCTAATCTGCCGAGCGGACCTGAGCGCTACTATAATAAAGTTATTAACCCCTAATCCGCCTCACTAACCCTATCATAAATAGTATTAACCCCTAATCTGCCCTCCCTAACATCGCCGACACCTACCTTCAATTATTAACCCCTAATCTGCCGACCGGAGCTCACCGCTATTCTAATAAATGTATTAACCCCTAAAGCTAAGTCTAACCCTAACACTAACACCCCCCTAAGTTAAATATAATTTTTATCTAACGAAATAAATTAACTCTTATTAAATAAATAATTCCTATTTAAAGCTAAATACTTACCTGTAAAATAAACCCTAATATAGCTACAATATAAATTATAATTATATTATAGCTATTTTAGGATTAATATTTATTTTACAGGCAACTTTGTAATTATTTTAACCAGGTACAATAGCTATTAAATAGTTAAGAACTATTTAATAGTTACCTAGTTAAAATAATAACAAATTTACCTGTAAAATAAATCCTAACCTAAGATATAATTAAACCTAACACTACCCTATCAATAAAATAATTAAATAAACTACCTACAATTACCTACAATTAACCTAACACTACACTATCAATAAATTAATTAAACACAATTGCTACAAATAAATAAAATTAAATAAACTATCTAAAGTACAAAAAATAAAAAAAGAACTAAGTTACAGAAAATAATAAAATATTTACAAACATAAGAAAAATATTACAACAATTTTAAACTAATTACACCTACTCTAAGCCCCCTAATAAAATAACAAAGCCCCCCAAAATAAAAAATTCCCTACCCTATTCTAAAATACAAATATTACAAGCTCTTTTACCTTACCAGCCCTGAACAGGGCCCTTTGCGGGGCATGCCCCATGAATTTCAGCTCTTTTGCCTGTAAAAAAAAACATACAATACCCCCCCCCCAACATTACAACCCACCACCCACATACCCCTAATCTAACCCAAACCCCCCTTAAATAAACCTAACACTACCCCCCTGATGATCTTCCTACCTTGTCTTCACCATGCCAGGTTCACCGATCCGTCCTGGCTCCAAGATCTTCATCCAACCCAAGCGGGGGCTAGACATCCACTGAAGAAGTCCAGAAGAGGGTCCAAAGTCTTCCTCCTATCCGGCAAGAAGAGGACATCCGGACCGGCAAACATCTTCTCCAAGCGGCATCTTCTATCTTCTTCCATCCGATGACGACCGGCTCCATCTTGAAGACCTCCAGCGCGGATCCATCCTCTTCTTCCGACGACTAGACGACGAATGACGGTTCCTATAAGGGACGTCATCCAAGATGGCGTCCCTCGAATTCCGATTGGCTGATAGGATTCTATCAGCCAATCGGAATTAAGGTAGGAATTTTCTGATTGGCTGATGGAATCAGCCAATCAGAATATAGTTCAATCCGATTGGCTGATCCAATCAGCCAATCAGATTGAGCTCGCATTCTATTGGCTGATCGGAACAGCCAATAGAATGCGAGCTCAATCTGATTGGCTGATTGGATCAGCCAATCGGATTGAACTTGATTCTGATTGGCTGATTCCATCAGCCAATCAGAAAATTCCTACCTTAATTCCGATTGGCTGATAGAATCCTATCAGCCAATCGGAATTCGAGGGACGCCATCTTGGATGACGTCCCTTAAAGGAACCGTCATTAGTCGTCGGAAGAAGAGGATGGATCCGCGCTGGAGGTCTTCAAGATGGAGCCGGTCGTCATCGGATGGAAGAAGATAGAAGATGCCGCTTGGAGAAGATGTTTGCCGGTCCGGATGTCCTCTTCTTGCCGGATAGGAGGAAGACTTTGGACCCTCTTCTGGACTTCTTCAGTGGATGTCTAGCCCCCGCTTGGGTTGGATGAAGATCTTGGAGCCAGGACGGATCGGTGAACCTGGCATGGTGAAGACAAGGTAGGAAGATCATCAGGGGGGTAGTGTTAGGTTTATTTAAGGGGGGTTTGGGTTAGATTAGGGGTATGTGGGTGGTGGGTTGTAATGTTGGGGGGGGGGTATTGTATGGTTTTTTTTACAGGCAAAAGAGCTGAAATTCTTGGGGCATGCCCCGCAAAGGGCCCTGTTCAGGGCTGGTAAGGTAAAAGAGCTTGTAATATTTGTATTTTAGAATAGGGTAGGGAATTTTTTATTTTGGGGGGCTTTGTTATTTTATTAGGGGGCTTAGAGTAGGTGTAATTAGTTTAAAATTGTTGTAATATTTTTCTTATGTTTGTAAATATTTTATTATTTTCTGTAACTTAGTTCTTTTTTATTTTTTGTACTTTAGATAGTTTATTTAATTTTATTTATTTGTAGCAATTGTGTTTAATTAATTTATTGATAGTGTAGTGTTAGGTTAATTGTAGGTAATTGTAGGTAGTTTATTTAATTATTTTATTGATAGGGTAGTGTTAGGTTTAATTATAACTTAGGTTAGGATTTATTTTACAGGTAAATTTGTTATTATTTTAACTAGGTAACTATTAAATAGTTCTTAACTATTTAATAGCTATTGTACCTGGTTAAAATAATTACAAAGTTGCCTGTAAAATAAATATTAATCCTAAAATAGCTATAATATAATTATAATTTATATTGTAGCTATATTAGGATTTATTTTACAGGTAAGTATTTAGCTTTAAATAGGAATCATTTATTTAACCCTTTCGTGACAGGGTTAAAGTGCCTACATCGGAACAACTGTTCCGATGTAGACAAATTGAAACTACGCGATCGTGCATACGATCGCGAGATTTCAATTATTGGATCGCATCTGGGGGGCGTCCCTACAATCCTAGGAACGCCCTCCAGACCGCGATTAAATCCCTGAAGCACAGAAGGCTTCAGGACAGCCGTTAGTTATGACGTTCCATTCCGTCATAACGGCTTTAAAGCCCAGTCTAATTATGACGGAATGGAACGGCATAACGGCTTTAAAAGGTTAATAAGAGTTAATTTATTTTGTTAGATAAAAATTATATTTAACTTAGGGGGGTGTTAGTGTTAGGGTTAGACTTAGCTTTAGGGGTTAATACATTTATTAGAATAGCGGTGAGCTCCGGTCGGCAGATTAGGGGTTAATAATTGAAGGTAGGTGTCGGCGATGTTAGGGAGGGCAGATTAGGGGTTAATACTATTTATGATAGGGTTAGTGAGGCGGATTAGGGGTTAATAACTTTATTATAGTAGCGCTCAGGTCCGCTCGGCAGATTAGGGGTTAATAAGTGTAGGCAGGTGTCGGCGACGTTGTGGGGGGCAGATTAGGGGTTAATAAATATAACATAGGGGTCGGCGATGTTAGGGCAGCAGATTAAGGGTACATAGGGATAACGTAGGTTGCGGCGGTTTACGGAGCGGCAGATTAGGGGTTAAAAGTGTAATGCAGGGGTCAGCGATAGCGGGGGCGGCAGATTAGGGGTTAATAAGTGTAAGGTTAGGGGTGTTTAGACTCGGGGTACATGTTAGAGTGTTAGGTGCAGACGTAGGAAGTGTTTCCCCATAGGAAACAATGGGGCTGCGTTAGGAGCTGAACGCTGCTTTTTTGCAGGTGTTAGGTTTTTTTTCAGCTCAAACAGCCCCATTGTTTCCTATGGGAGAATCGTGCACGAGCACGTTTTTGATGCCGGCCGCGTCCGTAAGCAACTCTGGTATCGAGAGTTGCATTTGCGGTAAAAATGATCTACGCTCCTTTTTTGGAGCCTAACGCAGCATTTGTTTGAACTCTCGATACCAGAGTTAAATTTATGGTGCGGCCAGAAAAAAACCCGCGGAGCGTTAACAGCCCTTTTACCGCCGAACTCTAAATCTAGGCCTTAGTTTGTTATATAAGTCTCTCCCTCTTTTTGCACTCTGCTCTCATTTGATCTTAGAGGGCTAGGTTGCTTGCTTTTGTATTACATTTTTATCATAAACATTTTTTCCCATTGCTGAAACTGCTATTTGAGGAAATTTTATATTTTGTTTAAATGTTATTTTTGTCTTTTTTGCTACATTTTGCAAGATGTCTCAGACTGATCCTGCCTCTGCTGTTACTGTAGGAACTAAGCTGCCTGAATACAATTTTACCAAAGCTAAGTGTGTATGTTGTAAATTAGCTGAGCTCAAATATGTGGCACTTGTTATGAAAAACTTTTACATGCTGATAGTATAGGTGTACCGCTCACTTTTTTTTTTTTCGCGACTCAAACATACCGCAAATCCACTTACGTCAATTGCGTATCCCATATTTTCAATGGGACTTGCATAACGCCGGTATTACGAGTCTTGGAAAAAGTGAGCGGTAGACCCTCTCCTGTCAAGACTCGTACCGCATTTAAAAGTCAGTAACTAACTAACGCCGTAACATAAAACTCTTAACTAAAGTGCTAAAAAGTACGCTAACACCCATAAACTACCTATTAACCCCTAAACCGAGGCCCTCCCACGTCGCAAACACTTAAATAAAATTTTTAACCCCTAATCTGCCGACCGGACATCGCCGCCACTTTAATAACCCCTAAACCACTGCACTCCCGCCTCGCAAACACTAGTTACATTTTATTAACCCCTAATCTGCCGTCCCTAACATTGCCGACACCTACCTACATTTATTAACCCCTAATCTGCCGCCCCCAATGTCGCTGCAACTATATTAAATGTATTAACCCCTAAATCTAAGTCTAACCCTCCCTAAATAAAATATAATTTAAATAAATCTAAATAAAATTAGTACAAATAAATTATTCCTATTTAAAACTAAATACTTACCTATAAAATAAACCCTAAGCTAGCTACAATATAACTAATAGTTACATTGTATCTAGCTTAGGGTTTATTTTTATTTTACAGACAACTTTGTATTTATTTTAGCTAGGTACAATAGTTATTAAATAGTTAGATTCCTATGGGGAAATAAAATGTATGTCTACACCTAACACCCTAACATGAACCCCGAGTCTAAACACCCCTAATCTTACACTTATTGATCCTTTATCTGCCGGCCCCAACATCGCAGACACCTGCATTATATTAACCCCTAATCTGCCACTCCGGACACCGCCACTACCTACATTATACTTATGAACCCCTAATCTGCTGCCCCCAACATTGCCGAACCCTACATTTTATTTATTAACCCATACTCTTCCGCCCCAAATGTCACCGCCACCTAACTACACTTATTAACCCCTAATCTGCCGTCGCCAATGTCGCCGCCACTATAATAAATATATTAACCCCTAAACCTAAGTCTAACCCTAACACCCCCCTAACTTAAATATAATTTAAAATAATCTAAATAAAATAACTTTAATTAACTAAATTATTCCTATTTAAAACTAAATACTTACCTATAAAATAAACCCTAAGTTACAATTACACCTAACACTACACTATAATTAAATTAATTCCCTACACTAACTACAATTAAATACAATTATCTAAATTACAAAAAAAAACACTAAATTACAGAAAATAATAAAATAATTAAAAAAAAATTTAAACCAATTACACCAAATGTAATCCCCCTAATAAAATTTAAAAAAAAACCCTGTCAGGGTGCCAGGAATTAGACTGAGATGAGAAGTGCAAAAATTATCACACCTTTATTAATAGCAAAAAATTATAAAATGTCCACAATTCAAATAACAAGCCAGGAGTCAAAACCAGAGCTGGTAGTCAGACGAGCCGGAATCAGGAACAAGGAGAACAGCAGAGTCAGGAACTAGCCAGGGATCAGGAACCAGGGAGGACGTCAGGCAGCCAGCATACTGAACAGAGGCCCTTTAAATAATAAATGATGACATCACAATTCTGAGATTGCATCCTGTCTCACATGGATGATGCACAACAGTCTGGCCATAAAAGGAAGTGCAGGAAGTGAGCAGCATCCCCCACAATGCACCAAGTCAGGAAGAGAGGTGAGTAAAATGGCCGCCAGCAGCACATGGCAAACACAACAGGGAAAAACCCTGACAGTACCCTCCCCTCAACGACCCCTCCCCCGCGGGAGGACAAAAGGCTTATTGGGGAAACGGGCATGGAAGGCACGGAGGAGGGCGGGAGCATGAACATCAGAGGAGGGAACCCAAGAACGCTCCTCCGGACCGTAGCCGCTCCAGTGAACCAAATACTGTACACGGCCCCTGGACATACGAGAGTCAATAATGCTGCTGACCTCATACTCCTCATGGTTGTCAACAAAGATAGGACGGGGACGAGGCAACACAGTGGTAAACCGATTACAAACCAATGGTTTCAAGAGAGAGACATGAAAAACATTGGCGATGCGCATAGCAGGAGGAAGGTCAAGAGCATAGGCCACAGGATTAACCCGTCGGAGTATTCGAAAAGGACCAACATAACGGGGAGCCAATTTATTGGAAGGCACATGAAGGTTCAAGTAGCGGGAGGACAGCCAAACTCTCTCACCAACCTGGTAGGAAGGTGCGGGCAGACGCCTACGATCAGCCTGGAGATGCTCCTCCAAAGCCGGAATACCCTGAGACATGAATGAATCGGGCAACAAGGATGGTTGAAACCCATAATTCGCCATGAACGGGGATAACTTGGAGGAAGCATTAATAGCACTATGACGAGCAAACTCTGCCCAAGGTAACAGTTCAGACCAATTATTGTGGTGATCTGAGACATAGCAACGAAGGAACTGTTCCAGAGCTTGTTTAGACCGTTCCGCAGCCCCATTGGATTGAGGGTGATATGCTGAGGAGAAGGAAAGCTGGATCCCCATTTGAGCACAAAAGGAACTCCAAAATCTGGAGACAAACTGGCTACCCCGGTCCGACACTATCTCCTTGGGTAACCCATGTAAATGGAAGACCTCCCAGGCAAAAATTCAAGCAAGCTCCTGAGCGGTAGGCAGCTTCATCAAGGGAATGCAATGTGACATTTTAGAAAAACGGTCAACCACCATAAGGATAACAGTATTGCCATTGGAAACAGGGAGCTCGACAATGAAGTCCATGGAAAGATGTGTCCAAGCACGCTCACCATTAGCAATAGGTTGAAGAAGACCCAAAGGGAAGACGTCGAGGAGTCTTATTCTGTGCACAAACTGAGCAGGAGGCAACATACGCAGCAACATCAGAACGAAGACCTGGCCACCAGAATTTTCGAGTGACAGACCAAATAATTTGGTTCTTGCCTGGATGACCTGCGGTTTTAGGATAGTGGTAAGTGTGCAAAAGTTTAGTTCGAAGATTCTCAGGAACAAAACACTTACCACTAGGTTTCTCAGGCGGTGCATTGGTTTGTGTAGCCAGGATCTCCTCCCCCAAGGGAGAAGTCGAATTAGTACGTATGGTAGCCAAAATATGGTCAGGAGGTATAACAGGAGTAGGTACAGACTCCTCCTTGGACAGAGGCGAAAATTGTCGAGAGAGGGCATCAGCCCTAACATTCTTACTACCAGGCAGGTAGGAGACCACATAATTAAACCTAGACAAAAATAGCACCCATCTGGCCAGTCGGGGTGACAAATGTTTTGCTTCAGATAGATAAGTTAAATTCTTGTGGTCAGTAAGAATGAGCACTGGCACGCTAGTACCCTTGAGAAGATGCCTCCATTCCTTGAGTGCCAAAATTATGGCCAGTAATTCCCTGTCGCCAATTTCATAATTGCACTCCGATGGAGACAATTTCTTAGAGAAGAAACCACACGGATGCAAGGAACCATCAGGCGTAGGACGTTGAGACAAGAGGGCACCTACTCCAGTCTCAGACGCATCAACCTCAAGAACGAAAGGCAGGACAGGGTTAGGATGAGCCAGAACTGGAGCGGCAGCAAAGGCAGTCTTAAGACTATCAAAGGCCTCAATGGCAGTAGGTGACCAATGGAGTGGATCATTCTCTTTATGGGTCATGTCTGTGATAGGTTTGACCAAGGAAGAAAAGTTTTTAATAAACTTTCTATAGTAATTGGCAAACCCCAAAAAACGTTGAATAGACCGAAGACCAACTGGGCGAGGCCACTGCAAAACTGCAGATAACTTGTCAGGATCCATGGAGAACCCTGCAACGGAGATAACATAACCTAGGAAGGTTACTTGAGTCTGATGGATCTCACATTTCTCAAGTTTACAAAACAGGCTGTTCTCATGTAGTCTCTGAAGAACCCGTGTAACATCAGAACGATGAGCCTCAAGTGTGGGTGAGTGTATGAGGATGTCGTCTAAGTACACCACAACACACTGTTGCAACATATCTCGTAGGACATCATTAATATATTCCTGAAAAACAACAGGAGCATTACATAGGCCAAAGGGCATTACAAGATACTCATAATGCCCACTCCTGGTGTTAAATGCTGTTTTCCATTCGTGACCCTCCTTAATCCTAACGAGATTGTACACTCCTCTCAAATCAAGTTGAGAAAAGACCGTAGCTCCCTTGAGGCGGTCAAAGAGTTCCGTAATGAGCGGAATAGGGTAAGCATTCTTAATGGTAAGACGATTAAGACCCCTATAATTGATACATGGTCTTAACTCGCCACCCTTTTTCTTCACAAAGAAGAAGCCAGCCCCTGCAGGAGAGCAGGATTTGCGGATGATCCCCCGCGACAGAGCATCAGCAACATACTCCTCCATAGCACAATTCTCTGCAACAGACAGAGGGTACACCCGGCCCCGAGGAGGAATGGCTCTGGGTTGCAAGTCTATGGCACAATCGTAAGACCGGTGAGGAGGCAACTTACCGGCACGCACCTTGTCAAACTCGTCTCGGAACTCTCGGTACTCCTCTGGCAATTGAGATACCGAAGAAGTGCACAAGACTTTAACTGGTTTCCGAAGACAAGTGGAAATATATTGCGGGGACCACAACAAAATTTCGGACCTGCGCCAGTCAAGACTGGGATTGTGCTTTTGGAGCCAGGGATAACCCAGAACAACTGGAAAATGCGGAGAGTTTAATACGTGGAATTGGAGGGTTTCAAAATGGAGAGCCCCAACAGCCATGGACAACGGAGCAGTTTCGTGAGTAACGAGTGCGGGCTGAAGGGATCTGCCATCAATGGCCTCAATAGCAAGCGGAACGGACCGAGGCAAAACAGGAATGGAGTGCTTTGATACAAAAGCTCTGTCAATAAAATAGCCAGCAGCACCGAAGTCAACAAGAGCCTGAGTGACTATGGAGGAGTCCACCCAGGAAAGGACAACCGTGACCAAAGGTTTCTCCTTAAGCGGTTCCGGGGACAAGGATAAACCACCCAAGGTCTGCCCCCGACAGGACCTTAGGTGTGAGCGTTTCCCGGCCGTGTAGGACAAGACTTCAAAAGGTGGCCCTGTAACCCACAATAGAGGCAGAGCCCCTCCCTCCTCCTAAAGGCCCTCTCCGCCGCGGAGAGACGCGTGAATCCCAACTGCATCAGCTCAGCAGTACCTGGTGACTCGGGACCAGGAGGCATGGGAGGAGAGGGAGGCATGGGTGGGAACGAACACGTAGGAGACAACGGAACAGGAGGCTTCCGCAAGCGCTCCTTGGCAGAGGGCCTCTCTCTGAGTCTGATGTCAATTAGGATCAAAAAAGACACCAATGCCTCGAGATCCTCTGGTAAATCTCTGGCAGCAACTTCGTCTTTAATCGCATCAGAGAGCCCATGAAAGAAGGCGGCAACAAGGGCTTCATTGTTCCAACCTACCTCTGCGGCAAGCGTACGGAACTCAATAGCAAACTGAGCAACAGATCTTGTACCTTGCTGAATGGACATGAGTCGTTTAGCAGCAGAGGAGGAGCGAGCCGGAACATCAAATACCCTTCGAAAGGAGGCCACAAATTCAGTGTAATTTGAAATCACAGGTTTATTAGTCTCCCACAAGGGATTAGCCCAGGCAAGAGCTGTGTCAGAGAGTAACGAGATGAGAAATCCCACCTTAGCTCTGTCAGAGGGAAACGCCTGAGGTAACATCTCAAAGTAAATGCCCACCTGGTTCAAAAACCCTCTGCACTGAATAGGATCGCCTCCATATCGCTGAGGTAGAGGTGCAGAACCGGACATGCTCCTGGTAGGCAAAGGTGCAGCAGCGGAAAAAGGAGCAGCCATAACATGCGGGACACTTTGGTCCAAATGTGCAGTGCGAATCAGCAGGGTTTGCAGGGCTTGTGCAAATTGATCCAAGCGGTGATCCTGTACATCCATCCTGGAAATGATGGCAGGTAAAGGTGGATAATTAGCAGCATCAGGATTCATGGCCTTTGCGTTATGTCAGGGTGCCAGGAATCAGACTGAGACGAGAAGTGCAAAAATAATCACACCTTTATTAATAGCAAAAAATTATAAAATGTCAACAAGTCAAATAACAAGCCAGGAGTCAAAACCAGAGCTGGTAGTAAGACGAGCCGAGTCAGGAGCCAAAGCGAATAGTCAGATGAGCCGGAATCAGGAACAAGGAGAACAGCAGAGTCAGGAACTAGCCAGGGATCAGGAACCAGGAAGGACGTCAGGCAGCCAGGTAATACACAGGAACTCTCGCAAACAGGTCTCAGACAACGCAAAGGCAAAGCATACTGAACAGAGGCCCTTTAAATAATAAATGATGACATCACAATTCTGAGATTGCATCCTGTCTCACATGGATGATGCACAACAGTCTGGCCATAAAAGGAAGTGCAGGAAGTGAGCCGCATGCCCCACAATGCACCAAGTCAGGAAGAGAGGTGAGTAAAATGGCTGCCAGCAGCACATGGCAAACACAACAGGGAAAAACCCTGACACCCCCAAAATAATAAAAATCCCTACCCTATACTAAATTACAAATAGCCCTTAAAAGGGATTTTTGCGGGGCATTGCCCCAAAGTAATCAGCTCTTTTACCTGTAAAAAAATACAATACCCCCCAACATTAAAACCCACCACCCACATACCCAACCCTACTCTAAAACCCACCCAATCCCCCCTTAATAAAACCTAACACTAACCCCTTGAAGATCACCCTACCTTGAGATGTCTTTACCCAACCGGGCAGAAGTGGTCCTCCAGACGGGCAGAAGTCTTCATCCAAGCCGGGAAGAAGAGGTCCTCCAGATGGGCAGAAGTCTTCATCCAGGCGGCATCTTCTATCTTCATCCATCCGGAGCGGAGCGGGTCCATCTTCAAGACATCCGACGCAGAGCATCCTCTTCTGTCTTGGTCCGATGACTAAATGACGGTACCTTTAAGTGACGTCATCCAAGAATTGGATCAGCCAATAGGATTGAACTTCAATCCTATTGGCTGATTGCATTTTACCTTAATTCCGATTGGCTGATAGAATTCTATCAGCCAATCGGAATTGAAGGGACGCCATTTTGGATGAATTCACTTAAAGGTACCGTCATTTAGTGTTAGTCGTTGGAAGGAAGAGGATGCTCCGCGTCGGATGTCTTGAAGATGGACCTGCTCCGGATGGATGAAGATAGAAGATGCCATCTGGATGAAGACTTCTGCCCTTCTGGAGGACCTCTTTTGCCCGGATAGGATGAAGACTTCTGGCCGTCTGGAGGACCACTTCTGCCCGGTTGGGTGAAGACGTCTCAAGGTAGGGTGATCTTCAAGGGGTTAGTGTTAGGTTTTATTAAGGGGGGTTTGGGTGGGTTTTAGTGTAGGGTTGGGTGTGTGGGTGGTGGGTTTTAATGTTGGGGGGGTATTGTATTTTTTTTACAGGTAAAAGAGCTGATTACTTTGGGGCAAGCCTTACAGACAAAAACTCGTAATCTAGCCGATTTAGCTGTTGTTATTTTATCCCTCCCTCTCTGACTCGTGGTTTTCCACATCTTGGGTATTATATACCATACATTACTAGCTCATTGACTCTTGCCACTTACATTAAAGAAAACATAATTTATGTAAGAACTTAACTGATAAATTCATTTCTTTCATAATGGCAAGAGTCCATGAGACCCACCTTATTTTTTGTGGTTATGATTTTTTTGTATAAAGCACTTTATTTTTTCCAGTTCCTCTTTTTGTATGCTTTTTACTCATTTTTACACCTCACTTCTTGGCTACACGTTAAACTAAGGTATGAGTGAGGTGGGAGGTGTATTTATAGGCATTTTGAGGTTTGGGAAACTTTGTCCCCTCCTGGTAGGAATGTATATCCCATACATCACTAGCTCATGGACTCTTGCCACTATGAAAGAAATTAATTTATCAGATAAGTTCTTACATAAATTATGTTTTATGATACAAACTATGCATGTGTGCTTATTGCATTTGATGCGTGTTTATGATACAAACTATGCATGTGTGCTTATTGTATTTGATGCGTGTTTATGATACATACTATGCATCTGTGCTTATTGCATTTGATGCGTATTTATGATACATACTATGCATTAGGGCTGTGAGATATGGGAAAAAATTAATATCACGATTTTGGCCATGAAATATTGCGGTTGTGATTTTAATTAAACATACATTTCACTATAAAAATGCATTAAATTGTACAGAATCTTAAAGTATTATGCAACCTTATAACCAATTGAGAATTTAGTTTAATATAGAAGCCAAACTACTAGTTTTTATTATGCATTATTTTAAACATTTGGATGACCAAGAGATCCTGATCACACAGAAACCCATTGGCTGCCAGTGATCCTGACCTACAGGGTTCTTCAAACTTTTTTCCCCAAGACCCAGTGCAATGACACCACTTACCTTTGTGACCCTATTTTTATGCTTGGTCTGAAAATTTCTCAAGTAATATACAAGATAGCTGCAATTTTCAGCTAAGTGACTTAAAATGTGTGTACTTTATTCCTGATTGTAGTTACACTTGAAAGTGTCACAAAAGGTGATAACACACACACTCTCATACAACACCCACACACTGTCATACAACACACACCACACTTTTATACCCATATGTATGTGGCAACTTAAGCAAAAATTCAAAATACAACAATGTGACTGTTCCTGCACATCCAGGAAACATTTAACATATTCACATAACTGAAGCAATGCAGACCAAAGGAACAGTGCAAATTCCTAACGGATTATCTTTTAATATGACATGTAGCCCAATAAAAAAAATTTTTACAACATAATATTATGATATTGACCCATCAGAATAAAATGTAGTTTTTGTTCCTAACTTCCTGTTTCCAGTTTTAATTTAGCCACTGTTAAAGGGACTGTGATGACCAAGGTTAACCAACCCTGTGCCAGTCACTTGTTTGGCACAGAAAGGGTTATCAGACCCCTACTACTGTGACTTATATGTCACAATCTAGCCACGCCAGACAAGCTTGTGATTTAGTTCAGTGGGTGCAAGGGTCAACAACACTCTTTAGTCTGTACTAGACATAAAAGAAATGCCCAAAACTCCCCTTTAATGCCACACACACTAAACTAACTATAATAGCTAGCTGCCACCACTTAAGATTATATGATATGGGAAATCTTAAGGCAACCACAGATTTACACATTAACTATCAGAATACAATTTAGCAGAAAATAACCTAAAATATACAGTTCTAATACTCCAGTCTCTTTCAGTAACGTGGTTCAAATATTAGAAAAAGGCCAAAGCTTAATAAAGGAATTATTTATTATGCCAAATATTATTATGCACAATGCATTATTAATAAAAAGTTGTTACAAATAAAATTACACACAAGCAAACAGTTTTTCAAAATAAAAAGAAGAAAATAGAAACCTCATACTGTACTAGTCTTTGGAATCTGTGCGCCAGTAAGATGGCATGAAGCAATGGGTCCTTACTCTGTAGAACAGTTTCCCTTGTAAGAATGACAATTTCAGTGTTAAAACACAAGACCCTTATACCTTTTTTCAATAGATCAGGTTGCCTGACCTCACCCCCTTTGCAGGGGCTGGCTGGGAAACCCCCTATCTTTTACAACAGTCAATAAACAAAGTACCTTTGGCTGACTTTAGAGAACACATTATCATTTTCTGCTAGATACATTCATTTTCATATAGACAGAAAGGCAATCTCTTATTTGCATTGTGAGAAACAGTTTGATACCAAATATGACAGGGTTGTCATATATCCCTTCATCTAATGTCATAACCTGTTTTAAACACACATCTTACATTGTACCAATGTCCTTTTATTGACGTCACCTCATCAGGATCTGGGGAGAGGGCACTGCTTATTGTCTCTGAAACCAACACTTGTATGGGCTTGCTGCCTTAATGACTATACAATAACAGTTATTCAAGTGGAACTCTTAAACAATTTATAATGGGGTCTGGTTTTATTACAAAAAACAAACAACATAAACACAGGACACAGTTCTTCTTGAAATAAATAATGTTTTTTAGCTCACAGGCTAAAGAGAATTAACCTCTTGGCAGCTCAATCATGAGGTATTCGTAACAGGGACATTAAACACTAAATAAATGCTAGATAGAATGATGCATTCAAAGAAAAGTTTAGTCTGAAAATAACATGTAGATGTATTTTTTAAAGTTTCACTAGCTGTTTAAATAATGAAAAAATTTGTATAAAGTGTCCATAAAAGAATGGGGGTTGCCATGTTGTAACTTAGGTTACCTTCTCTGCTGTGGCCAATTAGGGACAGATATGAACAGGTCACTAGGGTTTGCAGCCAATGGCTGTGTGGAATATGACAGTGTTCTGCACTTCCATTTCTAACAGGAACTGAAAAGCTCACAATTTCAGAATGGAATTACAGGAAAAGGTAACAAAATAAATAATTTTAAAGTATATTGCACAGTTTTTTTTCTGTATATACAATTTATCATTTTATATTACCATCTCAAAGTGTTTAATGTCCCTTTAATACAATTTGTGCTGGCCTCCTATAGGCTACTTACTTTACCTTGCTATCTGCTGCACAAACGTCTCACTAAAAAATGAACACGGCACCTCCTATGACCAGTTCTCTTACTCTTCTGGGGGTACTGGGAGACTGGCTGATTATGATGCATTGTGTAAAAGCTGGGTGCACATATTCTGATTGCTGCTTGAGGCAGCCTGTGTGTGCTAATAAAATGCTATTTTGGAGCAGGTAAATCAGGTAAATCAGTATGATATTACTTGTATTTGTGGATACTGTAATGACTGGCTGAGACTGTCATATGGACTCTGAGTGTATACTGAAGGGGTTGATTGGAACTGGTTGATGGTGCAAATTGTCTATTGTCACTACCGACTGGGGTTTTGAGACTGTTATGTGTCAGAGCTGCTTGAACTAGGCAAATAGCGTTATATCAGTACAGGCTATTGGGGCTGTGTATATTAAAAAAAGGAAACTGTCATTCCTGAGGAGATTATTAGGGGCCAGGTGTGGGGAAAGGGATTGATGCTAGGCAAGTTAGTGTATGTATATCGGCAGTGTGCAGTCACATGGAACGTTTTTGTCTGTCTGCTCTCAGCAGAGGCTAAAATTCAAGAACAAAATGACATTTTAAAGAAATTTGAAAGTAATCCTGAATTTGAGAATTTATATAAAACCTACCAAAAAGAACTGGATTAATATGAGTTAGAACTCAAAGCAAACTAAACAGGGACATCAGTGATTTCTCAAACAACAAAGTATATAAATGGAGGAACAGAGGATTATATAGAGATCCCAACAAAAACCCTAAAGTCACCATTGTGGAAAGTGATGTCTCTGACACAGATGGGGAAGAGGGTAGTTCAACTAATACAGAAAAACACGGAGAGGGGCGAAGAAAAAACAAGACTGAACCAGAGGTCGGACCCATACACATACAGAACATCAGAAGAATTGGAAACAACTAAAGAGAACCCTGAGTCCCTTCTCACAGATACGTCTGAGTCATTAAATTGATGGTAAACTCTCCCCTTTATAAAATCAGATCTGGAATATAAGCGCTATTTTAGATGGGGTTTTATTCATTATGTGCAATGAAGATGCGCTATAACTTAGTTATTAATATAGATATGAAATTCAAATACCCCACGTTACACCACCCACTTCAAAAGTCAATTTTCCTGTCAGCTTAATGATTGAATTACTCTCCAATCAATGCTCTAGCTACAACAAAAGTGCCAGATGGGGAGAGCGCTGATTGGACAACAATTCAATCTGTTAGCTCACAGAAAATTTTACTTTTGAAGTGGGTGGAGGAGCATGCAGTATTTGAATTTCATATCTATATTAATAACTAAGTTATAGTGCATCTTTATTACAGCTAATGAATTAAACTCCATCTAAAATAGCGCTTACATTCCAGATCTGATTTTAAAAAGGGGAGAGTTTACCATCACTTTAAAGGTTATAAATCTATCAGACTTACATCTTTCAGAAAGTCATATTTCAGTATTATCAAAAGGTCTATCCTTCTGTCCATCACATAATGTAGACAAATTCAAAGTTGTTAAAGGGACATAAAACCCAATTTTTTTTCTTTTATGATTTAGATAGAACATAACATTTTAAAAAAACTTTCTAATTTACTTCTATTATCAAATTTTCTTAGTTTTCTTGTTATCCTTTCTGGAAAAGCAGAAATGTAAGCTCAAGGGGTCGATCCGATATAGATCGTAACCCGCGTCGCCCGCAGTTTCAGCTCGCAACTCTAGCTATCCAATATTCAGCGCCGTCAGATGCTAAACTGGCGTAAGTAGGAAAAACCGGCGAGCAGGCAAAATGTGCGCAAATACACATTTTAGTCGTCGCAAGTACTTGCACCTGTATTTTGTTCACGTAAAGTCTCAATAAAGTGTAGTTTTATGCAAATTAGCCTACGACTCGTAAAAAATAACGCCAGTTCTAAGAGATGCGCCACATAATGACGAGATTCAAAATTCATACTTAAACCCCTGCGCAGCCGCCATTTTCTTTAGTGTGTTTGGTTGGTTCTTGGAGCTACAGCACACTACAGTGAGTAGGAGAAAGTCGTTAGAGTAGAGAGAGAGGCGCATTGCATAATATTTAGTTAGGTCGGATTTGGTGGATTTGATAAGCTTGTACATTTACTGTCACTTTTTTACATATTGCACACATTTTGCATACACACATATACAAAATACACAACACTTTTTTTTGATAACACCTTACACATTTTATTTATCTTTTACAGTTTGAAAGGCTGAGTGTCTGGTTGTGATTGTGTGTGATTGAAGTGGGAGTGAGTGTGAGTGTGTGAGTGTGTGTAGTGTGAGGATGTCAGGGAGAGCTAGGGCTGGGGGGAGGAGGGAAGGGGAGTTGCAGGGAGAGGATTATGGACAGGAGGAGCAGCAGGGTCCCCGTCAGGGAGTGAGCGGAGTGGGGAGAGGGAGAGCCAGAAGGGAGGATGGGAGTGGGGTTGCCCCAAGGCCAGACACACTTAGAAGAGGGATAGAGGGTGCACATGGGGATAGAAGGGGGGAGGAGGGAGAGGATAGGGAGGAACCCACACCAGGGACATCCCAGGGAGGGAGCCAGGCGGCCCAGGACGAGGAGCGTATGAGGTGTCCTAACTTCAGTTTTGCAGAAAACCTCGCTCTAGTCCAGGCTGTCCTGGAGAACCATAATGCCCTCTTTGGACAAGAGAAGGGCAAAGGAGTTGCCCGTAGGCGTAAAGATGCTTGGCAGAAGGTGGTGGAGGCCGTCAATGGTGTGTCCCAACAGAGGAGGAATGTGGATGGCCTAAAGAAGAGATGGAATGATTGTAAAAGGAGAGTCAAGGAGAAGATGGGCCAGGAAGCAATGTCCCAGAGGGCAACAGGAGGTGGGCCTCACCAGGAGGCAGAATATAACGAGTGGCAGGAGCTGATTCGTAGGTCCCTGAGCGTCACAGCAGTCTGTGGACTTCCAGGGGCTCGTGACTCAGGGGCTGCAACATCAGCACAGCATGCTGGTGAGTAACATCCCACACACCAGTATTATATGTATTTGAGTTATAACATCCTATATTGTCACACATTCATGTACACAATGATGAGCATGGTATTTTGCTTACTAATAACAAAATATACAATGAGATTTAACATTAAAGGGACATGAAACCCAAATAATTTTATTTCATTATTCAGATAGAGAATACAGTTTTCAACAACATCCCAATTTACTTCTATTATCTATTTTTCATCATTATTTTCATAATCTTAGTTTATTAAATATCAATGCACATGGGTGAGGCAATCACACGAGGCATTGATGTGCAGCCACCAATCATCAGCTTATGAGCCTATCTAGAAATGCTTTTCAGCTAAGAATATCAAGAGAATGAAGCAAATTAGCTAATGGAAGTAAATGACAAAGTTGTTTAAAATTCCATGCTTGGCTAGCTGAATCATGAAAGAATAAATATGGGTTGCATGTCCATTTAATGCTACTTAACACATTGAAAATCATGATATGAGGTGGAATAGTGAAATACTAACATGTCTCAGAGTAACACAGGCCACAAGCCACATGTAGACTTTTCAGTAAATGGACACTATAGTCATCACAACCATAGTGTCACTTAAAGAACACATTTTCTCCATCACTGACATGTACACAGAACTATTGTATGAAACACATACATGTATACTTTGCATATTAAAACCCATCATATCACAAATCTCAATGTGCACATGCATGTTATAGAGTTTGACATGAGAATGTGGATAGGCCCTAGCATGTACATTGTATGCCCACATGGATATATATCTGACTGTACTAATCCCTCTCATCATTTGACTCCTCCACAGAACCTCCAGTCACCAGGGTGCCAACGCCCATGCATCCCCCTCCAACACCGGATCAAAGTATATCTCCACCTCGATCACCGGTCCAGAGAGTCCAGCAGGAGTATGCCAGGCATGACATGGGTTGGACTGCCTCAATTGAGAATCCCAATGTTATGCCGCCTGCATTACAGGAGGATACCTGGCAGGAGCCCTGGCCGGAGGAATATTCCTTTGGCTTGGAGGGGGAGCCTTGCCAGCCCCGAAGGGTAGATGTCTTTACCCCCCCACAAGAATATCATGCCACTCAGGGATTCTACCAGCAGGCTGAGTGGATGCACACCAGCAGCCAATGGGACTATCAGTCCATCCGTATGAGGTGTCCTAACTTCAGTTTTGCAGAAAACCTCGCTCTAGTCCAGGCTGTCCTGGAGAACCATAATGCCCTCTTTGGACAAGAGAAGGGCAAAGGAGTTGCCCGTAGGCGTAAAGATGCTTGGCAGAAGGTGGTGGAGGCCGTCAATTGTGTGTCCCAACAGAGGAGGAATGTGGATGGCCTAAAGAAGAGATGGAATGATTGTAAAAGGAGAGTCAAGGAGAAGATGGGCCAGGAAGCAATGTCCCAGAGGGCAACAGGAGGTGGGCCTCACTATGAGGCGGAATACAACGAGTGGCAGGAGCTGATTCGTAGGTCCCTGAGCGTCACAGCAGTCTGTGGACTTCCAGGGGCTCGTGACTCAGGGGCTGCAACATCAGCACAGCATGCTGGTGAGTAACATCCCACACACCAGTATTATATGTATTTGAGTTATAACATCCTATATTGTCACACATTCATGTACACAATGATGAGCATGGTATTTTGCTTACTAATAACAAAATATACAATGAGATTTAACATTAAAGGGACATGAAACCCAAATAATTTTATTTCATTATTCAGATAGAGAATACAGTTTTCAACAACATCCCAATTTACTTCTATTATCTATTTTTCATCATTATTTTCATAATCTTAGTTTATTAAATATCAATGCACATGGGTGAGGCAATCACACGAGGCATTGATGTGCAGCCACCAATCATCAGCTTATGAGCCTATCTAGAAATGCTTTTCAGCTAAGAATATCAAGAGAATGAAGCAAATTAGCTAATGGAAGTAAATGACAAAGTTGTTTAAAATTCCATGCTTGGCTAGCTGAATCATGAAAGAATAAATATGGGTTGCATGTCCATTTAATGCTACTTAACACATTGAAAATCATGATATGAGGTGGAATAGTGAAATACTAACATGTCTCAGAGTAACACAGGCCACAAGCCACATGTAGACTTTTCAGTAAATGGACACTATAGTCATCACAACCATAGTGTCACTTAAAGAACACATTTTCTCCATCACTGACATGTACACAGAACTATTGTATGAAACACATACATGTATACTTTGCATATTAAAACCCATCATATCACAAATCTCAATGTGCACATGCATGTTATAGAGTTTGACATGAGAATGTGGATAGGCCCTAGCATGTACATTGTATGCCCACATGGATATATATCTGACTGTACTAATCCCTCTCATCATTTGACTCCTCCACAGAACCTCCAGTCACCAGGGTGCCAACGCCCATGCATCCCCCTCCAACACCGGATCAAAGTATATCTCCACCTCGATCACCGGTCCAGAGAGTCCAGCAGGAGTATGCCAGGCATGACATGGGTTGGACTGCCTCAATTGAGAATCCCAATGTTATGCCGCCTGCATTACAGGAGGATACCTGGCAGGAGCCCTGGCCGGAGGAATATTCCTTTGGCTTGGAGGGGGAGCCTTGCCAGCCCCGAAGGGTAGATGTCTTTACCCCCCCACAAGAATATCATGCCACTCAGGGATTCTACCAGCAGGCTGAGTGGATGCACACCAGCAGCCAATGGGACTATCAGTCCATCCGGAAATCTGCACCATCGGCAGCAGTTGGAAGAGCTCCACCAACTGAAATTCCTCGCCCTGCACCCCCAGCTGAAATTCCGGGGCCTGCACCCCCAGCTGAAATTCCTCGCCCTGCACCCCCAGCTGAGATTCCGGGGCCTGCACCCCCAGCTGAAATTCCGGGGCCTGCACCCCCAGCTGAAATTCCTCGCCCTGCACCCCCAGCTGAGATTCCGGGGCCTGCACCCCCAGCTGAGGATCAAGAAATGGAACCAGTGCCTATAGTCCCTGCTGGGGAAGAGCCCATGGATCCACTGACTTCCACCATGGGTGAAGAATACATTTCCCTACAGAGGAGGCAAACATTGACCTGTGAGAGTCTAACGTCAACCTGCGAGAGAATGCAGAGAGACCAACGCAGGTTCCATAGGAGCCAACAGCGATTACAACAGCGTTCCATTGAGCTGCAAAGGGACATGGCAGAATCTGTAACTGCTATGGTACAAAACCAATCACAAATGCTGAGAGTCATTTCGGACATGCAAATGCAGAGTGACCACAGATGGAGGGAACAGAACCAACTGTTGGGTGTGTTGGTGGAGCATTTCACCCACCAGCAGGACATCGCCTCAAGCATCTCATCTGTGACCAGCACTCCTACTGGATCCACACAACCCAGGAGAGGCAGGAGACCCACTCCAGGCCCCTCAGCCCCCTCATCTAAGAGGCCTAAAAGAAAATAAATCTTGTTCTATTTCATCCTAAATCTTGTCCTCTGTTATTTACCATATAATTGTCATCCACATCCATGTGAGGTGTGTTTTAGTACAGTAATATTGTTAAAACATATAATAATACCTGTGTTGAAATGGGCAAAAAAAGTATTATTATCATGTTTCTGACATATTCCTGTTCGATAAACCACATCACATAGTTGTGTATGAATGGTACATATAGTAATATTCACTTCTAAGATGTAAATCAAGGTTTCTCACATCCAATATAAATTGACACGTTGGTATATATAACTAATAATATATTTAAAGAAGGTGTGAACATAAGGTATAAATATCCATTATCCTCATTCTTAATGATAGTGAACTAAACATGAATGAAACAAATGAGAAATATACAGTAATTAGGGTTGTTAAAGGGACATGAAAGCAAAATGTTTTCCTTCATGATTTGTAAAGAGCAGACAATTATAAACAACTTAATAATTTGCTTCTATTATTTATGTTGCTTCATTCTATTGATATTCTTTGCTGAAAAGCATATCTAGATATGCTTGGTAGCTGCTGATTAGTAGCTGTATATAGATGTCTCCTGTGATTGTTTCACTGTGTGCATTGCTATGTCTTCATTAAAGTATATCTAAAGAATAACTGAAAATAGGTAATCGAAGTAAATTTTAAGGTTTTTTAAAATTATATTCTCTATCCTTAAAGGGACAGTTTACTCAAAAATTTTCTCCCCTTTAATTTGTTCCCAATGATCCACTTTACCTGCTGGAGTGTATTAAATTGTTTACAAGTAGCTCCTTTACCCTTATATTGGCATTTGAAATTGTTAATTTAGCATGTGGTATCCCCACCTATTCTGAAAGTTTGTGGCCGCGCGTACCAGCTATAGATAAGCTTTGTAAACACAGCCAGCAGAAGAAATTACACTCCCAGTGTGATAAAGCAGAGATAGGGTAATAAAATGTTGATTTTCCATTGTTCTCTCAAAGTATTGGTGATTGTTTTAAGGACAGATATAAGATAAAGAAGCAGGTATATGTACACAATGTGATACAGTAATGAGATCTGATTATACCTACAAGCTCAACCTATTTTATTAGGCTGTGGCTTCAAAATACAAAATCAGAGCTTTAATATACAGAAATAAACCTTAAAAAGCTCATTTTCATACATTTTTTACTCTGCAGTTGGTAAAAAAAGCAATTGTAAACACATTAAGGGAAAAACTATTTTACAGTATACTGTCCCTTTAATCATGAAAGAATATGTTTGGGTATAGTGTCCCTTTAAGGGAAGGGGGTTGGGATGTAGTAGTTTCACTTACATGCAGTGGAAATCCAAAGTTTGAAATTCTGCAAGACATGATATATACACATGCAATGGTTGGTGAGGTACTGTCAAACATCATAATACATGTGAATGTTACGGTTTACTGTACTTATGAATAAGTAACTTACAGGTGAAGTATTCCCGGATTACATAATCCCTCACTTCATTCCCCCTCAGTGTCCCCCTGTCCACATCCTCAGGTACAGGAACCAGCTGCTGCTGCTGCTCTGGGTCAATGTCCCCCAACAAACGTGTGTCCACAGCAATGTTGTGTAGAATACAGCAAGCATTGACAATGGAACACACTTTGTTGGGGTTATACTGTAGTGCTCCGCCTGTAACATCCAGACACCTGAACCTGGTTTTTAATAGGCCAAAGCTCCTTTCAATGACATTCCTTGTTCTTATGTGTGCCTCCTGGTACCTGAGTTGTGGCTCTGTAATGGGGTGCACCAAGGGGGTTAATAGCCATGGTCTGCAGCCGTACCCTGCGTCACCTGTCATGTAACATATGTGTTTGGATTACTACAGGTACATCATGTGCTTTAAAGGGACACAACATGAATTTCATATAAAAGATAGATTTAATAAAAACATTACATTTGTGCATTATAAGCAATCTACTTTTATGCCAGTATTAGTCTAGACCAAAAATCTATTTTAAAGGACCAGTCAACACAGTAGATTTTCATTATAAAAAAATGCAAGATAACAAGACAATGCAAATAGCACTTAGTCTAATATCAAAGTTATTTTTTATGACAATTTAAAGTGTTATGTATTTTGAAACTCCCCCTGTACCATGTGACATCCATCAGCCATTCACAAATGCATACACACTTATTCTTGCACATGGTCAGTAGGAGCTGGTGACTCAAAAATATAAAAGATACAAATACTGTGCACATTTTGTTAATGGAAGTAATTTGGAGAGTTTATTAAAATTAAAAGTCCTATCTGAATAATGAAAGTGCAATTTATACTAGACTGTCAATTTAATAAGAACCTGCAATTGTTATCAGCTTTATAATTTACTTAGATTAGATCCTTTTCTCCATTCTATAGATAACTTTTGATGACAAGCATATTAGATATGCTCAATAGCTGCTGATTGGTGGCTGCACATAGAAGCCTCATATGATTGGCTCATATATGTGAATTGCTATTTTTTAAAAATAAGATATCTAAAGAATAAATACAATGAGATAATAGAAGTGAATTGTAATGCTGTTTAACATTGTATTCTCTATCTGAAACATGAGATTAAAATTTGTGTTTAGTGTCCCTTTAGTAGAAATATACAGACAGAATGAAGGTACTCACCAAGCAGCCATCCTCCCGAGAGTGTTCCATTTTCAAACATATTGAATAAGGAGGTCTGGCGCAGGATGTAGGAATCATGTGCACTCCCCGGGAAGCCTGCATACACATGTAAGAATTTCAGATTGGTATCGCAGACCATCTGGCAATTCAATGAGTGAAACCCTTTCCTGTTAATATAGAGGATTGCAATCAATTGCCCCCATGACATTGGGAATACCCCCCAGTCGATAGAAGCCTTGTTTAAGATGGTTCCATTCCTGGGGGGTACGGGGGAAATGAATGTATCGTTGTGTCTGGTTATCTAGAGCAGTCAGAACCTCCCCTAGAATCCTGGAGAAGGTAGACTGCGCTAGGCCAGACACAAGCCCCTCTGTTGACTGGTATGAGCCGGTTGCCAGGAAGTGTACAACACACAACAGCTTCTGCATACCAGTCAGAGCTCGGTTCCTATACGCTTGAGGGTCAATATCATCCTTCAAGACCTCATATAGGTTAATGAGGCTTGCAGAAGTCAAGCGATACTTTTCCCTGACCTCCACTTCTGTCATCCCAAACAGGGTAACCCTAACCCTGTGTACCCTTGGTGCTCTTCCCCTCTGCTGATGCCTTCGTCTTATAGGCCCTGCTGGCCTATTGGGCAGCTGCAGCAACAGCAGCATGGGGAGCACCAGGAACAGGGACAACAGCAGGAGGAGCAGGGAGGGCAGCAGCAGCAGCTGGAGCAGGGACAGCTACAGCACCATGACCAGGGACCTCAGCAGCAGGGATACCATCCAAAACAGGGGCTTGTAGGGGTTCCAGCACCCCTTGTGCCCCACGACACTGTCTCACTCTAAATGCAATATACTGCAAGGGAAACATGGTGGCTAATGAGGGTGTGCATTTGCAGGTGTTTTAAGGCTGCAGGTGAGAGGTTGTGCTGTTTGTGATTGGTTTGACACACTTGCAGGGGCATGAATAATAAATGCTTTTAAGAGGTTAACTATTTGTGAACAAGCTGCTGCTATGTATATTGTTAAGCATGCATTTGTTAGGCCTTCAGAGAGTTACGTTGGTTTCTAAGTCAGTGCAAGGGTTCCTGCGCCTTCAATTTGTGGCGAGCTGACAATGGAGTAGATTTTGTGAAATCTGCGCGCGTAAGTCCTTACGCCGTATATTGGATAGCAAATTGCGCGTGTTTTGTATGTCAGTCTATGGGCCAAAAAACTACGGGCGACACCAGAAATCTACGCGCGTAACTTCTAGCTTACGCCGTATATAGGATACCAAACCCGCGCAAATATTGGCGTCGCCAACTTTTGCGGGCGACGATTTTTATCGGATCGACCCCCAAGAGTGTGCATGTGTCTGCAGCACTATATAGCAGCAGTTTTGCAACAATGTTATACATTAGAAGGGGCACTAGATGGCAGCACTATTTCCTGTTGTGTAGTGCTTCAGGCATGTGCAAGCTACCTACCTAGGTATCTCTTCAACAAAGAATAACATGAGAATGAAAAAAAATGATAATAGAAGTAAATTGGAAACTTTTTAAAAATTGTATCCTCTATCTGAATCATGAAAGAAATGTTTTGGGTTTAATGTCCCTTTAAGGACATACAATTATATCTTTGGAAGCTCTCTCTAAAAAAATATTTTTCTCAAAAAGATAGTAATTGGGAATGGAATGAAGATCTACAGACTATTCAAGATCTGTAAAATTTATTAGAAGAAAATGATTCCCCCAGCAAAAACACATGGAGAAATAAAGTTTCCAACAAATCAACATTTGTACCAAAGAACATCAATGCACCACAATTGGATATATTTAACTAAATGGTTTGTAATGATATTGCTAGCTTGAAATTGTTCCCAAAGGAAAATAACTTAACCCATAAAGAAAGAACAGCCCGGCAAGAGATGCAACAATGGGATGAAGTAGTTATCCGCTTTTCTGACAAAGGGGGGAACATCGTGATCTGGCCCCTCGAGATGTATCTAAAGGAAGTAAACAGACAACTTAAAGATAGAAATTGCTACACTAAGTTGCTACATAACCCCATAGCGGACTATCAGAAATATATAACCATTTAATTTCAAAAGCATTTAGTAAAGGAATAATCAACGAAAAAGAAATAATATATTTGAATGTCCCAAAACCCAAGACAGCTACATTCTACTTGATACCAAAATTACACAAAAATCAAGAAATACCACCTGGCAGACCAATTGTCTCAGGCATTGGCTGCCTGACAGAGAAAGCAAGTCAATATATTAATTTTCACCTGAGACAATATGTATCTGAATTACCTTCATATATACAGGATACCATGCAGGTGCTACAAAGGCTAAATGGCATTAACTTGAATGAGACAACATGGTTAGTGACTACAGACGTAGAGTCGTTATATACATCAGTTGACCATACTAAAGGTATCCAAACTGTCTGTTACTTTCTGGAGCAGAAATTGGTGGAAGATAAGGACCACAATGAATTTATTCTGAAACTGTTGGAATTCATATTACAATATAACTTCTTCATATTTGATAGTCAGTACTACTTGCTGACTTGAGGGAGGCAGAGCAAGTTTTTACAGATGTAAACACTGAACATACTTACAAGATACCGATGTGGCTACTTTATATCGATGACATCTTCTTCATATGGGAAGGCACATATGATGAACTGATTAAATTCTTGGAGATACTGAACAAAAATGATCATAATGAATCAAATAAACATATAAAGCCAGTCAAATTAAAATTAATTTCCTAGAATTGACTATCATGAAAGACTCTAATGGTCAGATTCAAACTGACTTATATAGAAAACACACAACTACAAACAGTCTGCTATTTAATACCAGTGCATATACTCCTGGAACTATTAGAGGACTACCAACTAGAGAATTTTTAAGAGTACGGAGAAACTGCTCAAAATAAATCACATTTGAACATAGAGCTAATCAGCTAGAGAAACGACTCATGGAGAGAGGTTATAGTAGAAGAAGTATAAAAAGAGCAAAATATTGAGCGCAATGTACAAATAGACAATAACTTCTCTACAAAAAGACAAAAAACAATAATGAAACTCCAAGACTGATACGTTCAACTCACAAACATCTCAAGTGATTGACATAATATCAAAACACTGGAAAATCTTCATGACAGATCTGGTACTTAAGAAAAGTCTGGGAGAAAAACCTGCAATATGTTATAGACGTTCAAAAAATCTCACAGATTTAATCACCAGCAGTCATTTCCGGAAAAAGAAAACCAAGACTGCCTTCAATCCTGGATCTTTCAGATGTGGCAACTGCAGTACTTGTAAATATATTCATAAAACTACCTCAAAATCCAAAGATATATAAGCTGCAATACTGAAGGAGTAGTCTACGTCTTACAGTGTAAATGTCTAAAATACTATGTGGGCATGACGACTAGAAAGTTTAGATTACGCCTACTGGAATATCTGAGAAACATCAAAAACACCACTTAAGATAAAGAAGATGGAGAAAATCTAACCAGTTTAGCATCTCATTTTTTACAATACCATAACTCTAGACAAGAGGATATCCAATGCTGGGGTATTGAAAAAGTCAGCATGGGTATTAGAGGAGGAGATTTGGAAACTGCCCTGCTTAAGGCTGAAAGAAATCAAATCCTACTAAGATCATAAGAATAAGATAAACGAATGCATAGTATGTATCATAAACACACATTTAAAATGCAATAAGCACACATGAATATGGCAACCGATTAGGCACCGAAATTTGTTAAATAATTCATCTGGGATAATGTATATAAAGGCAAATGAATGGACTATGGCATCGCATGCCTGAAGAAGCCCAATCAGAACTTTAGGTGAAACACTTGTTTTGGCCACGCCCACCGGAGCTCTGTGAGCGTGGCGTGTTTTATGGACAAGTCGTTAGGCTGTGAAAGGATATCGTCGCTAAAGTAAAGTGAGTGGGAAGCAGTTAATCGAAACCTGTTTGATCCGGAGGAACAGTGGTAGTAAGACAACACTCCCGCGGTGGCACGAAGAAGACAGTTTGGGATTATCCACTCTGTGTAAGTCACTCCCTTCTAAACCACTCTAGGCAGACAACAGCTTGACATAGAGTTACCATACAGCCAAAGACCGTCCATTATATCTCCCTGCAGAATACTTATGACCGACATCTGCTGCATCCTTATTTCAATACTCCTGCTTTTTTGGTCTACCACTTTGGGCATTTATTTGCTGCTTTGACCACCTATACAGACCAACATACTAACTGCCTTTGAACTTTGGGGAACTTGCTTATTGTTCTATCTTGCATTTGCATGACCTGATGACCTCCCCCCACAAATGAACACAAGTGATTTGCAGGACTAAGGGTATCCTATCCATACATTGGTGTGGAATTGAGCTTTGGGAGATATAAGTGTTTCTGTTTTTTTTTTTGTGTCTACACTAATTTTCCATCACATTATTTGTGCTAGACAGTAATAAACATGTGTATACTAATGCATGCTGTTTCCTATCTATTTTAATGAGTCAAATCTCTCTTTTTTTCTCATATTTTTATTTATGAGTTAGTGCTGGTTTAAAGGTTACCCCATTATTTTTATTTTTGATATATATATATATCTTTAAAACAACAAAAAGAACATTTTCTACTAAGTGAAGAACATTGGAATGTAAAATATTTGCAGTACATACACAGTAAAACACATTATAAAATATTAACATCTTCCAGGACTTCTTCTGCAACCAAGCCTTGGTGGAATTTAAAGAACTACTCAATGGTTGTATATAGCAAAAGCTAATAATTGTACCAGCGCATAATGAATATAAAGTATGATGTATTTGAAGTTTGAAATCATAATTTTTAATCTAATATTTTGTGAAAACTTACTTTTAATGTGTTCATGTAACATTATACTGTCTGAATCCCGACCGCCCACATAGAGAGGAGGATGTACTCACAGTTATTGACAAGTTTTTGCAGCCAATCTGATGTTAGCTATTTTGCATGTTTGTCTGCGATCTGTGCATGCGAGCTACAGTGACACGCCCCTTATTTGACCTGCTCCCCTCACGCACACGATCACATGACCTTCACGCATGAGTACAACTATTCTAAAATCATAGTGCAGAACAGCATAGAAAGGAGCAGCAAAGTGGATGACAACTATTCGATCACTCTTGTCCACCATGCAAGCACTTTTCTGCTTATGTGAGCAGTGCCCACTCTTACATGCACTTCTATACATAAGAAGCGCGGTCCCGTTTTGCCAGTGACATCACATGTTGGGTCACCACTTCTGTGTGTGCATGCGCAGAGGAGGAAAACTGCATATACGTATCATTAGGAGACTTTGCCCACGTGACTTCAATCAGTTACAGCTCTAAATGATTCATTTTACATTATGTACACATTTATGCTGATATCCAGTAGTAGTTGACTGGTCCTTTAAGGTCCAATAACACCCAAGCTTCAGCCTCCTCACAGACGGCATGACGTTTTCTCCTAGGACTTTGTGATACTTCAATGAATCCATCTTGCCTTCCACACGCTGCAGGTTTCCAGTGCCAGAGAATGCAAAGCAACCACAGAGCATTACAAGCCACCACCATGCTTAAAGGGACACTGAACCCACATTTTTTCTTTCATGATTCAGATAGAGCAGCAATTTTAAGCAACTTTCTAATTTACTCCTATTATGAATTTTTCTTCATTTTCTTGCTATCTTTATTTTAAAAGCAGGAATGTAAATCTTAACAGTCAGCCCATTTTAGGTTCAGCACCATGGATAGCGCTTGCTTATTGGAGGCTTACATTTACCCACCAATAAGCAAGCATAACCCAGGTTCTCAACCAAAAATGGGTCGGCTCCTATGCATCACATTCCTGCTTTTTAAATAAAGATAGCAAGAGAACAAAGAAAAATTGATAATAGGAGTAAATTAGAAAGTTGCTTAAAATTGCATGCTCTATCTGAACCATGATTAAAGGGATACTAAAAACATATATTTTCTTATATGATTCAGGTACAGCATGTATTTTTAAGCAACTTTCTAATTTTCTCATAATATCCGACTAGATTACGAGTTTTGCGTTATGAGGGGTGCTGTACTAACTTGCACGTTATTGTCACCGCTCACTTACCTACAGCGCTGGTATTACAGGTTTTCATAAACCCGGCGTTAAAAGGCAAGAAGTGAGCGTAGAGCAAAATTGAGCTCCATACCGCACTCCAATACCAGCGCTGCTTAAGTCAGCGGGGAGCTGGTTTTACGTGCTTGTGCACGATTTCCCCATAGACATCAATGGGGAGAGCCAGTTGTAAAAAAGCCTAACACCTGCAAAAAAGCAGCATAAAGCTCCGTAACGCAGCCCCATTGATTCCTATGAAGAAACAAAAGTTATGTTTACACGTAACACCCTAACATAAACCCCAAGTCTAAACACCCCTAATCTTACACTTATTAACCCCTAATCTGCTGCCCCCGACATCGCCGACACCTACATTATACTTATTATCCCCTAATCTGCCGCTCCGGACATCGCCGACACCTACATTATACTTATTAACCCTAATCTCCCGCCCCCAATGTCGCCACAACCTACCTACACTTATTAACCCCTAATCTGCCGCCCCTAACGTCGCCACCACTATAATAAACATATTAACCCCTAAACCGCCGTACTTCCGCATCACAAACACTAGTTAAATATTATTAACCCCTACCAACTACCTACATTTATTAAACCCTAATCTGCTGCCCCCAATGTCACCGCCACAATACTAAATTTATTAACCCCTAAACTTAAGTCTAACCCTAACCCTAACACCCACTAACTTAAAAATAATTAAAATAAATCTAAATAAAACCTACTATCATTACCTAAATAATTCCTATTTAAAACTAAATACTTACCTATAAAATAAACCCTAAGGTAGCTACAATATAAGTAATAGTTACATTGTATCTAGCTTAGGTTTTATTTTTATTTTACAGGCAAGTTTGTATTTATTTTAACTAGGTACAATAGTTACTAAATAGTTATTAACTATTTACTAACTACCTAGCTAAAATAAATACAAATTTACCTGTAAAATAAAACATAACCTGTCTTACACTAACACCTAACCTTACACTATAATTAAATAAATTAACTAAATTAAATACAATTAACTAAATTAAATACAAATACCTAAATTACAAAAAAAAACACTAAATTACACAAAATAAAAAACAAATTACAAGATATTTAAACTAATTACACCTAATATAATAGCCCTATCAAAATTGCCCCAAAGAAATCAGCTCTTTTACCTGTAGAAAAAAATACAAACAACCCCCCCAACAGTAAAACCCACCACCCACACAACCAACCCCCCAAATAAAACCCTAACTAAAAAAACCTAAGCTCCCCATTGCCCTGAAAAGGGCATTTGGATGAGCATTGCCCTTAAAAGGGCATTTAGCTCTATTGCTGCCCAAGCCCTAATCTAAAACTAAAACCCACCCAATAAACCCTTGAAGATGTTTTGAAGAGCCGACATCCATCCTCAACAAAGCCGGGAGAAGTCCTCAACGAAGCGGCAAGAAGTCCTCAACGAAGCTGGGAGAAGTCTTCATCCAAGCCAGGAGAAGTGGTCCTCCAGACGGGCAGAAGTCTTCATCCAGACGGCATCTTCTATCTTCATCCATCCGGCGCGGAGCGGGTCCATCTTCAAGACATCTGGCGCAGAGCATCCTCTTCTTCCGACGACTCCCTACCAATGAAGGTTCCTTTAAGTGATGTCATCCAAGATGGCGTCCCTTAGATTCCGATTGGCTGATAGCATTCTATCAGCCAATCGGAATTAAGGTTGAAAAAATCCTATTGGCTTATGCAATCAGCCAATAGGATTGAACTTCAATCCTATTGGCTGATCCAATCAGCCAATAGGATTGAGCTTGCATTCTATTGGTCATTCCAATCAGGGCTATTAGATTAGGTGTAATTAGTTTAAATATCTTTTTTTTTATTTTGTGTAATTTAGTGTTTGTTTTTTTAATTTAGGTACACGTATTTGTATTTAATTTAGATAATTGTATTTAATTTAGGTAATTTATTTAATTATAGTGTAAGGTTAGATGTTAGTGTAAGACAGGTTATGTTTTATTTTACAGGTAAATTTGTATTTATTTTAGCTAGGTAGTTAGTAAATAGTTACTATTAGTTATATTGAAGCTAGCTTAGGGTTTATTTTACAGGTATTTAGTTTTAAATAGGAATAATTTAGGTAATGATAGTAGGTTTTATTTAGATTTATTTTAATTATATTAAAGTTAGGGGTGTTAGGGTTAGACTTAGGGTTAGGGGTTAATAAATTTAGTATAGTGGCGGCGACGTTGGGGGCGGCAGATTAGGGGTTAATAACTGTAATGTAGGTTGCGGTGATGTTAGGGTTAATAATATTTAACTAGTGTTTGCGAGGCGGGAGTGCGGCGGTTTAGGGGTTAATATGTTTATTCTAGTGGCGGCGATGTCCGGAGCGGCAGATTATGGGGTTAATAATTTTATTTTAGTGTTTGCGATGCGGGAGGGCCTCGGTTTAGGGGTTAATAGGTAGTTTATGGGTGTGAGTGTACTTTTTAACACTTTAGTTATGAGTTTTATGCTACAGCTTTGTAGTGTAAAACTCATAACTACTGACTTTAGAATGCGTTACGAATCTTGCGGGATAGGCTGTACTGCTCACTTTTTGGCCTCAAAAATAAAAGCTTGTAATACCGGTGCAATGGAAGTCCCATTGAAAAAAGACTTTACGAAAATTGCGTAAGTTAATTTGCAGTATGGCCAAAAAAGTGTGTGGGACAGTTGTACCTACAAGACTCGTAATAGCAGCGGTAGTGAAAAAGCAGCGTTATGAGCCTTAACGCTGCTTTTTTACTCATACCGCAAAACTCGTAATCTAGCCGATTAGCCCTGGATAGCGCTTGCTTATTGGTGGTTACATTTAGCCACCAATCAGCAAGCGCAACCCAGGTGCTAAACAAAAAATGGGCCACTCCTAAGTTTGTATTACTGATTTTTCAAATAAAGATAGAAAGAGAACAAAGAACAATTGATAATAGGAGTAAATTAGAAAGTTGCTTAAAATTGCATGCTCTGTTTGAATCATGAAAGAAAAAAATAGGGTTTAGTATCCCTTTAACTGTAGGCAGAGTCTTCTTTTCAGCGTATGCTTCATCCTCTTCCTCCAGACATACTGCTGATCCATCGCAAAAAGTTCCAGTTTTGTTTCATCGCTCCACAGAACAGAATCCCAAAACTTCTGCGGCTTATTTACTGTATATGATTTTGAGAACATTGGAGCCGACTTTTCTTGTGCTTTTGGGTCAGTAGTGATGCACGCCTTAGAGTTCTGGCATGGAAACCTTCTGCATTATACACGCGCCTTACTGTGCAAACTGAAACCTCAGTGCCTGTTGCCACCAAGGCTTGCTGCAGGTCTTTTGCAGTCACACAAGGGTTTTTCTCAACCTGCCTTCCCGGAAATCTGGGTGCAGTCATTGATAGCTTCCTTTTTAAGCCCCATCCAGGTAGTGTAACCATTGTTCCTTTATCTTTAGACTTGTGAACTTATACTTCCAATGGTGTCTCTAGGAACATTCAGTGCCTTTGCTATATTTTTTTATCACGTTACTTGTTGTTTGTGAAGGGCAATAATCTCTTCTCTTAACTTATTGGACCATTCTTTTGACTTAGCCATATTTCTAACATGCAGTCAAACGTGACACTCAACAAACCCCTAGCCAGTTCAGGTATTTCATGTGTTCTAGCTCAAGCACACCTGGTACAACTAATGAAGCCCTTGATTAGTTGCATCAACACCTTGCATCCCATGTTTGATTGATGTTGGGAAACGGATTGATTAAAACTTTTTGAAGAGACTGGAGAGTGAAGCGTTCTTTCTTCCTTTATTTTGGGGTTGATTGATATCACTATATATATATATATATATATATATATATATATATACACACACACATTATAGCCCTTTACAGTCAAACACTAGTGATGTCGCGAATAGTTCGCTGGCGAATAGTTCCCGGCAAACATAGCATGTTTGCGTTCGCCGCTGCGGCGAACATATGCGATGTTCGATCCGCCCCCTATTCGCCATCATTGAGTAAACTTTGACCCTGTATCTCACAGTCTGCAGACACATTCCAGCCAATCAGCAGCAGACCCTCCCTCCCAGACCCTCCCAGCTCCAAAACAGCAGCCATTTTAGATTCATTCGGAAGCTGCATTGTTAGTGAGAGGAGGGACAGTGTAGCTGCTGGTGATTTAATAGGGAAATTGATAGCTAGGCTAGTGTATTCAGTGTCCACTACAGTCCTGAAGGACTCATCTGATCTCTGCTGTAAGCACAGCACCCCAAAAAGCCCTTTTTTAGGGCTAGAACATCATATTTTTTTTCTCTGTGTAATCTAATTGCAGTTGCCTGTCTGCCAAGCCACTTGCCCAGTGCCACACCACTCATATCTGGTGTAACAGTAGTGTAAATTTAAAAAAAAAAAACTTTTTTGACTGTGAAACATCAGTCTGCTAGTGTAATCTAATTGCAGTTGCCTGCCTGCCAGCGTGTGTGCCAGGCCCACCTGCCCAGTGCCACACCACTCATATCTGGTGTAACAATAGTGTAAATTTATAAAAAAAAAACTTTTTTGACTGTGAAACATCAGTCTGCTAGTGTAATCTAATTGCAGTTGCCTGCCTGCCTGCCAGCATGTGTGCCAAGCCCACTTGCCCAGTGCCACACCACTCATATCTGGTGTAACAGTAGTGTAAATTTAAAAAAAAAAAAAAAAATATTTTTGACTGTGAAACATCAGTCTGCTAATGTAATCTAATTGCAGTTGCCTGCCTGTCAGTGTGTGTGCAAGGCCCACTTGCCCAGTGCCACACCACTCATATCTGGTGTAACAGTAGTGTAAATTTAAAAAAAAAAAACTTTTTTGACTGTGAAACATCAGTCTGCTAGTGTAATCTAATAGCAGTTGCCTGCCTGCCAGCGTGTGTGCCAGGCCCACTTGCCCAGTGCCACACCACTCATATCTGGTGTAACAGTAGTGTAAATTTAAAAAAAAAAACTTTTTTGACTGTGAAACATCAGTTTGCTAGTGTAATTAATTGCAGTTGCCTGCCTGCCAGCGTGTGTGCCAGGCCCACTTGCCCAGTGCCACACCACTCATATCTGGTGTAACAGTAGTGTAAATAATAAAAAAAAAAAACGTTTTTGACTGTGAAACATCAGTCTGCTTGTGTAATCTAATTGCAGTTGCCTGCCTGCCTGCCAGCGTTTGTGCCAGGATCACAGCGTATACTGTGCCCACTTGCCCAGTGCCCCCACTCATATCTGGTGTAACAGTAGTGTAAATTTTAAAAAAAAAAACTTTTTTGACTGTGGAACATCAGTCTGCTAGTGTAATCTAATTTCAGTTGCCTGCCTGCCAGCGTGTGTGCCAGGCTCACAGCGTATACTGTGCCCACTTGCCCAGTGCCACCACTCATATCTGGTGTAACAGTAGTGAAAATTTAAAAACAAAAAACTTTTTGGACTGTGAAGCATCAGTCTGCTAGTGTAATCTAATTGCAGTTGCCTGCCTGCCAGCATGTGTGCCAGGCCCCCTTGCCCAGTGCCACACCACTCATATCTGGTGTAACAGTAGTGTAAATTAAAAAAAAAAAACTTTTTTGACTGTGAAACATCAGTCTGCTAGTGTAATCTAATTGCAGTTGCCTGCCTGCCTGCCAGCGTGTGTGTCAGGCCCACTTGGCCAGTGCCACACCACTCATATCTGGTGTAACAGTAGTGTAAATTTAAAAAAAAAAACTTTTTTGACTGTGAAACATCAGTCTGCTAGTGTAATTAATTGCAGTTGCCTGCCTTCCAGCGTGTGTGCCAGGCCCCCTTGCCCAGTGCCACACCACTCATATCTGGTGTAACAGTAGTGTAAATTTAAAAAAAAAACAAAAACGTTTTTGACTGTGAAACATCAGTCTGCTTGTGTAATCTAATTGCAGTTGCCTGCCTGCCTGCCAGCATGTGTGCCAGGATCACAGCGTATACTGTGCCCACTTGCCCAGTGCCCCCACTCATATCTGGTGTAACAGTAGTGTAAATTTAAAAAAAAACTTTTTTGACTGTGAAACATCAGTCTGCTTGTGTAATCTAATTGCAGTTGCCTGCCTGCCAGTGTGTGTGCCAGGCTCACAGCGTATACTGTGCCCACTTGCCCAGTGCCACCACTCATATCTGGTGTAACAGTAGTGTAAATTTAAAAACAAAAAACTTTTTGGACTGTGAAACATCAGTCTGCTTTTTTGTGTCAGGCTCACAGCGTATACTGTGCCCACTTGCTAAGTGCCACCACTCATATCTTGTTTAATAGTAGTGTAAGTGTACATTTAAAAACAAAAAAAACGTTTTGGACTGTGAAACATCAGTCTGTTTTTTTGTTTCAGGCTCACAGCTTATACTGGGCCCACTTGCCCAGTGCCACCACTCATATCTTGTTTAATAGTAGTGTAAGTGTATATTTCAAAACAAAAAAAACTTTTTGGACTGTGAAACATCAGTCTGCTTTTTTGTTTCAGGCTCACAGCTTATACTGGGCCCACTTGCCCAGTGCCACCACTCATATCTTGTTTAATAGTAGTGTAAGTGTACATTTAAAAACAAAAAAAACTTTTTGGACTGTGAAACATCAGTCTGCTTTTTTGTTTCAGGTTCACAGCTTATACTGGGCCCACTTGCCCAGTGCCACCACTCATATCTTGTTTAATAGTAGTGTAAGTGTACATTTAAAAACAAAAAAAACGTTTTGGACTGTGAAACATCAGTCTGCTTTTTTGTGTCAGGCTCACAGCGTATACTGTGCCCACTTGCCCAGTGCCACCACTCATATCATGTTTAATAGTAGTGTAAGTGTACATTTAAAAACAAAAAAAACTTTTTGGACTGTGAAACATCAGTCTGCTTTTTTGTGTCAGGCTCACAGCGTATACTGTGCCCACTTGCCCAGTGCCACCACTCATATCATGTTTAATAGTAGTGTAAGTGTACATTTAAAAAAATAAAAACTTTTTGGACTGTGAAACATCAGTCTGCTTTTTTGTGTCAGGCTCACAGCGAATACTGTGCCCACTTGCCCAGTGCCACCACTCATATCTTGTTTAATAGTAGTGTAAGTGTACATTTAAAAACAAAAAAAACTTTTTGAACTGTGAAACATCAGTCTGCTTTTTTGTGTCAGGCTCACAGCTTATACTGGTCCCACTTGCCCAGTGCCACCACTCATATCTTTTTTAATAGTAGTGTAAGTGTACATGTAAAAAAATAACAACATTTTGGACTGTGAAACATCAGTCTGATTTTTGTGTCAGGCTCACAGCTTATACTGGGCCCACTTGCCCAGTGGCACCACTCATATCTTGTTTAATAGTAGTGTAAGTGTACATTTAAAAAAAAATGACAGGCAGAGGCAGGCCACCCCGCAGGTGCCGTCGTGGTCATGGTGCTGTGATTCCCTTTGGCACTAGAATAATGCCCAGTGTTCAGAGGCCACGTCCCATGAACTCGAAAAGTTCTGAGGAAATAGTTGACTTTATGACACAGGACACCCAATCTTCTATAGCTTCCGCTCCGAACCTTGACGCACCATCCTCCTCCAGCTTATCTTCGGGCATCTCTCAAGTTACCACTCGCCCGCCTGCCGCCACCACCAACACTAGCACCACAGCCGCTTCACTTGATCTGTCAGAGGAGTTTTTTACACATCAGTTGGATGAAATGAGTGATGCGCAACCATCATTGACAGAGGATGTAGATAACAGTGATATGTCTCAGTCAGGCAGCATTACAGACATGGACATACGGTGTGATGATGATGATGTTGTACCCGCTGCTGCTTCCTTTGTTGATTTGTCAGATACAAGTGAAGCGATTGATGATGACGATGCGTCCATGGATGTCACGTGGGTGCCCGCTAGAAGAGAAAAACAAAAACATTTTTGGACTGTGAAGCATCAGTCTGCTAGTGTAATCTAATTGCAGTTGCCTGCCTGCCAGCATGTGTGCCAGGCCCACTTGCCCAGTGCCACACCACTCATATCTGGTGTAACAGTAGTGTAAATTTAAAAAAAAAAAACTTTTTTGACTGTGAAACATCAGTCTGCTAGTGTAATCTAATTGCAGTTGCCTGCCTGCCAGCGTGTGTGCCAGGCCCACTTGGCCAGTGCCACACCACTCATATCTGGTGTAACAGTAGTGTAAATTTAAAAAAAAAAACTTTTTTGACTGTGAAACATCAGTCTGCTAGTGTAATTAATTGCAGTTGCCTGCCTTCCAGCGTGTGTGCCAGGCCCCCTTGCCCAGTGCCACACCACTCATATCTGGTGTAACAGTAGTGTAAATTTAAAAAAACAACAACGTTTTTGACTGTGAAACATCAGTCTGCTTGTGTAATCTAATTGCAGTTGCCTGCCTGCCTGCCAGCATGTGTGCCAGGATCACAGCGTATACTGTGCCCACTTGCCCAGTGCCCCCACTCATATCTGGTGTAACAGTAGTGTAAATTAAAAAAAAAACTTTTTTGACTGTGAAACATCAGTCTGCTTGTGTAATCTAATTGCAGTTGCCTGCCTGCCAGTGTGTGTGCCAGGCTCACAGCGTGTACTGTGCCCACTTGCCCAGTGCCACCACTCATATCTGGTGTAACAGTAGTGTAAATTTAAAAACAAAAAACTTTTTGGACTGTGAAACATCAGTCTGCTTTTTTGTGTCAGGCTCACAGCGTATACTGTGCCCACTTGCCCAGTGCCACCACTCATATCTTGTTTAATAGTAGTGTAAGTGTACATTTAAAAACAAAAAAAACTTTTTGGACTGTGAAACATCAGTCTGCTTTTTTGTTTCAGGCTCACAGCTTATACTGGGCCCACTTGCCCAGTGCCACCACTCATATCTTGTTTAATAGTAGTGTAAGTGTACATTTAAAAACAAAAAAAACTTTTTGGACTGTGAAACATCAGTCTGCTTTTTTGTTTCAGGTTCACAGCTTATACTGGGCCCACTTGCCCAGTGCCACCACTCATATCATGTTTAATAGTAGTGTAAGTATACATTTAAAAAAATAAAAACTTTTTGGACTGTGAAACATCAGTCTGCTTTTTTGTGTCAGGCTCACAGCGAATACTGTGCCCACTTGCCCAGTGCCACCACTCATATCTTGTTTAATAGTAGTGTAAGTGTACATTTAAAAACAAAAAAAACTTTTTGGACTGTGAAACATCAGTCTGCTTTTTTGTGTCAGGCTCACAGCTTATACTGGCCCCACTTGCCCAGTGCCACCACTCATATCTTGTTTAATAGTAGTGTAAGTGTACATGTAAAAAAATAACAACATTTTGGACTGTGAAACATCAGTCTGCTTTTTTGTGTCAGGCTCACAGCTTATACTGGGCCCACTTGCCCAGTGGCACCACTCATATCTTGTTTAATAGTAGTGTAAGTGTACATTTAAAAAAAAAATGACAGGCAGAGGCAGGCCACCCCGCAGGTGCCGTCGTGGTCATGGTGCTGTGATTCCCTTTGGCACTAGAATAATGCCCAGTGTTCAGAGGCCACGTCCCATGAACTCGAAAAGTTCTGAGGAAATAGTTGACTTTATGACACAGGACACCCAATCTTCTATAGCTTCCGCTCCGAACCTTGACGCACCATCCTCCTCCAGCTTATCTTCGGGCATCTCTCAAGTTACCACTTGCCCCGCCTGCCGCCACCACCAACACTAGCACCACAGCCGCTTCACTTGATCTGTCAGAGGAGTTTTTTACACATCAGTTGGATGAAATGAGTGATGCGCAACCATCATTGACAGAGGATGTAGATAACAGTGATATGTCTCAGTCAGGCAGCATTACAGACATGGACATACGGTGTGATGATGATGATGTTGTACCCGCTGCTGCTTCCTTTGTTGATTTGTCAGATACAAGTGAAGCGATTGATGATGACGATGCGTCCATGGATGTCACGTGGGTGCCCGCTAGAAGAGAAAAACAAAAAACTTTTTGGACTGTGAAGCATCAGTCTGCTAGTGTAATCTAATTGCAGTTGCCTGCCTGCCAGCATGTGTGCCAGGCCCACTTGCCCAGTGCCACACCACTCATATCTGGTGTAACAGTAGTGTAAATTTAAAAAAAAAAACTTTTTTGACTGTGAAACATCAGTCTGCTAGTGTAATCTAATTGCAGTTGCCTGCCTGCCTGCCAGCGTGTGTGCCAGGCCCACTTGGCCAGTGCCACACCACTCATATCTGGTGTAGCAGTAGTGTAAATTTAAAAAAAAAAACTTTTTTGACTGTGAAACATCAGTCTGCTAGTGTAATTAATTGCAGTTGCCTGCCTTCCAGCGTGTGTGCCAGGCCCCCTTGCCCAGTGCCACACCACTCATATCTGGTGTAACAGTAGTGTAAATTTAAAAAAAAAAACGTTTTTGACTGTGAAACATCAGTCTGCTTGTGTAATCTAATTGCAGTTGCCTGCCTGCCTGCCAGCATGTGTGCCAGGATCACAGCGTATACTGTGCCCACTTGCCCAGTGCCCCCACTCATATCTGGTGTAACAGTAGTGTAAATTTAAAAAAAAAACTTTTTTGACTGTGAAACATCAGTCTGCTTGTGTAATCTAATTGCAGTTGCCTGCCTGCCAGTGTGTGTGCCAGGCTCACAGCGTATACTGTGCCCACTTGCCCAGTGCCACCACTCATATCTGGTGTAACAGTAGTGTAAATTTAAAAACAAAAAACTTTTTGGACTGTGAAACATCAGTCTGCTTTTTTGTGTCAGGCTCACAGCGTATACTGTGCCCACTTGCCCAGTGCCACCACTCATATCTTGTTTAATAGAAGTGTAAGTGTACATTTAAAAACAAAAAAAACTTTTTGGACTGTGAAACATCAGTCTGCTTTTTTGTTTCAGGCTCACAGCTTATACTGGGCCCACTTGCCCAGTGCCACCACTCATATCTTGTTTAATAGTAGTGTAAGTGTACATTTAAAAACAAAAAAAACTTTTTGGACTGTGAAACATCAGTCTGCTTTTTTGTTTCAGGTTCACAGCTTATACTGGGCCCACTTGCCCAGTGCCACCACTCATATCTTGTTTAATAGTAGTGTAAGTGTACATTTAAAAACAAAAAAAACGTTTTGGACTGTGAAACATCAGTCTGCTTTTTTGTGTCAGGCTCACAGCGTATACTGTGCCCACTTGCCCAGTGCCACCACTCATATCTTGTTTAATAGTATTGTAAGTGTACATTTAAAAAAATAAAAACTTTTTGGACTGTGAAACACCAGTCTGCTTTTTTGTGTCAGGCTCACAGCGTATACTGTGCCCACTTGCCCAGTGCCACCACTCATATCTTGTTTAATAGTAGTGTAAGTGTACATTTAAAAACAAAAAAAACTTTTTGGACTGTGAAACATCAGTCTGCTTTTTTGTGTCAGGCTCACAGCGTATACTGTGCCCACTTGCCCAGTGCCACCACTCATATCTTGTTTAATAGTAGTGTAAGTGTACATTTAAAAACAAAAAAAACTTTTTGGACTGTGAAACATCAGTCTGCTTTTTTGTTTCAGGTTCACAGCTTATACTGGGCCCACTTGCCCAGTGCCACCACTCATATCTTGTTTAATAGTAGTGTAAGTGTACATTTAAAAACAAAAAAAAACGTTTTGGACTGTGAAACATCAGTCTGCTTTTTTGTGTCAGGCTCACAGCGTATACTGTGCCCACTTGCCCAGTGCCACCACTCATATCTTGTTTAATAGTATTGTAAGTGTACATTTAAAAAAATAAAAACTTTTTGGACTGTGAAACACCAGTCTGCTTTTTTGTGTCAGGCTCACAGCGTATACTGTGCCCACTTGCCCAGTGCCACCACTCATATCTTGTTTAATAGTAGTGTAAGTGTACATTTAAAAACAAAAAAAACTTTTTGGACTGTGAAACATCAGTCTGCTTTTTTGTGTCAGGCTCACAGCGTATACTGTGCCCACTTGCCCAGTGCCACCACTCATATCTTGTTTAATAGTAGTGTAAGTGTACATTTAAAAACAAAAAAAACTTTTTGGACTGTGAAACATCAGTCTGCTTTTTTGTGTCAGGCTCACAGCTTATACTGGTCCCACTTGCCCAGTGCCACCACTCATATCTTGTTTAATAGTAGTGTAAGTGTACATGTAAAAAAATAACAACATTTTGGACTGTGAAACATCAGTCTGCTTTTTTGTGTCAGGCTCACAGCTTATACTGGGCCCACTTGCCCAGTGGCACCACTCATATCTTGTTTAATAGTAGTGTAAGTGTACATTTAAAAAAAAATGACAGGCAGAGGCAGGCCACCCCGCAGGTGCCATTGTGGTCATGGTGCTGTGATTCCCTTTGGCACTAGAATAATGCCCAGTGTTCAGAGGCCACGTCCCATGAACTCGAAAAGTTCTGAGGAAATAGTTGACTTTATGACACAGGACACCCAATCTTCTATAGCTTCCGCTCCGAACCTTGACGCACCATCCTCCTCCAGCTTATCTTCGGGCATCTCTCAAGTTACCACTCGCCCGCCTGCCGCCACCACCAACACTAGCACCACAGCCGCTTCACTTGATCTGTCAGAGGAGTTTTTTACACATCAGTTGGATGAAATGAGTGATGCGCAACCATCATTGACAGAGGATGTAGATAACAGTGATATGTCTCAGTCAGGCAGCATTACAGACATGGACATACGGTGTGATGATGATGATGTTGTACCCGCTGCTGCTTCCTTTGTTGATTTGCGATTGATGATGACGATGCGTCCATGGATGTCACGTGGGTGCCCGCTAGAAGAGAAGAAGAACAGGGGGAAAGTTCAGATGGGGAGACAGAGAGGAGGAGGAGGAGACGAGTTGGAAGCAGGGGGAGGTCGTCGCAAGGAGCTAGTGGCACAGTCAGACAGCATGCATCGGCACCCGGGGTCAGCCAGACAGCACGCCAATCAACGCATGCTGTTGCCACCACCAGAATGCCATCATCGCAGAGCTCAGCAGTGTGGCATTTTTTTTGTGTGTCTGCCTCTGACAACAGCGATGCCATTTGCAACCTGTGCCAAAAGAAACTGAGTCATGGGAAGTCCAACACCCACCTAGGTACAACTGCTTTGAGAAGGCACATGATCGCACATCACAAACGCCTATGGGATCAACACATGAGTAGAAGCAGCACACAAACTCAAAGCCGCCATCCTCCTCCTGGTCCAGCATCTTCAGCCACGTCAACCACTGCTGTTCCCCCCTCAACCATCCGCCACTCCGTCTCTCTTCCGGAGCAGTTCCTGCTCATCTGCCCACAGCCAGGTGTCTGTCAAGGACATGTTTGAGCGTCAGAAGCCAATGTCACAAAGTCACCCCCTTGCCCGGCGTCTGACAGCTGGCTTGTCTGAACTCTTAGCCCGCCAGCTTTTACCATACAAGCTAGTGGAGTCTGAGGAGTTCAATAAATTTGTAGCTATTGGGACACCGCAGTGGAAGGTACCCGGCCGAAATTTCTTTGTACAAAAGGCAATCCCCAACCTGTACTCGATTGTGCGAAAGGAAGTAATGGCATGTCTGGCACACAGTGTTGGGGCAAGGGTCCATATGACCACTGATAGCTGGTCTGCAAAGCATGGTCAGGGCAGGTATATCACCTACACTGCGCATTGGGTAAACTTGCTGACGGCTGCCAAGCATGGAATGCGTGGCTCTGCAGTGGAGGAGTTGGTGACACCGCCACAACTTGCAAGCAGGCCTGCTGCCACCTCCTCTACTCCTCCTACTCCATCCTCTTCCATAATCTCCTTGGCTGAGTCCTCTTCTGCTGCTGCGTCTTGCTCCACATCAACGGCACCCCCCCAACTCCGCAGGTACTATTCCACATCCCGGATATGGCAGTGTCACACCGTCTTGGAGTTGACTTGCCTGAAAGCAGAGAGTCACACCGGACCAGCACTCCTGTCCGCCCTGAACGCACAGGTGGATCAGTGGCTGACTCCGCACAAACTGGAGATCGGCAAAGTGGTTTCTGACAACGGAAGTAATTTGGTGGCGGCATTGAAATTGGGCAAGTTGACACATGTGCCGTGCATGGCACATGTGTGTAATCTGATTGTACAACGCTTTGTGCATAAGTACCCAGGCTTACAGGACGTCCTGAAGCAGGCCAGGAAGGTGTGTGGCCATTTGAGGCGTTCCTACACGGCCATGGCGCAATTTTCCGATATCCAGCAGCGAAACAACATGCCAGTGAGGCGCTTGATTTGCGACAGCCCGACACGTTGGAATTCAACACTCCTAATGTTCGACATCCTGCTCCAACAAGAAAAAGCTGTTAACGAGTATTTGTATGACCGGGGTGCTAGGACAGCCTCTGCAGAGCTGGGAATTTTTTTGCCACGTTACTGGGCGCTCATGCGCAATGCCTGTAGGCTCATGCGTCCTTTTGAGGAGGTGACAAACCTAGTCAGTCGCACTGAAGGCACCATCAGCGACATCATACCATTTGTTTTCTTCCTGGAGCATGCCCTGCGAAGAGTGCTGGATCAGGCCGTAGATGAGCGTGAAGAGGAAGAGTTGTGGTCACCATCACCACCAGAAACAGCCTTATCAGCATCGCTTGCTGGACCAGCGGCAACGCTGGAAGAGGATTGTGAGGAAGTGCAGTCAGAGGAGGAATGTGGCTTTGAGGAGTAGGAGGAAGACCCACCACAACAGGCATCCCAGGGTGCTCGTTGTCACCTATCTGGTACCTGTGGTGTTGTACGTGGCTGGGGGGAAGAAGATACCTTCAAGTGAGATCACTGAGGATGAGGAACGGGACATGAGTAGCTCGGCATCCAACCTTGTGCAAATGGGGTCTTTCATGCTGTCGTGCCTGTTGAGGGACCCTCGTATAAAAAAGCTGAAGGAGAACGACCTGTACTGGGTGTCCACACTACTAGACCCCCGGTATAAGCATAAAGTGCCTGAAATGTTACCAAATTACCACAAGTCGGAAAGGATGCAGCAGTTCCAAAATAAATTAAAAAGTATGCTTTACACAGCGTATAAGGGTGATGTCACAGCACAACGGGAATCTAACAGGGGAAGAGGTAAAAGTAATCCTCCGACTCCCACGACCACGCCGGCAAGGACAGGATGCTTTACAGACGTGTTGTTGATGGAGGACATGCGGAGCATTTTAACTCCTATGCATCACCACAGCCCTTTGGGGTCCACCCTCAGAGAACGACTCGACCGACAGGTAGCAGACTACCTCGCCTTAACTGCAGATCTCGACACTCTGAGGAGCGATGAACCCCTTGACTACTGGGTGTGCAGGCTTGACCTGTGGCCTGAGCTATCCCAATTTGTAATAGAACTTCTGGCCTGAAAGTACCTTCAGTACAGCAGGAGGTATTGTCACTGAGAAGAGAAGTCGCCTAGGTCAAAAAAGTCTAGATTACCTCACCTTTATTAAGATGAATGAGGGATGGATCCCGAAGGGACTGACAGTGGGCGATACATTCGACTAAAAAAGGCCTGATGAGATGAGCTGCCTTGGGCTAAAAATGGTCCACACGCTGCTGTATTTTATCTCTGAATGCCGGATGACTTGCGTGACTTATCCGCCACCAACTAGGGTTCAAGCCGCAATGTTTTAGGGCACTTTCTGCCTGGGAAACAAACATCAATTTTTCTGGCGCTGCTACAGCAGCGGCTGCAACAATAACTAATTTTTCAGGCATGTGTACATGCCAAATTTTTCTGGCCTCTGGTGCTGCACTGTGGCTTCAAAAACCAAACAAAAAAAAGGCACTTAACAGGGATTAAACTGATAGGAATAGTACTACTTAACACACCACTCCTATCTTTGAAGTAGGAGGACCGACCAAGCATCTTTTTCCATCTCCCGGTTCCTAAAATCCATGCCATATACACGTCCCCTGATAGGGGACGTAACAGGGATTAAACTGATCAGAATAGTACTACTTAAAACACCACTCATATCTGGTGGCACAGTAGATCGCACGTGCAGTGCCCCAAATTTGAAGTAGGAGGACCGACCAAGCATCTTTTTCCATCTCCCGGTTCCTAAAATTCATGCAATATACACGTACCCTGATAGGGGACGTAACAGGGATTAAACTGATCAGAATAATATTACTTAACACACCACTCCTATCTGGTGGCACAGTAGATTGCACGTGCAGTGCCCCAAATTTGAAGTAGGAGGACCGACCAAGCATCTTTTTCCATCTCCCAGTTCCTAAAATCCATGCCATATACACGTCCCCTGGTGCCGCAACTGCCTCTGGGAACCTTACCATGGGTCCCAGCCCGCACGTCTTGTAATTCTCTGTCTGGGAAATTATCTATCTATCAAATCTATCTATTTATCTATCAAATTGATCTATCTATCTATCTATCGTGTCTATCAAATGTATATTGCATCTATTGATCTATCTATCTAATCTATGTATCTATCTATCTATCTATCAAATCTATCTATCTTGTGGCCGGACTGTTTTGTGACAGCCACTTGTGTTTCGGCCAAATGTCCGTCGGCCAAATGTCCGTCGGCTAAAAGTCCGGCCACGATTGCACACGCAGTGCCCCAAATTTGAAGTAGGAGGACCGACCAAGCATCTTTTTCCATCTCCCGGTTCCTAAAATCCATGCCATATACACGTCCCCTGATAGGGGATGTCAGGGCACAGGTAAATACATATTTATATATATATGTATGTCAATAGGACAGGGAAATATGTTTATGTATGAAACCATATTTGTATCAGATATTACTGGAATAAGGTTTAAATTCTGATGTCAGACAGAAACCTTCACAAATTGAATATACATCTCCAGGCTGAGCTACAGACAACAGGTCCCAAGAAACAAAGGAAAACATTTGCTTCTTAATTAGGAAGGGCAAATTTCATAGCACTCTGTACCCCATGTGGTGAGCAAAAGAAGAAGAGCCTGGATACACACTCATATATGAACTTCCTGCCAACAAAAGGAGCTGAAAAATGACAGCTGCCTGTTAAGTGTGTGGCTGATAACGTCAGAATAACGTGACACAGACATTGTGTCTGGGGTTAGGATAACACAGTGAAGACACATGGCTTACATTATGATTTCAAAGCAACTGTAGTTAGATTTCAAATAAAATATATAGGAAATAAATTCAGATATACATAGAAATGATATATATGTTTTGAAAACATAAAAGATCTTACTGAGCCTCTGTGTTTTTAAGAATATAAATAAATATTTGTGGACCTCAAAAGTAAATGATTAATAATACTTAATTTTATTTCAGATAGACCATAGACATATGAAATGCTTGAATCCCTTCTAATAATTATTTCTATTTTTATTGCAGACAACCATTGGTCATGAGCATCAATCTATGCACTTAGAAAGAGATGGAATGCCTGCATGAAATGAAATGTCATATCATATGAATGTGCAATAAATGTTTATAAAGTTTTAAATACATCTCTTAAAATATAGTGAGATGAAGATATGGAAGTTACTTTGATGTGATATGACTATGAGATATAAATTTTCTGTTAGGCTAAATGAAATATAAATTATTTTAATATAATGTTAGATATATGTGATGTTTCATATCAAAATGATCAGAAAATTCATTAAGATATAACTTATCCAAAGCAAATATTGTGAATAGTTGTTGCAGTAAATTTTGATAAAATGAATAACCATTTCATAGAAATACTGATTTAAGTTGTTTCAAATGTTGCTGTGTCTGTTTGTGCTGCCACCTGGTGTTATGTTGCAAGAACTACAGCCAGAAGGTTCTTTCTGGCTGTTAAAAATGAAATTTCCAAGGGCCAATCCGATTAGATTTCCCAGATAACCAATGGGAAGGTCAGCTCCCGTAGTGCCACCCACATGATGTCATCAATGATTGAAAACATATATAAGTAAGCAAAAGAGAAATGGAGAAAAAGGCTGTTTTAACTTTGGATGATATCTGCTGCTGGGCATTTTAAAACCAATTTAAACAAGCTGACTACCTCCTTCTCATTGATTGCAAAAATTACTTATCTGTCTTCTGAGATGACCTAAAGACCGCTACGAATTGGTTCAAAATTGGTGAAGTATATTGTATTTTAAATTGGTAATCATAAGCCTAGGCATTGTTTAAATCTGTATCTGATTTGCTAAGTAAATCATCTGTGCAAGTTCTGATATTGTAAGTTAATTTTGTATTAGGATTGCAGTTAAATAGCAGAACATATATATTATCCTATTGCTTAAATTAACACTGTAAATCATATTGCTGAATGTTTGTAACTGCTATTTTAGGTCTCATTGTAATATTTTAAATGCAGCTCTGAATGAAAGATTGGGTTTAAAGTAAATTGGCATGAGCTTTGCATAGCATATTTTAAATAGTTTTTGTTTTAAAGCATATAATATTAACTCATATTCTAATCATTACAAATATGTACGTATCAACATGTTCATAGTTATTTACTAATAATAAAGAATTCAGATATTTAGATTAATTTTATTGTCTTAGCAAATGCATGTTTGATTGCAGGTTTAGTTTAAAGGAAGATTGTTAAATATATTCCCTGCCATATACTTACACATTGTTTAGAGAATACTGCTAAGATTTTCATAAATATACTGACATATTATATGGAGGCACTGCTGAGATCTTATAAATAATTATCATATTGATATAGTATATTTGTGGTAAATAGAAATTATTATAGAAGAGAGAAGAAATTTCATATTTCAAATTGATATTTTGAAAATATAAAAGTTTTTTTTTTTTTGAAAATTGAAATATTGATTTTCGCGTTCAAGATTGATATTAATATTTTGAAATATTAAAAATTAATTTTTGAAAAATTGATAAAAATATTAATTTTCATATTTCAAAATTCATAAAAATATTAATTTTTCATATTTAAAAATTCATAAAAATATAAATTTTTCATATTTCAAAATTCATAAAAATATTAATTTTTCATATTTCGAAATTAATCAAAAATATTAATTTTTCATATTTCAAAATTCATAAAAAATATTAATTTTGTCATATTTCAAAATTGATATTGATATTTTGAAGATATAATTTTTATATTTTTCTCTCTCTCTTCTTGGTCAAAATTGTATTAGCGTTTTATCTTATTAAGTACAACCCTAAAATAACGATGTCTTCAGCAAAAAGTAATGCTAGCGTTTCTGTGCAAGATGAAATTGTGTCCTCCCCAATGTCCTCTGTCAATGAAGTGATTCAGAAAAAAATGCTCAAATTAGACGCCATGAATCACATCATGACTAGACTTGATGTTGGGGACGATGTCTGCAGGTATATTAATGAGTGTAAAGATAAGGCCAAAGATTTAGTTAAAGATATGTGGTTTGAAGATGGGGAATTATACCAAATGTTACTGCAACTTAATAGATGCACAGAACTTAGGGGGCGTGATGAATTAATTTTCTAAACTTGGCCGATCCTAATGTATTTGAGCTGTGAAATGTCTAACCAAATGGCAGGACAGAACAGACAATTAGGGTGGCTAAGGGATGAAAATAATTCATTACGAGAATTTCAAGATGCCTTTATTCAGACAAAGACAGAGGTTTTCCATATTAGCCAAAAGGCTTCTGATTTAGATAAATATACAACAGAGGGGTTTTTTGGTTACGCACACCACAAAAGGACTGTTTAAACTTAACACACATATTGTGGGAGTGCTACCAAAGTGACCAAAATAATTACAAAACAACAAAATATATTTTGGTGCACATCCAACCACTTAAGTCCACTCTTTCATGGCATATGAGTATATGCTTCTGTCTGCCAAATATACTTACATAGCTTCTAATAAGATTGGGATAAACATCTCACAATAATATGAGCTTATATTTGTGCTGCAAAAACAAATATACTTCTATCTGCTAAATATATTTACATAGTTCAAATAAAATTGAGATTAACATCTTGCAATAGTATTGACTTATATTTATGCTGCAAAAATTTTTTTTATTTTTTTTTGCTTTTTAAAAAATGCCTTTAAATGAAATGGGATCTTAGTCACACAATATGATCATATTCTGCTAAGCCAGTCTACCACTTACAAGGTGTCCCACATCAGACCGGTCCTATACTAACCAGTTTCCACACTGCAGCAAGTCATGTCTACACAGTGTGAAGCTTTCTAGCTTATTGAGTATATTTATCAGGAACACACCTGGGCTGGGTGGCGTGCAGTAACCAAAGGGGAGGGATTTGGTCAGCTCCCTATTTAAGAAATACAACAGAGGGGTTTTTTGGTTACGCACACCACAAAAGGACTGTTTAAACTTAACACACATATTGTGGGAGTGCTACCAAAGTGACCAAAATAATTACAAAACAACAAAATATATTTTGGTGCACATCCAACCACTTAAGTCCACTCTTTCATGGCATATGAGTATATGCTTCTGTCTGCCAAATATACTTACATAGCTTCTAATAAGATTGGGATAAACATCTCACAATAATATGAGCTTATATTTGTGCTGCAAAAACAAATATACTTCTATCTGCTAAATATATTTACATAGTTCAAATAAAATTGAGATTAACATCTTGCAATAGTATTGACTTATATTTATGCTGCAAAATTTTTTTTTTGTTTGTTTTTTTGCTTTTTAAAAAATGCCTTTAAATGAAATGGGATCTTAGTCACACAATATGATCATATTCTGCTAAGCCAGTCTACCACTTACAAGGTGTCCCACATCAGACCGGTCCTATACTAACCAGTTTCCACACTGCAGCAAGTCATGTCTACACAGTGTGAAGCTTTCTAGCTTATTGAGTATATTTATCAGGAACACACCTGGGCTGGGTGGCGTGCAGTAACCAAAGGGGAGGGATTTGGTCAGCTCCCTATTTAAGAAATACAACAGAGGGTTTTTTTGGTTACGCACACCACAAAAGGACTGTTTAAACTTAACACACATATTGTGGGAGTGCTACCAAAGTGACCAAAATAATTACAAAACAACAAAATATATTTTGTTGTTTTGTAATTATTTTGGTCACTTTGGTAGCACTCCCACAATATGTGTGTTAAGTTTAAACAGTCCTTTTGTGGTGTGCGTAACCAAAAAAACCCTCTGTTGTATTTCTTAAATAGGGAGCTGACCAAATCCCTCCCCTTTGGTTACTGCACGCCACCCAGCCCAGGTGTGTTCCTGATAAATATACTCAATAAGCTAGAAAGCTTCACACTGTGTAGACTTGGGGCGCGATCCGATATCGATCGCAGTTTGCGGCGCAAGCGAGGGAACCGGCGTCGCCCGCAGTTTCAGCTCGCAACTCGAGCCATCCCATATAGGTCGCCGTCAGATGCTAACGTGCCGTAAGTCTCACAAACCAGCGATGTCCAGAAATCTGCGTAAGTACAAATTTCTGGCGTCGCCAGTGACTTGCGGCACGTTAGAAACTGCCGGCGCCTATAAAACCGGACTAAAGTTTAAAACACCCGCACTGTCTAACACGCCTCCCTAACATAGCCCGCACTGTCTAACACGCCTCCCTAACATAGCCCGCACTGTCTAACACGCCTCCCTAACATAGCCCGCACTGTCTAACCCTCTATCCGCTATCCCCCCTCACTAGCCTAACAATAAAAAAGCTATTAACCCCTAAACCGCCACTCCTTTACCCCGCCACAACCTAATAAAGTTATTAACCCCTAAACCGCCGCTCCCGTACCCCGCCGCCAGCTATATTATATCTATAACCCCCTAAAGTGAGCCCCTAACACCGCCGCCATCTATATTAAAATTATTAACCCCTAATGTAAGCCCCTTACACCGCCGCCATCTCTATTAAAATGATTAACCCCTAATTTAATCTACCTACCCCGCCGCCAGCTATATTATCTATATTAACCCTAAGTATATTATAGTTAATATAGGTATTACATTATATATATTAACTATATTAACCCTAATTGTATTAGGGTTAATATAGTTAATATAGTTACTATAGTATTTATATTAACTATATTAACTCTATCTAACCCTAACTAAATTTATATTAAATTAATCTAATTCATTTATAAACTAAAATATTCCTATTTAAATCTAAATACTTACCTATAAAATAAACCCTAAGATAGCTACAATATAATTAATAATTACATTGTAGCTATGTTAGGGTTAATATTTATTTTACAGGTAAATTGTTAATTATTTTAACTAGGTATAATAGATATTAAATAGTTATTAACTATTTAATATCTACCTAGTTAAAATAATTACCCAATTACCTGTAAAATAAATCATAACCTAAGTTACAAATACACCTACACTATCAATAAATTTAATAAACTACAAACATCTATCTAAAAATACAATTAAATTAACTAAACTAAATTACAAAAAAAAAACAAACAATAAATTACAAAAAATAAAAAAAAGATTACAAGATATTTAAGCTAATTACACCTATTCTAAGCCCCCTAATAAAATAATAAACCCCCAAAATAAAAAAAATTCCCTGCCCTATTCTAAATTCAACAAATTTCAAAGCTCTTTACCTTACCAGCCCTTAAAAGGGCCTTTTGTGGGGCATGCCCCAAAGAATTCAGCTCTTTTGCATACAACAAATACAATACCCCCCCCCCCATTACAACCCACCACCCACATACCCCTATTCTAAACCCACCCAAACCCCCCTTAAAAAAGCCTAACACTACCCCCCTGAAGATCTCCCTACCTTGTCTTCACCACACCGGGCCGAACTCCTGATCCGATCCGGGCGATGTCATCCTCCAAGCGGCAAAGAAGAATTCTTCCTCCAGCGACGTCTTCCTCCAAGCGACAGCAAAGTCTTCATTCTTCCGGCGGCATCTTCAATCTTCTTTCTTCGCTCCGCCGCCGCGGAGCATCCATCCCGGCCGACTGCTGAACTTGGAATGAGGTACCTTTAAATGACGTCATCCAAGATGGCGTCCGCCGAATTCCGATTGGCTGATAGGATTCTATCAGCCAATCGGAATTAAGTTAAAAAAATCTGATTGGCTGATTGAATCAGCCAATCAGATTCAAGTTCAATCCGATTGGCTGATCCAATCAGCCAATCAGATTGAGCTCGCATTCTATTGGCTGTTCCGATCAATCAGCCAATCAGATTTTTTTAACTTAATTCCGATTGGCTGATAGAATCCTATCAGCCAATCGGAATTCGGCGGAAGCCATCTTGGATGATGTCATTTAAAGGTACCTCATTCCAAGTTCAGCAGTCGGCCGGGATGGATGCTCCGCGGCGGCGGAGCGAAGAAAGAAGATTGAAGATGCCGCCGGAAGAATGAAGACTTTGCTGCCGCTTGGAGGAAGACGTCGCCGGAGGAAGAATTCTTCTTTGCCGCTTGGAGGATGACATCGCCGGAGGAAGAATTCTTCTTTGCCGCTTGGAGGAAGACATCGCCCGGATCGGATCAGGAGTTCGGCCCGGTGTGGTGAAGACAAGGTAGGGAGATCTTCAGGGGGGTAGTGTTAGGCTTTTTTAAGGGGGGTTTGGGTGGGTTTAGAATAGGGGTATGTCGGTGGTGGGTTGTAATGGGGGGGGTATTGTATTTGTTGTATGCAAAAGAGCTGAATTCTTTGGGGCATGCCCCACAAAAGGCCCTTTTAAGGGCTGGTAAGGTAAAGAGCTTTGAAATTTGTTGAATTTAGAATAGGGCAGGGAATTTTTTTTATTTTGGGGGTTTATTATTTTATTAGGGGGCTTAGAATAGGTGTAATTAGCTTAAATATCTTGTAATCTTTTTTTTATTTTTTGTAATTTAGTGTTTGTTTTTTTTTGTAATTTAGTTTAGTTAATTTAATTGTATTTTTAGATAGATGTTTGTAGTTTATTAAATTTATTGATAGTGTAGGTGTATTTGTAACTTAGGTTAGGATTTATTTTACAGGTAATTGGGTAATTATTTTAACTAGGTAGATATTAAATAGTTAATAACTATTTAATATCTATTATACCTAGTTAAAATAATTAACAATTTACCTGTAAAATAAATATTAACCCTAACATAGCTACAATGTAATTATTAATTATATTGTAGCTATCTTAGGGTTTATTTTATAGGTAAGTATTTAGATTTAAATAGGAATATTTTAGTTTATAAATGAATTAGATTAATTTAATATAAATTTAGTTAGGGTTAGATAGAGTTAATATAGTTAATATAAATACTATAGTAACTATATTAACTATATTAACCCTAATATAATTAGGGTTAATATAGTTAATATATATAATGTAATACCTATATTAACTATAATATACTTAGGGTTAATATAGATAATATAGCTGGCGGCGGGGTAGGTAGATTAAATTAGGGGTTAATCATTTTAATAGAGATGGCGGCAGTGTAAGGGGCTTACATTAGGGGTTAATAATTTTTATATAGGTGGCGGCGGTGTAAGGGGTCAGATTAGGGGATAGATAAGGTAGATGGCGGCGGTTTTAGGGGCTCACAGTAGGGGGTTAGTTTATGTAGATGGCGGCGGGGTCCGGGAGCGGCGGTTTAGGGGGTAATAACTTTATTAGGGATTTCGGGGGGGGGGGGGATCGCGGTTGACAGGGAGATAGACATTGCGCATGCGTTAGGTGTTAGGTTTATTTTAGCAGATCGCGGTTGACAGGGAGATAGACATTGCGCATGCGTTAGGTGTTAGGTTTATTTTAGCAGATCGCGGTTGACAGGGAGATAGACATTGCGCATGCGTTAGGTGTTAGGTTTATTTTAGCAGATCGCGGTTGACAGGGAGATAGACATTGCGCATGCGTTAGGTGTTAGGTTTATTTTAGCAGATCGCGGTTGACAGGGAGATAGACATTGCGCATGCGTTAGGTGTTAGGTTTATTTTCTAGTTAGTTTAGGGAGTTACGGGGCTCCAATAGTTAGCGTAAGGCTTCTTACGGCTGCTTTTTGTGGCGAGGTGAAAATGGAGTAAGTTTTCTCCATTTTCGCCACGTAAGTCCTTACGCTGCATATTGGATACCAAACTGCGCGGGTTTGGTATACCTGCCTATGGCCCAAAAAACTGCGGGCGACGGCAGAAATATACGGGCGTAACTTCTAGGTTACGCCGTATATGTGATACCAAACCCGCGCAAATATTGGCGTCGCCGGCTTTTGCGGGCGACGATTTATTTCGGATCGACCCCATGACTTGCTGCAGTGTGGAAACTGGTTAGTATAGGACCGGTCTGATGTGGGACACCTTGTAAGTGGTAGACTGGCTTAGCAGAATATGATCATATTGTGTGACTAAGATCCCATTTCATTTAAAGGCATTTTTTAAAAAGCAAAAAAACAAAAACAAAAATTTTGCAGCATAAATATAAGTCAATACTATTGCAAGATGTTAATCTCAATTTTATTTGAACTATGTAAATATATTTAGCAGATAGAAGTATATTTGTTTTTGCAGCACAAATATAAGCTCATATTATTGTGAGATGTTTATCCCAATCTTATTAGAAGCTATGTAAGTATATTTGGCAGACAGAAGCATATACTCATATGCCATGAAAGAGTGGACTTAAGTGGTTGGATGTGCACCAAAATATATTTTGTTGTTTTGTAATTATTTTGGTCACTTTGGTAGCACTCCCACAATATGTGTGTTAAGTTTAAACAGTCCTTTTGTGGTGTGCGTAACCAAAAAACCCCTCTGTTGTATTTCTTAAATAGGGAGCTGACCAAATCCCTCCCCTTTGGTTACTGCACGCCACCCAGCCCAGGTGTGTTCCTGATAAATATACTCAATAAGCTAGAAAGCTTCACACTGTGTAGACATGACTTGCTGCAGTGTGGAAACTGGTTAGTATAGGACCGGTCTGATGTGGGACACCTTGTAAGTGGTAGACTGGCTTAGCAGAATAGGATCATATTGTGTGACTAAGATCCCATTTCATTTAAAGGCATTTTTTAAAAAGCAAAAAATCTAAAAAAAAATTTTGCAGCATAAATATAAGTCAATACTATTGCAAGATGTTAATCTCAATTTTATTTGAACTATGTAAATATATTTAGCAGATAGAAGTATATTTGTTTTTGCAGCACAAATATAAGCTCATATTATTGTGAGATGTTTATCCCAATCTTATTAGAAGCTATGTAAGTATATTTGGCAGACAGAAGCATATACTCATATGCCATGAAAGAGTGGACTTAAGTGGTTGGATGTGCACCAAAATATATTTTGTTGTTAGATAAATATAATCAGGAACTAATGGCTGATTTGAAAACTTTCGAAGAAGAATATCAAAAGTGCCAAGATGAAAACTTTAAGAGCTAGATATCATGAGGCTGAAAAAGCATACGAGCATGCAATAAATAAATTACAGAGACAAATTAGCAGCTATAAGGACTGGGACAGAAATGATAGTCAAGATCCCAGGCGGGAGAATAGACAAAGATACCCAAACTATAGCCCTATTTCAGGCCCAGAGATAACGTTTTCCCCTAGGCAACTACATAACTCTGGGGGTCCAGAAAAAACTTACGTTTCAGATGAAAGGCACTCTAGCTCAAACAATAAGTCCCCAGTAAGGTCCAGTGATATACCAAATAAAGTGTATGACACCCCCACAATAATTAAATTCCTAAAGAATACAGTACTCCCATTTTCTAAAGGGGGGGCCACTTCCATAATTGACCACTTAGAGGCCTTTGAAAACGCATTATCTATAATGAGTGTTACAAGTGAGCAATTAAAAATTGAATTTCTACCCTGGGTATTTGAAAGTAAGCATCACAAATTCTTTGCTTCACTAAAGGATATGAATATTCGTTCCTGGAGTGAAACAAAACGACAATGCAGAAAAGAATTCGGACAACATCGCACTAAAACGGCAGCGAGAATAGCTGTATATGGTTTAAAATGTAGTGCGAATCAAAGTCCAATCGAGTTCCTTTCTGTATTGAAGAATGCGTACAGCATGGCTGAAGATGATCCCATATTTGAAGGTTCAGAGTTTGTGAATATATTTTTTGAAGCGCTCCCCACACCCATCAAAATCAACTTAGCTAGAGATTTTGAGGAGAACTGTTCATTGGAATGGCTGATCAAAGAGAGTACAAAGTTATACTCTATTCAGCAATCCAGTGAACAGGGGGATATAAGGGAGAAAAAGCCCATTCCTAAAATAGTGGCCGAAACTAGGGTGTCACCTGAACCCCTAAAGTTGGAGTCTAAAAAGAAAACCTATGCAGAAGTGGCCAGAGAAAACGGGCCATCTCCACAGAGGTTTAACTCTACCCCTCCCCCAACACGGGATGAGACGATGAGAGACTATAGCCAAAGCGGGGGACATACTCAGGCGAATAATTACGCCCAAAGAGAATACCCACAGAATAATGGGTACCCCCGCAAAGGTAGATACAATAGACGGCGAAGGTATTCTCAGGATAACCAGACACCCCAGGTATATAATGCTCCCCAAGGTACTAAAACTGAGCAAGCTGAACCCCAGGGGCAACCACGCCAGAATAGAAATAGCGGCCCTGATTCTGAGGGTACCCAATGGTCCAGGAATCATTACAATGGGGCACCAAGAGATAGGCCCAGGGGTAGAGGTAACTTGTACAATCAGGTAGATATGCTGTTTACCCAGTTAAATCGGTTGAGCGAACAAATTGCTAATATGAGTGAAAAATCTACGGCTCAGCAACCGAACAATACTTTTTTAGGGGTACAGCCAGTGGTCAGCAGTGGACCACAGGCACAGTCATAAATACTGCAGCATCACCTGAGGGGGAGGGGAGAGATATACAAAATGTAATAATAAATATCAATGATACTAATCATGTTCTCTCCCCACAGACCGAAAACGGACAATTTAGCTGTGATGACAGGCAACCTCATCCGGGAAAAATTAACAAAACTCTTCCCTTGCAGCTCTCTCCTAACCTTATCTCCACAGATGCAGTACACAAGAATCCAGCCGACCCTGTCATAGAGGAAACAGGTAGGTATGAAGCTTCCTCTGCACAGGAAAACGTGGCGAATTCAGGTAACACGTGGCAAAGCCCACAGATGTGTGAGAATGCAAATTTTATGTGTGAAATGGTAGAAACAGCAGGAAGATATTATGTATTAGTTGAGCTGCAAGATTCAGTCTCCAACCCTATCAGGGGATTAATTGACACTGGGTCACAGGCAACTATCTTATCCCACAGGTACTACACACAGCTAAATGAGCTAACACCCCACAAACCTAAAATAAAAGAATTTGACGGTTCTCTAATAGGTGTTGGGGGTGACTCCCTAAAAGTCTACGGTACTGCCTGGTTAAAATTTAAACTGGGGAACAGGATCATAAGACACCCTGTCATTATAGTGGATCTGCCAACTGATCGTTTAATTATTGGTAGTGATCTCCTGAAGCGATTAAGCACCATAATTGATTGCATAAATAATATATTTTGGCCGCAAGTTAAACGGCCTATCAATTATGAAAAATCTGATATATCTCGCACCCGACATAGCTGTCACGTAGTGGAAGAGAAACCAGATGCTGTGGAGATTCATTTCAGAAATAACTCTATACCTGAAATCACTATTCTACAAATAGATGATCAGACTCCTTTTAGTGGCTCTGATGGTAATACTTTTAAAATTTCGCCTGGAAAGATAGAGAATATTTCCCTAGATGGCGATGTATTAACCATATCACTCCACAAGGGGGATCATAAAATCCCTAAGGGGGGAGGCCACGCTCAATACCTCACAGGGATTGAGAGAGTTAAAGAGGATCTATTTATCCCTATACAAGTACATGACCTTGGTAAAACCAAGTATGCTAAAACAGTGGAGGCTCCTCCATGTGTGCACACTCGCACGTGCCCCCCTGTGAGTGTGCCCCCCTGTGAGTGTTAGAGGAAAAAAAAAAATATTAAAAAAAAATAAAATATAATTTTTCCAATATCCCCCTATTGAAAAAAATATATTTTATTTTTAACCCCCAAATATGAAATTCTGATTTTATTTTTAATATAATATTAAAAAAAAATTTCAGTGTCACTAGTGTCTGACTGTTACTTATGTTATTTTGTCCCTATCGCACGTGCGGTTAGAGCCCTATCTGCCTGTCAGTGATTTCTAACTTGTTCACTGCAGGCATCAAACCAGGCTGTATACATTGCCTTATCGCACAGGCTGAACTGTGCGAGAGTGGGGAGGGACAAGTTCAGCCTGTGCCCTGATAGGCTGCACCGCATACGTCACGGTCAGAGAGTGGGGAGGCGGGTACAACAACAAGATGCTGCTTACTACGAGGCCGAGCCGAGGTAATACGAGACCAGCCGAGTCTGAGATCTTCCGACAAGTGTTCCAGCCTGTGGATAGGCTGCGCCTGCACGCCACTTTGCCGGGTACGTGACGGCACAACAGCTCCTCCCCCGCATCAACGGCGCGAAAACTTCATATTTGAGTTTGCTGTTGAGCAGAGAGGAGTGTGTTGTGACTCACAGTGTTTCTCAGTCGAATTTCTTTGAATTGTTTTAGTTTACAGCTTCCTAAAGCCTGAGCTAATATCATCTCTACTACTAGCTACTACTACTAATAGCATTAGCAGCCAGTGTGTTACTGACATTGATTGACATTGACTTTAGTTTAGTTTTTTTTTAAAAAAAATTAAAATCCAATACTGAATATTGTAGCCTAGAGCGGAGGCCCTAGACAGGCTAGACAGCTAAGACAGAGCGGCTTGCTTGCCTCCCTTGCCTAGGAGAGAGAGCTCAGAGAGGGAGTGGAGGCTGCTGAGCTGGAGCAATATATCTATTTCTTCTATATATTATTAACAATTAAGTTTTGGGCAGAATTTATTGTTAACCTGCTGAGAGCCTGAGACTGCAGAAATTAATAATTAATTAGTATATATATATTTAATTTCCTGAGAGAGGATCCCATTCCTAATCCTTAGTTCTTTCTTGCCTGGCTGGGGCCCTGTCCCTGCCCTGATAATTTTCTAGTTTGTCAATTGTCAGACAGAGAGTGGTCTATCACTGACTCAGTACTCAGTTAGTTTAAGTTAAAGACGTTTAATTTGTTGAATTAGCATCAAGCAGGTCATTAATTAATTTGCAGATTGCAAACTTGTAAAAAAATAAAAAAGTTTTTTTTTTCTCAAAAAAGCAGTTAACTGCTGTCTGTGCTGCTATATTAACTTTAATTTTATTATACATTTTATTATAAATTTAAATATAATTTATAATTTTTTATTAGTTATATTAGAGTCTCATAGTTTGTAAAACAATTATATATTTTATAACGGCTTCTCAGCTACTTACCTACAGTCCTACAAGTTATATATATTTTAGAACAACCGCATAACTACTTGCCTACTAGTTTTAGACTGTAGTTGACCTTGCCCGTTGACGGCTGTCACGGCCACTGCTGCCTGCTGTAATAATACTATTTAAAACACTATTTTAGTTTAGAATTATTATCAGATTGCAGAGAGTCTCATAGTTTGTCAAACAATTATATATTTTATAACAGCTTCACAGCTACTTACCTACAGTCCTACAAGTTATATATATTTTAGAACAACCGCATAACTACTTGCCTACTAATTTTAGACTGTAGTTGACCTTGCCCGTTGACGGCTGTCACGGCCACTGCTGCCTGCTGTAATAATACTATTTAAAACACTATTTTAGTTTAGAATTATTATCAGATTGCAGAGAGTCTCATAGTTTGTCAAACAATTATATATTTTATAACAGCTTCACAGCTACTTACCTACAGTCCTACAAGTTATATATATTTTAGAACAACCGCATAACTACTTGCCTACTAGTTTTAGACTGTAGTTGACCTTGCCCGTTGACGGCTGTCACGGCCACTGCTGCCTGCTGTAATAATACTATTTAAAACACTATTTTAGTTTAGAATTATTATCAGATTGCATAGAGTCTCATAGTTTGTAAAACAATTATATATTTTATAACAGCTTCACAGCTACTTACCTACAAGTTGTATAATTTATAACAGCTGCAAAGCTAATTACCTACAAGTTATATATTTGATACCAACCGCGTAACTACTTGCCTATTAAGTCAAGTTTTATATTTTATAACAGCAATACTACTTGTCTAAAGGTTATATATAGATTATAACAGCAAAACTAATTGTCTCAAAGTTATATATATATATATATATATATATATCTATATTATAACAGCAAAACTACTAACCTACAAGTTATATATTTTATAAGAGCCGCAAGGCAACTTACCTAGTTAAAGTTATATATTTTATAACAGCAAAGGACTGTTCTTTGTGTGTAAACTAACAGTTAAGATGGCACTTAGTAAAATCAGTGTGTCTGAGCTAAAGCAATTACATTTTTCAACGTTACCCATGGAAAGAAAAATTGAAATTAAAATGCTCAGGCCAACACCTAGCCTTAACCTTATCCAGGTGACAAAATGTAAAACTAGAGATTTCAAAAGAGAATTCAAACCCGAGGTATATGATAAATATCCATGGATTTGTGGCTGTGAATTATCTAACAGACTCTTTTGTTTTTATTGTCTCCTGTTTGCAAAACAAAGTGGTGAATCAAGCTGGGTGAGTTATGGTGTCGCCGATTTATCACATTTAAATAAAAAAATAAATAAACATAATTGTTCACAATCACATTTAAACTCCACATTAGAGTTTAATGTGCTAGGAAGGGTTGATATTCGACAACAACTTGACAGTGCATATTGTTTAAATATTAAAAAACATAATGAGCAAGTAACAAAAAATCGTTATGTTCTTTCGAAAATAATTAATTGTATTTTATTTTGCGGGGCATTTGAACTTGCACTTCGAGGACATGACGAACGCGAGGATTCATTAAATCCAGGCATTTTCAGAGGTCTTATAAACTTCTCAGCAGAACTTGATGCATCTCTAAAAGAGCATCTCGCTAGTGCCACTGTTTTTAAAGGAACGTCAAAAGAAATTCAAAACTATTTATTAGACTGTATGCTTACTGTTTGCCAGAACCAAATAAAAAAGGAAATCTCAAAAGCAAGTTTTCTAGCAGTGATAGCAGATGAAACTACTGATGTTTCATCTGCCTTCCAATTGGTTGTTGTTTTTCGATACATTGTAGGTAACGGTCAACCGGTTGAGAGATTTTGGGAATTCACTAATCCAGCTGGACATGATGCAGAATCTATAGCTACATGTATCCAAAATACTTTGGAAAAAGTTATAGACAACCCGGAAAAATTGATATCCCAGAGTTACGACGGTGCAAGCGTGATGAGTGGTCAGCATGCAGGTGTTCAGGCTATAATTAAAGTACCTACAAGAATGCACATTTTGTGCATTGCTACGCACATCAACTCAATTTGATTGTCAGCCAAGCAAGCAGTCAGAATCAACAAGTTTGAGTATTTTTTTCTAACCTAAGTGACATTACTAACTTTTTTAGTAACTCGCCACAACGCATAGCTATTCTAGATGAAACTGTTAGAAGAAGGATACCTCATGGTTCAGCCACCAGGTGGAATTTCAAGAGTCGAACCGCCAATACAGTGTTTTAAAACAGGGAACAGTTAATTGAATGTATGGAAAAAATAGAGTCAACATCGAAAAAAGAAATATCGATAAATCAAGCAGGGGCTATTCGGCGTATGTTACAAGACTCGGTATTTGTGTTTTGGCTTTCAGTTTTTCACAATATTATGCCACATGTAGATGTGTTATACAACCAACTTCAGAAAACACTAACAGACGCGGCACTTATTCGAAAACATGTTAACACTTTCCAGCAGACAATGGAAAACGAAAGGAAAAGAATGGACACAGTGATGACGATATCAGAAACAGAGGAAACATCAAGGAAAAGGAAGAGAGAAAATATTCACATTACTCAGACTGTGGCAGCTAAAGAGATATGCGATGTTATCACGAATCAAGTAAAAGATAGATTTTCTTTTATAACTCACTACTCGGCTGTTTCTCTCCTCCAAGCAGAAAAATTTGCAGATTACGAGAAAATTTTTCCAAATCAGCTTCTTGAACAAACATCAGCGGTTTATGACATATTACAGAAAGATCGCCTGAAAACGGAACTAGGAGTAATTTACAGAAGACCAGATTTCCGAAATATGAATGGTGCCATCAGTCTTCTACAGTTTGTAATAGAAAATAACTTGGACAGTACTTTCTCAGAGACCTACAAACTGTTGCAAATTATTTCGACTATTCCCGTGACAACTGCTGAGGCTGAGAGATGTTTCTCAACTTTAAAACGAGTTAAGACATTTCTAAGGAGCACCATGACTGAGGAAAGACTGACTGCTCTAGCCATGCTCACAATTGAAAATCAATTGATCAATGACATGCCTACATTCACCGAAAATGTAATTGATTTATTTGCCTCAAAAAAAGACAGGCGGATTGAGTTAATTTACAAAAATTGTACTTGAGTTATCAAGATTCTGTTTTAATCTTTACCTTTGAAGTTAATTATTAAGCACTAGTGTAATAGAAATAATATTATTTTGTAGAAAGTAAAATTTTTGGTGTATTTATCTTAATGTTGCCACGGCCTTTGGCTGCATTGCCTAATATCGAACAATGGGGGCTAGGGCAACAATAATTGAGATGTGGTTTTATTTCTCTATAAAGTGGAAGGTTCTTTAAATCCAGGAATATATATATTTTCATAAATTTACATTCAAGATACTTATTATTTCGCAGCTTTAATTAATCATTTGGTTAATATATATGTTATTATATAATTTAACTGAGCATGTATATTTTAAGACTAGACATGGGTATACTGAAGAGTATGGATTCTTGTATATTAATTTAAATATTAGACATGGTCATAATATTAAATATTATATATATATATATATATATATATATATATATATATATATATATATATATATATATATATATATATATATATATATATATATATATATATATATATATACTTCCTACTGATAATATCTTAAGAGATTAACTTAATAGTCATTTTGCAAACAGGATCTTGTTTTTATTGTCTCCTGTTTGAAAAACAAAGTGGTGATTCAAGTTGGGTGAGTTATGGTGTCGCTGATTTATCACATTTAACTCCCAATATATAAATAATTGCTACCAATCACATTTATACTCCCCATTAGAGTTTAATTTGCTATGAAGGATTGATATTCACCAACAACTTGTCAGTGCATATTGTTTGAATGTTAAACAACACAATGATCAAGTAACGACAAATCGTTATGTTCTTTCCAAAATTATGAATTGTATTCTATTTTCCGGCGAATTTGAGCTTTCACTTCGAGGACATGATGAACGCGATGATTCATTAAATATTGGGAGACTTAAAAGGATTGTAATTTTATACTTAGTATGATACTAATAATCAGCTATACTATTAACTATTTGAAATCAATTGATTAATCATTTCATATTCTGATATTACATTGCATTTAATTAGAATTCTGTAGTGATTACTTTATTGTAACAATATTTATATTTCCTTATTATCCCACTTTAATATAAATATATTCCATATTTGAAGTCATTCCTTAATAAAGAATAGGATTATATAAAACTATATGAAAATTAGGTACAAGTCATTTAATATGAAATTTTGCCTTCTATATGCTTGCATCAATTCTGAGCTAGAAAACCTTTCCAGGCGTATATGTGGATTCACACCTTCAAAAGTATTGTTAGTCTCATCATTTGTATATCATACAAGGGATAATTACTTACTTTCCTGAAGATTGAGCATATCTGAACTAAAGTACAGAATTGTTTCTCTGTCACCCCAGAGAGGTAACATGGTTATCTTGTTTGTAGAGATCTAATCTCATTAAGCGATGAAGTAAAGAATCTTTTGAAGCTTAAACTTTAACAAATGTTCCCTTTGTATATTTTTTACATATCCTGCCTGTGAGCTGTATTGGAGCATAGTATTTATATATAATTGATGTTACATTTCATAAAAATATATTTCATATCTGAGTACATTAATTTAATACAGTTTGAGTGCATGAAATCATATACAGTTGTATGCAAAAGTTTAGGCACCTCTGACAATTCAATTTCCATGAATTTCAGTTATAAATAATTGGCTGTTTGGATCAGTAATTTCATTTTGATCTATCAAATAAATAAAGGACACAGTAAAAATTCAGTAGTGAAATTAGGTTTATTGGATTAACAGAAAATGTGCAATATGCATCAAAACAAAATTAGACAGGTGCATACATTTGTGCACCCTTGTTATTTTGTTGATTTCAATACCTGTAGAACTGATTAATTGGAAGACAAAATTGGTTTGGTGAGCCCATTAAGCCTTAAACTTCATAGACAGGTGTATCCAATCATGAGAAAAGGTTTTAAGGTGGCCAATTGCAAGTTGTTCTCTATGACTCTCCTCTGAAGAGTGGCAACATGGGGGCCACAAAACAACTCTCAAATGACCTAAAAACAAAGATTGTTCAACATCATGGTTTAGAGGAAGGCTACAAAAAGCTATTGCATAGATTTAAGATGTCAGTGTCCACTGTGAGGAACATAGTCAGTATGGTGAGGATATGGAAGACCACAGGCACAGTTCTTGTTAAGGCCAGAAGTGGCAGGCCAAGTAAAATATTGGATAGGCAAAGGATGATAAGAACAGTCAAAAACAGCCCACAGACCACCTCCAAAGACCTGTACTACTGGGAATATTGTTGAGGGTCTCATGGATTCCACTCAATATCAGCAGATACTTGAGAATAATGTTGAAGAATCAGTCACAAACTTCAATTGATGTTACCCCCAGGCCGGGGCTGGATATTTCAAGAAGACAATGACCAAAAACACTGCTGGTTCAAATGGGTGGGGCCATTTGATTGGCGTGACTTTTGCAAAGGGGTGTGGCCTGTAAAAATGGGTGTGGCTTGTTAAAAGGGGCATGGTTTTTAAAAAAGGGGCGTGTTTTTCAAAGGGGCGTGGCTTTCTAATAGGGGCAGGGTCTTGTGCACCCCCATCCTAAAATTTCACCAGCCGCCACTGTGCTAAAATAAACTTAAAACAGGAAGCTAGCTATATAAGTGAAGGTTTATTAGTGCAAATAGCTGAACCTAAAGTGATTAAATATCTTTCTCCCCAAGACCACTGTGTCAACGGCCTGGATGACAGGTCTGAAAGCTATAACATCACAGCTAAGTGCTTATTATCTATCTCTATTGGCAATAAGTCAGTGAAGCACCTGTTTTTAGTTTTAAATACTCCCCATAATCAAATATACATTGGCAATGATATCTTACATAGATATGCCATACAAATAGATTTGATTAACTCTTGCCTCTGGAGCAGGTTAAAGGGGGACCCTGAAGAATTTCAGGATGAAAATGCAGCCCTGAAATCAAACCAGCAATTGCCATATGCTGTGAATATGCAGGTATCTAGCGATGTTATAATTCCTGCTGGGGCTGATAAATTTCTTTTACCCTTACAGGTAAAGAGAGGTCAGAAATTAAAAACTTCTGAAACACTGATTTGCCTCTCCCATAGAATACAAAATCTGGGTGTCACAGTAACCTACACTCCTATGGTGAATATTGGAACTGTTCCAATAAATATTATTGTGCACAACATGACCACACAGGATATAACATTATCCAAGGGAACTACCATAGGATATGCACTGGAATCAAGTTATTACACTTTTGGATTCCAGAATAATGTAATTGGGCTAATACCTGAAGGATACTTAACTGAAGAACAATTAATAGAACAATCCTTTGCATCCATGCCAGAGGGTCTATTTAATGTTCAGTCTATTTATCCTTTCAGTTCAGAGGAAGGCACCTGTAAAATTGAAGAAGCCTCTCTAGTGTTTGATCAGCCAATCAAACAGCAAGATTACCCCAATACCCAGAGTCATGGGAGCAATGTAAATTATGATCAAGGGGATCTCACCTCTAGGTTGGAAGAAGCCTATGAAATAGGACAGCCTGAAATCTTTCCAGGATTTCAGCAAATAGTCGAAGAGCAAATATCCTTAGCTAATGGCTGTTCCAGCGATGATGAACGCCAACAGCTGCGAGAACTCCTGATGGAGTACAAGGATATTTTCGCTAAGGATTCTTATGACTGTGGTACTACAGACTTGCACATTGCAAGGATACAAACAGATCCTAATGCGCCACCTGTATTTGTCAAACAATACAGACTTCCCTTAGCCTCATATGATTCTCTTGCAGAGATCATAAGGAATTTGGAAGAAAGAGGTATTATCAGACAGGTGCACAGCTCTTATAATAATCCTATTCTAGGTGTCCTTAAGCCCAATGGACAATGGCGTTTGTGTGCTGACTTAAGACAGCTAAACAAACGAGTATACATGGCTGGCTGGCCTGTACCATACATTGACCAGTGCCTAGCACAAATGCAGGGATCCAAAATATTCACTGCCATTGATTGTGCACAGGGATATTGGACCATAAAGGTACATGAAGAGGACCAATATAAGCTAGCATTCTCCTTCCAAAAGGTTCAGTATGCATTCCAGAGACTTCCATTTGGATACATAAATTCTGGACATGAATTTGCTGTATTCATGCATAAGGCTATGCCTGACGCACTGGAAAGGAGGACCTTATCTTATGTTGATGATGTTTTAATCAAAAGCACAGACTTTGAAAAACACATTGCAGAGCTTAAACACGTCCTCAGCCAACTTAAAAGGGCAGGTGTCAAATTATCCCTGCAAAAAGCTCAATGGTGCCGCACTTGTGTAAACTTCTTGGGACATGAAGTTACCTCTGACGGATTAAATCCCCAGAAGAAAAAGGTGGAAGCAATAGTGAATTCTAAAAACCCAACTAACTTAAAGGAATTGAGATCATTCCTGGGTGTGACAAATTATTCTCGCAAATTCATTGATAATTATGCAGAATTAGCTAAACCACTACTACTTCTCCTAAAGAAAGAGGTGAAATGGCACTGGAGTGAGTCTCAAGAGACAGCCATCAGAGAGCTGAAGAGAAAACTCACTCAAGCACCTTGCTTAGCGTACCCTGAAGGTGGCAAACCTTTCTACTTAGAAACAGGGTACACAGATGTAAGCATGAGTGCTGTTTTATACCAAAAGCATGATAATTTGAACAAAGCCATTGCTTATGCGAGCAAAAATCTATCCCCAGTAGAAATAAAGTTTAACGATTGCGAAAAAGCCCTCTTATCTACCGTATGGGCTCTACAAAATTTCCGCAGCTATATACAGGGCGAGAAAATTATTGTAGAAACGGCCCACCAGCCTTTGCTATATTTGCAAAGTGAGAGAATTAGAGATGGGAATTTGTCTAATAGCTGCATAACAGCGTGGACTCTTTCCTTGCAAGGCTGGCCATTAGAAATTCGCTACAAGCAGAATAAAAAGAATCCAGTCGCACAAGGGCTTGCTGAGCTCCACGACTGTACTGCTAGAGATCCTGGGGAAGAATTATCAGAAGATGATTTTCTGGAGGAACAATTGCTTTCCCCATATAAAATGTACAATGAGGACCATTGTCAAACATTACCTTGGGTATATGTTGATGGTTGTTCTTACCACGCCACTATTGATAGTGAGCGCAGATTAGTCGCTGGCATTGGTATAACTTGGACAAATGGAGTCTCAAATATATCTGTAGGTTTCAACATTGGACCAAGATCCAGTCAAGTTGCAGAACTAACTGCTGTTTTCAAAACCATTGAAATGGCTATTGAACATGGTATTCATGAATTTGTGATCATAACTGACTCAAATTATGTACGTGACAGTTTTGTTGAATACCTGCCAACTTGGAAAAGAAATGGCATGCAGAAAAGCAATAACAAACCAGTCAAGCATGGCAAGTTGTTCTGCGAGATTGATAATCTGGTGGTATCCAATGATTTAACCATACACTGGAAATAGACCAAGGGTCATTCCAGAGTTCTAGGTCCTGATAAGGAAGGCAATGACCTTGCGGATTCATTAGCCAAACAAGGAGCCATAACTGGAGAACTCCTTAATATTGACCACTTAATGGGTGCAATTCAGGTAGAAGCCATTACCAGAAACCAGGCAAAACAACAGAGTGAGCCTAACTTGGTACAATGGAGTCAGGATTCTCCTAGTGAGGACCTGATCACTAGTCAAAATGAAGACCCCATTGTAGGCATCTTCTATAAACACATAGAAGATCCTGAAAGCAACCCTCAAAAGATGATTGCATTGGCAAAGAAGATCTTAGAATCTTAATAAAATCTAAATCACAATTCAAGTTACAGGATGGTTTGTTAATTAGAACCTCCAAAACTGGCATCCAGCAGTGGGTAGTACCCACCAAGTTCAGGGGTCTAATGCTTCAACATGCCCATGATGCTCCCACATCTGGTCATCGTGGTGCCAAACTCACGTATGAAATATTGCGTGATTACGCTTTTTGGCCACACATGTTGAAAGATGTTCAAACCTACTGTCAAGGGTGTTTAATCTGCCCACAGTTCCAACCCACTGCACCAACGCATAGAGCGCCATTGCAGAAAAGGGGGATGGTAATGCCATGGTCAGATATACAAATTGATTTTATTGGTCCGGTAACAAGGTCATCAAGAGGTAACAAGTACATGTTAACAGTGACATGCCTGTTCACTAAATGGGTAGAGTGCATTAGTGCACCTAACAATAGTGCTGAAACATGTGCAGCATTGCTCATCAACCATGTATTTTCCAGATTTGGTTTGCCCCAAAGAATCGAATCAGATCGGGGGACCCACTTCACTAGCGAAGTGATGACCAAAATGTGGAAAATACTAGGGGTTAAAAGAAAGCTCCATATTGCTTATAGAGCTGCCTCAAGTGGTGGTGTAGAGCGTTACAACCAGTCCATTGTTAAAATCCTCAAAAAGTTTGTGAGTGAAACAGGTAAAGACTGGGATGTAAAACTACCTCTAGTCTTAATGGCATTAAGAGCAACTCCAAGTAGTGCTACCAAAATGTCACCTTTTGAGCTGATGACTGGTAGAAGAATGGTTCTACCTCAACATCTGCTATACCGTACATCAGACCAAAACTTAATAAACGCTGCCAATACACATCAATATGTGGAAAACCTAAGAAAGCACCTGCAATATGCCTTTGCATTTGCTCAAAGGAATTTAGAAAGAGCCGCAACTGCCACTAAAACCTATTATGATCTCAAATCATCCAAAAAGGAATATGAAATAAATGATAAAGTTTATCTTTATAACTTTGGAAGAGATCAGGTTAGGGAGAAGAAATTTCTTCCCTCATGGAAAGGTCCTTTCGTCATTACTGACAAAATATCTCCAGTGGCCTATAAAATACGGATCCCCAAAAATGAAAGTTTCATAGATAAATGGGTCCATATAAATCAATTGCGAGCGTGTCATCCAAGATCCCAACTACAAGTCATAGAGGGAAAATGAAGTGTCATATCCCCAAATGAACTAAAGACATACTGTAGTTCAAAGATGCCTAGCTGATAAACATGAAGGCTCAAAATCGACGGACTTTGTACTTAAAGGACTACCTATGATGTATACGGCCAATATCCTCACCGAGTACCACTGACTTTGATCCAATTCAAATACATGTGTCCTACATATATTTGAATTTGAAAGGGGGAATTATGTCAGGGCACAGGTAAATACATATTTATATATATATGTATGTCAATAGGACAGGGAAATATGTTTATGTATGAAACCAAATTTGTATCAGATATTACTGGAATAAGGTTTAAATTCTGATGTCAGACAGAAACCTTCACAAATTGAATATACATCTCCAGGCTGAGCTACAGACAACAGGTCCCAAGAAACAAAGGAAAACATTTGCTTCTTAATTAGGAAGTGCAAATTTCATAGCACTCTGTACCCCATGTGGTGAGCAAAAGAAGAAGAGCCTGGATACACACTCATATATGAACTTCCTGCCAACAAAAGGAGCTGAAAATTGACAGCTGCCTGTTAAGTGTGTGGCTGATAACGTCAGAATACACGTGACACAGACATTGTGTCTGGGGTTAGGATAACACAGTGAAGACACATGGCTTACATTATGATTTCAAAGCAACTGTAGTTAGATTTCAAATAAAATATATAGGAAATAAATTCAGATATACATAGAAATTATATATATGTTTTGAAAACATAAAAGATCTTACTGAGCCTCTGTGTTTTTAAGAATATAAATAAATATTTGTGGACCTCAAAAGTAAATGATTAATAATACTTAATTTTATTTCAGATAGACCATAGACATATGAAATGCTTGAATCCCTTCTAATAATTATTTCTATTTTTATTTCAGACAACCATTGGTCATGAGCATCAATCTATGCACTTAGAAAGAGATGGAATGCCTGCATGAAATGAAATGTCATATCATATGAATGTGCAATAAATGTTTTAAAGTTTTAAATACATCTCTTAGTGAGATGAAGATATGGAAGTTACTTTGATGTGATATGACTATGAGATATAAATTTTCTGTTAGGCTAAATGAAATATAAATTATTTTAATATAATGTTAGATATATGTGATGTTTCATATCAAAATGATCAGAAAATTCATTAAGATATAACTTATCCAAAACAAATATTGTGAATAGTTGTTGCAGTAAATTATGATAAAATGAATAACCATTTCATAGAAATACTGATTTAAGTTGTTTCAAATGTTGCTGTGTCTGTTTGTGCTGCCACCTGGTGTTATGTTGCGAGAACTACAGCCAGAAGGTTCTTTCTGGCTGTTAAAAATGAAATTTCCAAGGGCCAATCCGATTAGATTTCCCAGATAACCAATGGGAAGGTCAGCTCCCGTAGTGCCACCCACATGATGTCATCAATGATTGAAATCATATATAAGTAAGCAAAAGAGAAATGGAGAAAAAGGCTGTTTTAACTTTGGATGATATCTGCTGCTGGGCATTTTAAAACCAATTTAAACAAGCTGACTACCTCCTTCTCATTGATTGCAAAAATTACTTATCTGTCTTCTGAGATGACCTAAAGACCGCTACGAATTGGTTCAAAATTGGTGAAGTATATTGTATTTTAAATTGGTAATCATAAGCCTAGGTATTGTTTAAATCTGTATCTGATTTGCTAAGTAAATCATCTGTGCAAGTTCTGATATTGTAAGTTAATTTTGTATTAGGATTGCAGTTAAATAGCAGAACATATATATTATCCTATTGCTTAAATTAACACTGTAAATCATATTGCTGAATGTTTGTAACTGCTATTTTAGGTCTCATTGTAATATTTTAAATGCAGCTCTGAATGAAAGATTGGGTTTAAAGTAAATTGGCATGAGCTTTGCATAGCATATTTTAAATAGTTTTTGTTTTAACGCATATAATATTAACTCATATTCTAATCATTACAAATATGTACGTATCAAAATGTTCATAGTTATTTACTAATAATAAAGAATTCAGATATTTAGATTAATTTTATTGTCTTAGCAAATGTATGTTTGATTGCAGGTTTAGTTTAAAGGAAGATTGTTAAATATATTCCCTGCCATATACTTACACATTGTTTAGAGAATACTGCTAAGATTTTCATAAATATACTGACAGGGACGTAACAGGGATTAAACTGATCAGAATAGTACTACTTAACACACCACTCCTATCTGGTGGCACAGTAGATTGCACGTGCAGTGCCCCAAATTTGAAGTAGGAGGACCGACCAAGCACCTTTTCCATCTCCCGGTTCCTAAAATCCATGCCATATACACGTCCCCTGGCGCCGCAACTGCCTCTGGGAACCTTACCATGGGTCACAGACCGCACTTCTTGTAATTCTCTGGGAAATTATCTATCTATCAAATCTATTTATCTCAAATCGATCTATCTATCTATCGTATCTATCAAATGTATATTGCATCTATTGATCTATCTATCTAATCTATGTATCTATCTATCAAATCTATCTATCTCGTGGACGGACTGCTTTGTGACAGCCACTTGTGTTTCGGCCAAATGTCCATCGGCCAAATGTCCGTCTGCCAAATGTCCGTCGGCTAAAAGTCCGGCCACGATTGCACGCGCAGTGCCCCAAATTTGAAGTAGGAGGACCGACCAAGCATCTTTTTCCATCTCCCAGTTCCTAAAATCCATGCCATATACACGTCCCCTGGCGCCGCAACTGCCTCTGGGAACCTTACCATGGGTCCCAGACTGCACGTCTTGTAATGCTCTGTCTGGGAAATTATATATCTATCAAATCTATCTATTTATCTATCAAATCTATCTATCTAATCGTATCTATCAAATGTATCAATTGCATCTATTGATATATCTATCTAATCTATGTATCTATCTATCTATCTCGTGGCCTGACTGTTATCTGACAGCCACTTGTGTTTCGGCCAAATGTCCGTCGGCCAAATGTCTGTCGGCTAAAAGTCCGGCCACGATTGCATGCACAGTGCCCCAAATTTGAAGTAGGAGGACCAACCAAGCATCTTTTTCCATCTCCCGGTTCCTAAAATCCATGCCATATACACGTCCCCTGATAGGGGACGGAACAGGGATTAAACTGATAAGAATAGTACTACTTAACACACTTTAAAATAACGCAGAGAGAGGCAACGCAGAGAGAGGAGTCTGAAGAAGAGGAGTCAGAGGAGAAAGGTGGCTTTGAGGAGGTGGAAGACCAAACACAGCAGGCATCCCAGGGGACTTGTTGTCACCTTTCGGGACACTTGGTGTTGTACGTGGCTGGGTGGAGGAAGAGACCTTCAATGACAGTGAGGACAAGGAACGGGACATGGCTAGCTTGGTATCCAACCTTGTGCAAATGGGGAGTTTGCGGTTGTGCAAATGGACTGTTTGCGGTTGTTTGCGGTGCGTTAAACGGGGAGTTTGGTCTGTCACTGTGAAGCGGGCATAACCCTTACACTACCTGATCGATACAACATCATAACTGATGTTTTAAAGCACATTATTCCAAACAATTTAGGAATGTTAGGTGATTTATGCCCTTTATGGCTTAAAACCAGACTCTGCATCAACTATGTAATTTTCCGTGGGAGTTTTGCCATGGATCCCCCTCCGGCATGCCACAGTCCAGGTGTTAGTCCCCTTGAAACAACTTTTCCATCACTATTGTGGCCAGAAAGAGTCCCTGTGGGTTTTAAAATTTGCCTGCCTATTGAAGTCAATGGCGGTTCGCCCGGTTCGCCCGTTCGCGAACAGTTGCGGAGGTTCGTGTTCGCTGTTCGCGAACGGAAAATTTTAAGTTCGCAACATCACTATCAAACACCTTGTCAAATAACATATACCTTTTAACCTATATAAATATATTTATTTTAATATATATATGAATAATGTTAATCAGATCGTGTGTATATATGAGTGTAACACTTTAATGTACTTATGTTGTGATTGGTGCAAGTTTTTTTTACCCCTTACACTTTATGCTGTCTTCAGTTGTGCTAACCTGATGAGCGCACCCTTATAACTTGTAATACGCGCGCAAGTTATCTAACTTTAGCGCAACATTTGTAATCTAGCCCATAATTGGATAAACAGAAAAATTCCAGGAGGGGCATTTACCTCCTATCCTGTCCCCTACTCTGGACACCTGTGGCTGCTGCTCCACACTTTCATTTCCAGCAGGTAGAGACTAAGTGTGAAATATCAAAGGGACATTAAAGTAAATACATTACTTCTATCATCAAACTTGCTTAATTCTCTTTGTATCCTTTGTTGAAGGAGCAGCATTTACCTCAGTCACGATTGAAATTTAATGGTTTAGAAAGAGCATGCAATTAAAAACTTTCAGTTTACTTCTGTTATCAAATTTGCTTTGTTCTCTTTAGTTAATATCCTTTGTTGAGGAGTAAGCCTAGGTAGGCTCAGAAGCAGCAAATCCCTACTGGGAGCTAGCTGAACACATTGGGTGAGACAATGACAAGAGCCATATAAGTACAGCCACCAACCACCATCTAGCTCCCAGTGGTGCATTGGTGCTGCTGAGTCTACCTAGGTATGGTTTTCAACAAATGATAACAAGAAAATGAAGCAAATAAGATAATAAAAGGAAATTGGAAAGTTGTTTAAAACTGCATGGTCTATCTGAAACATGAAAACTGTTGGGTTTTATATCCCTTTAACTTTACTGTCTATTTAACTCCTAACATTTAATATCTATTATGACTAGACCTGTGAATTCGGCAGTTTCATTAGCTGATGAATGCGGAGGAAGGCGACTGCTCACAGCGTTCTGCTAATTTCAGTGCCAGATTTCTTCTTGTGAAAGAAAAACACACTAACATCTGGATTTGCACAGATCTAAGTGTGTTGCACATTCCCAAGATCAGGATTTGCACAGATCTAAGTGTGTTGCACATTCACAAGATCAGGATTTGCACCGATCTAAGTGTGTTGCACATTCACAAGATCAGGATTTGTACAGATCTAAGTGTGTTGCACATTCACAAGATCAGGATTTGCACAGATCTAAGTGTGTTGCACATTCACAAGATCAGGATTTGTACAGATCTAAGTGTGTTGCACATTCCCAAGATCAGGATTTGTACAGATCTAAGTGTGTTGCACATTCCCAAGATCAGGATTTGCACAGATCTAAGTGTGTTGCACATTCCCAAGATCAGGATTTGTACAGATCTAAGTGTGTTGCACATTCACAAGATCAGGATTTGTACAGATCTAAGTGTGTTGCACATTCCCAAGATCAGGATTTGTACAGATCTAAGTGTGTTGCACATTCACAAGATCAGGATTTGCACAGATCTAAGTGTGTTGCACATTCACAAGATCAGGATTTGTACAGATCTAAGTGTGTTGCACATTCCCAAGATCAGGATTTGCACAGATCTAAGTGTGTTGCACATTCACAAGATCAGGATTTGTACCGATCTAAGTGTGTTGCACATTCACAAGATCAGGATTTGCACCGATCTAAGTGTGTTGCACATTCACAAGATCAGGATTTGTACAGATCTAAGTTTGTTGCACATTCACAAGATCAGGATTTGCACACATCTAAGTGTGTTGCACATTCACAAGATCAGGATTTGCACAGATCTAAGTTTGTTGCACTTTCACAAGATCAGGATTTGCACACATCTAAGTTTGTTGCACATTCACAAGATCAGGATTTGCACAGATCTAAGTGTGTTGCACATTCACAAGATCAGGATTTGCACAGATCTAAGTTTGTTGCACATTCACAAGATCAGGATTTGCACAGATCTAAGTGTGTTGCACATTCACAAGATCTGGATTTGCACAGATCTAAGTTTGTTGCACTTTCACAAGATCAGGATTTGCACACATCTAAGTGTGTTGCACATTCACAAGATCAGGATTTGCACAGATCTAAGTTTGTTGCACATTCACAAGATCAGGATTTGAACAGATCTAAGTGTGTTGCACATTCACAAGATCAGGATTTGCACAGATCTAAGTTTGTTGCACATTCACAAGATCAGGATTTGCACAGATCTAAGTGTGTTGCACATTCACAAGATCAGGATTTGTACAGATCTAAGTGTGTTGCACATTCACAAGATCAGGATTTGCACAGATCTAAGTTTGTTGCACTTTCACAAGATCTGGATTTGCACAGATCTGAGTGTGTTGCACTTTCGCAAGATCAGGATTTGCACAGATCTAAGTGTGTTGCACTTTCACAAGATCAGGATTTGCACAGATCTAAGTTTGTTGCACTTTCACAAGATCTGGATTTGCACAAATCTGAGTGTGTTGCACTTTCACAAGATCAGGATTTGCACAGATCTAAGTGTGTTGCACATTCACAAGATCAGAATTTGCACAGATCTAAGTTTGTTGCACTTTCACAAGATCAGGATTTGCACAGATCTAAGTTTGTTGCACTTTCACAAGATCAGGATTTGCACAGATCTAAGTTTGTTGCACTTTCACAAGATCAGGATTTGCACAGATCTAAGTTTGTTGCACTTTCACAAGATCAGGAGTTGCACAGATCTGAGTGTGTTGCACTTTCACAAGATCAGGATTTGCACAGATCTAAGTGTGTTGCACATTCACAAGATCAGAATTTGCACAGATCTAAGTTTGTTGCACTTTCACAAGATCAGGATTTGCACAGATCTAAGTTTGTTGCACTTTCACAAGATCAGGATTTGCACAGATCTAAGTTTGTTGCACTTTCACAAGATCAGGATTTGCACAGATCTAAGTTTGTTGCACTTTCACAAGATCAGGAGTTGCACAGATCTAAGTTTGTTGCACTTTCACAAGATCAGGATTTGCACAAATCTAAGTTTGTTGCACTTTCACAAGATCAGGATTTGCACAGATCTTAGTGTGTTGCACTTTCACAAGATCTGGATTTGCACAGAAGAAGAAATCTGGCTATGAAGGCTGAAGGCCGCAAGTTTCTTCTGCATTCTGCAGCTAACAAAGCTGCTGAATGCACAGGCCTAGGCATTACTCTGCAATATTTGAAGATCTTCCATTCATTTTTAAGATGAGCTAGCAGATACTACCCTATGTGCTTTACACAGCTCTGTGCTGGTTTATTAAATCTCACAGATCAACTAGTATTAGTCACGGAAGAAACGTCCTGTTTGTGTATCTTTGTTAATTATGGCCTTCTCATACTTACTTTTAGTGGGGATCCTATATGCCTAAAACCAAAAAATAAGAGAACCAGCGAGTCATTCAAAGCACAAGGTAGTTATAAAAAATCCAAAAATCTTTATTGTGGCATAGGATACGAAAAGGTAAAATGTAAGATGCAGCAGGTAACGAGCCTTACATGTTTCGGCCGTAAGGCCTTATTCATAGACATGATGGACACTAATAGGCACAGACTTAAAGACAAATAAAAACAAAATGATTGGCAGCTGCACAAGAAAGACTAAATTAGCGCCACTGAGTTAAAGGGACAGTACATAGAGGGAATAATGTTATATTATAAACCAGCTTCTGTGCATAAGGGTATATCATTGCCCTATATAAGGCAAAATAATGATTCATTTTGTAAATCTTATATATATTAGTTGATAACAATAATGCCAGTAAATATAATAAACACATTAATTGAAATAAGGCAGAAAATATTTCAGATTTGAAGAATAATAATTGGATCATTTAAACCCTCTATGTACAGGGGGAGCAAACCTTGACTATAGAGATTACATGATATATACAATGACATAATTTGTCCATAGTCACAATTTAATATGTAAATCAATATATGGTAAGAGAGACACTGCATTGATACTAGGAATAAATCTAAATTAAATTCTAATTTATATAAGAAAAGGAAGGGGAAGCAGGGGAACATGTAGAGGGACAGGAGAAATGGTAAGCACTGATATAGCCCAATATATGCTTATCTTATTTAGAACTGCTGTTGGGAGGTATCGATACACAATCAACATACAAATATATATACAGTATATGAGCATCATCAGGGTTCAAAGTTGGTTGTAATAGTTTATAATTATAGTATAACTAATGTGTAAATTAGACCCCCCTTAAACAGTATGTTTAAGCATAAGTAAATATATGGTTACAGAATATCAATTATAAGAAGTCATATTTCAACCTAATGATGCCAAATGTTGATTATGTCTCCATCTATATTAAAGCCTTTGGGTCTTCTTTTTTGTAAAAGAAAGATCCAAAAAGCCTCCCTATGAAGGAGTCAATTAATTCTGTCGCCACCTCTTGCACTACTGCATACATATTCAATCACTTGCCAGCTAAATGTTGAAACATCTTGTGCATGACAGTGTATGAAATGTCTGGCCAAGTCGGAGCATTCTCTCCCATTACTGAGGTCGTTGAGGTGTTCTCTGATTCTCACCCTGACTTCTCGAGTGGAACAGCCTGTGTATTGTGCCAGACAGTGTGTACATTCGATTAAATAAACCACAAAGGGGGTTCGGCAGTTGGAACAGCAGTCAAGATTATACACCTTTTGAGTATACCTGGATTGAAATTGTGAACCAATTTTCGTGTAGGAACAGGCTATACATTTGGCAAAGTGACACTTTAAGTGTCCCTTGACTGTTAACCAGCTGCTCGGAGCCACCTTGGATATTAGAACACTGGGAGATACCATGTTACCTATGGTGTTACCTCTCTGAGAAATAAAGTTACATCCATTCCCTGCATAGTCCTTAAGGCTGTCTTCTGCAGTTACTATGGGTAGATGCTTAGCAATAATCCCACAGATGTCATTAAATTGGGGGCTAAATGTAGTGGCAAAAAAGGGTTTTGAGTTATCAAATCTTTTGTTCGAATGACTTTTGGAATTATCCAAAAGGGAATTTTTATCCAATCGTGAGACCTCTAAGAGTGCCCGGTTTAGAGTTTTAGTCTTATACCCCCTTTGGATGAGAGCCTGTTTCATGTTTTTCACTCTCCACTAGGAAGTCAGACTCATCCGAACAATTACGTTTTATTTGTATAAAATGGCCTTTAGCCACTCCAAATCCCATATGCCTAGGGTGGCAACTAGTGGCTTGTAAAGTAGTGTTGGAAAAGATTGGCTTCCTGTAGAGACTGCTAGTAATTTTAGTTGTGTTGGTATTACCTATTAGAGTGACATCCAAAAAGGGCATATGAGTTTTTTTAAATTGATGGGTAAACTCCAGACCATACCTATTATGATTAAGGAATTCGACAAAATTGATGGCCTCCTCCTCAGTACTGGACCAAATGAGAAGGAGGTCATCTATGTAACGTTTATACATTTGAATAAATCCTCAAAATGGGTTTTCCTCTCCAAAGACGTGGGACCTTTCCCAAACGCCCATATAAATATTGGCGTATGCTGGTGCAAATTTGGCGCCCATGGCAGTCCCACGTCTTTGGAGGAAGAAATCTCCCTTAAATTTAAAGAAATTATGTTTAAGCAGAAATTCCAATACCCTACAGATATAATTTCTCAGGGTAGGATGATAATTACTATGCTTAATGAAAAATGTATCTACAGCCTCTACTCCTAAATCATGAGGAATAGCTGAATAAAGGCCCAGTAGAAGGGACTCTACCTATGAGGATAGAGTCTCAAAAAGTGAGCCTATCCCAGAGACTATGGGTCTCCCTTTTACCTCCTCCAAGGACTTATGTACCTTGGGGAGGTGGTGGAAGATGGGAATAGCTGGGTTAGAAACCAGAAGATAATTGTAGGTGTCTGAATCAATTAATCCTTCATGGTAACCATCATCCAAGATATTCAATAGGGAGTTCTTAAACCTCTCTGTGGGATTCCCTGGTAATCTGGTGTAAACTTCTGTGTCTCTAAGTTGCCGATAGGCTTCTGAGATATAGAATTCTTTACTGAGTACAATAATAGAGCCACCCTTATCCGCCTGTTTAATGACAATATCGTCATATGCTTGTCATATATTTTCCTCTGCCCCTTTAACATCCACTATTCATCTGCCCCTTTAACCGGGATTCATCTTACCTTTTGTACAACACCTCTCTAATCAATAAATAGCAGCTGTACCATTGCTTGGTTATTGACTAGCTCTCTGACACACCTTCCAGATCTCTCTGAGTCTCTGTGACTCCTCTCCTTAAAGGGACACTAAACCCAAATGTTTTCTTTTTGTGATTCAGATAGAGCATGCAATTTTAAGCAACTTTCTAATTTACTCCTATTAGCAAATGTTCTTCATTCTCTTGGTATCTTTATTTGAAAAGCAAGAATGTAAGTTTAGATGCCAGCCCATTTATGGTGAACAACCTGGGTTGTTCTTGCTGATTGGTGGATAAATTCATCCACCAATAAACAAGTGCTGTCCAGTGTTATGGACTTTCTTGTTCAAATAAAGATAGCAAGAGAACGAAGAAAATTTGATGATAGGAGTAAATTAGAAAGTTGCACGCTCTATCTGAACCATGAAAGAAACAAATTGGGTTCAGTATCCCTTTAAGCTTCAGATGCCACTTGCATGCTGGAAGTATCTCTGTGCAATTACTACTGTTTGTGCAACTCGCAAGGTAATATCATTACTTGTTTTACTCCGGATTGTGTCTCTCTCATTTGCCTGTGCTCACAGTTTATCAGCTGTTTATCTCCTGTATGCTCTCAATGTGCACACATACGTAAACCACTGATAACTATTTACAGAAGTTATACTAAGGCATTACCTGCTGACTGCAATCATAACCTATAATTGCTATATTATCATACAAGCTTTGCAAAAAGAAAGAAAACAGTGGTGTTTACTGAACTAAAAGATCACAGTGTTTGGCCTGCCTACTGATCGTACTTATCACAGAGTACGATCTAAACAAGAAAATAGTTCATAGGTAAGGATGTGGGTTGCGCCTTTTGGACTTCTGTGTATAAAATAATGTTTCTAGTGAACAAATTATTTATTTTTGTATTATAAATGAGAGATCTATATAAGATATTTATCTCGACCCCTTCAAGATAACAGGCAAATATTGATGTGGATATATAACATAAAAATGTATTAATAATAAAAAATTATTACGAATTTAATAAAATATAAGCAAAACTTGGCTAAGTAAAATTTCGACACCGGTGTCTTAATGTATTCTAAATATTTAAAAACATGAATTGAGATATACAAAATATATCTATATACGCTCATATATAAAAAAAACATTGAATTTTAGCAATGACTAAACATCCACAATTAATAGGAGTATTATCGATATGTAATCCAATCCTGAATGACAACACAAAAGACTGAGTATACCTAAACTAGACTAAGGAGCGGTTAATTATGCTGTGTATAAAAGTCTCTCATGTGCACAATTTGTAAAGGGAGTTCATTGATTGGAGTCACAATGAGCAAATGTATATTTCTCTCTTATTTAAAAGTACGATGTTTTCATAAACCTTTAGTTTAGGCTGTCTCTTGATGTGAGGAATATTTGCTTAATCGGCTATGCCTTGATTACAGAGCAACTTTAGTGCAAATCGTTGTCTATTCCAATATTGGTTAAATAGTTCATGATCATATAAACATCCAGTATGAACAGTGCAAATGTCCGATGGAAATGGATGAATACAAAGTCAGTGATATATATACAATTGTTATAAACCGCAAGTGTTTCTTTAGAAATATTGCAATTGTTGCAGTTCCCCTCTGGGTATAAGCCATGTTGCTAAAGTTCACACAAATAGTACTCACTGGAACGTCTTCATTTCACAGCTCCACATTATCTGGATACCAACCTCGGATGAACTCCCATAAACACTTCATTGTAAGTTGTCGAAGAATGAAGTGGTAGGAGTTTGAAGAAAAGACAAGGTATTTTTGAATGAGTGCGCACACGTCACTTCTTCACATTGATTGGACAAAAGACACATGCATCACTAACTGACCTCAGAGAGGTATCGGTCTGGCGAGGACGCCGAAGAAACCGTAAGTACTATTTGTGTGAACGTGATGTATCAACTCAGCGGAGGTTTATATTGGTATTTACTTTACAACTATATATTCAACCACATAACACACTCAGCAGTTGTGTCCCACAGCCCTAATTCAAAGCTAGAGAGTGACAATGCCTATATATGTCCTATATGTCAACAATTTATATTCTTCTTCAAAAATCTTTCGTATTAAAGTTAATGCTTTGTATTTAGTGAGTAAAGGTCTGACTGCTCCTGTTCCAGATTATTATTTTTGTATATCACCTTTATATATCTCCTTCATCATACAAAGCAATGTTACCACTGTTAGCGTATTTTTATCTAGATTTGATGCCTTAGCTTTTATTCTTTAGACAATTTATTTTTATTGAACTTTCCTAAAGAAGTTTAAAAAATGTAGATGGTTATACAGTGTTAAAGGGAGATTAAGCACTAAATACATTTTATAGTTATAGTAACTGAGGTTATTCCCTGCTTCCCTCTAGTCATTGGTGCCGCATGTTAAGATCTAGCTTTATCTGTATTCCATTGCTGATGTGTTTGCACATGTGCAGCAACTCTACTTCAGATACCTGCAGTGTAACCTAGCTTCTAATATGGCGGCACCCATAATTAGAGGGATGTGCATGAAATGTATTTAGGGCCAGATATTGAGTTGAGCGCAAAATATCGCTTGCACAAAAGTGATATTTGCGCTCAATTGAGTAATAACAACGCATGCAATGTGCGCTGGTATTACTAGAGCACGCTTTCATAAGCTCCAATAGGAGCCTCGTTCTCCTGCCGTCTGTCATGATCCAGCCTAGAATTGAACCTGGGACTTGTTTCTATCTTTGCTGCTGTTCTTTTCCAGCCTGCAGTCTTATCTCTTTGCCACCAGATGGCTTGGTCATGGGCTGAGAATATTGGTTTTCTGTTTGCTGCAACTTTGGCTCTCTGGCTCCACCTGCCTACCAGCTGTAACAAATCATAGGATCAGCAGCCTGCTATATTAGGCAGGTTTACTTTCAGTTCCGGGCCTTGACATTGAGTGTTGCACTCTGACAGAGCCTCTTCTCCAGATTCCTGTATGAATACAGATTTGTTGGATTTCCTGGTGCCTGATTACTGCTTTATTTTGAGACTACTCTTCTGGATTTTCCCTTGGCACTGTATTTCATTTCTGGACTGATTTCCTTGCAATTGACCTTAGCTAATTCTCTGATATTTCCTAAGGACTGCCTCAGACTTCCAGTCTACAGCCTATGCAAGTATCCTGCCTGTTATTACAAAGATCTGCATTCCTGCCTGTTACTACAAAGTTACCAGTCTACAGCCTATGCAAGTATCCTGCCTGTTATTACAAAGATCTGCATTCCTGCCTGTTACTACAAAGTTACCAGTCTACAGCCTATGCAAGTATCCTGCCTGTTATTACAAAGATCTGCATTCCTGCCTGTTACTACAAAGTTACCAGTCTACAGCCTATGCAAGTATCCTGCCTGTTATTACAAAGACCTGCATTCCTGCCTGTTACTACAAAGTTACCAGTCTTCAGCCTATGCAAGTATCTTGCCTGTTATTACAAAGATCTACATTCCTGCCTGTTACTACAGAGTTCCACTCTACAGCCTATGCAAGTATCCTGCCTGTTATTACAGAGAGCTGCATTCCTGTCTGTTACTACAGAGTTCCAGTCTACAGCCTATGCAGGTATCCTGCCTGTTATTACAGAGATCTGCATTCCTGTCTGTTACTACAGAGTTCCAGTCTACAACCTATGCAAGTATCCTGCCTGTTATTACAAAGATCTGCATTCCTGCCTGTTACTACAAAGTTACCACTCTACAACCTATGCAAGTATCCTGCCTGTTATTACAGAGATCTGCATTCCTGCCTGTTACTACAGAGTTCCAGTCTACAGCCTATGCAAGTATCCTGCCTGTTATTACAGTTACCTGATTACAGCATCTTTTCATATCCTGCCTGTTACTGCCAAGTTTTGGTCTTAAGCATATCTACATATCCTGTCTGCTATTGCCAAGTTTCTTGTCTACAGTTTATTTAGATTTTTGCTTGCTTTAAGGCTATCTAAACCAAGTTACTTTCTTGTCTACACAGATACTTTGCCTTTTATCTAGTTTGCATCTCTCTGCTTTGCTAATTAACCTATCAATAAAACCTTCACCTTTATTTCCTAAAACCCTTGTACCAGTTTAATTATGCCAAAAAGGAAAGACTCACGCAGACAAAACACAACTTTAACCCCAGAACCTGACACCTCTGCACAACAGCTTCCAACACCTGAATCTGCTCCCTTGAAGAGTGTGACACCGTCAGACACGGCATGAGAACTAGTGCAATGAATGGGGTAAGTTGCGCAGCGATGGGCAGCAATTTTAAATATATATGTAAATGAATATATACATATATATTTATGTGTTAATATGGGTATAACAAAATAAAGATGCTACCATCTTTATTTTTTAATAAAGATTACTATATTCATATTTGGGGCCAATTAGGGGACTTTTAGGGGGGACTTTTAGAAAATTAACTAGAGATCAGGGGCTCCATTACATATGCAGCGTCGCCCGCAAAAGTCGGCAACGCCAGATTTTACACAATTTTGGTATTACATATACGGCGTAGCATACAAGTTACGCGCGTATATTTCACCCTATGGCCGTATTTTTTTTATCAATAGACTAACATAGAACAGACGCGCAATTTGGTATCCAATATGCAGCATAAGGACTTACGCGCACAGAATTCAGAGAATCTACTCCATTCTTATCTCGCCACAAATTGCAGGCGAAGGAACCCTTGCACTGACTAAAAAAGCAACGTAACTCCCTGGAAGCCTTAACAAATACATACATTTAAGCAGCATCTCAAGGTTAAAGGGACAGTATATATGATATTGGTTTTTTAAGGTTTATTTGTGTATTTGAAAAAGTTTGAAGCCACAAAATAATCAAATGGATTGAGCTTGTAGGTACTTTATCACATTGTGGACATATACTTGCTTATTTACTTTAAATTTCTTCTCAAAACAATCAACAATACTTGGAGGAGAGAACAATGGGAAATCATAATTGTATTACCTTCATCTCTTTATATATGGGTTTATATATGAATTTTGAATAGCATAATTACGTGTCCCATTTTTATATGAAATCGAGGTTCATTTTTACGAGTGTTAGCCTAATTTGCATAAAACTATTGTTTTTTGACACTTTCCATGGATAAAATACTGGCGTAAGTTACTTGCGACGACTTAAATGTGTATTTGCGCACATTTCAGAAGATCTCTAGTTTGTCCTACTTACGCCAGTTTAGCATCTAACGGCGTAAGTAGTATTATATGTAATACCCCGATGTGCGAGGTGAAATTACGGGCAAAGCGGGTTCCCACGCTTGCGCCGACACCTGCGCCGTATATGTGATCGCGCCCCTTATCTCTGTTTAATTTTTGAGTGCCCATATAGTGATAGAAGTACTGTACCCATCTGGCCAGCCACATAACTTTAATAGATGCATTTAGCTGGGTTAGCAGTGGTGCGGATGGAAACGCATTGCAATAATTAATTTTTGAACGCCTTAATTACATGATCTCCTGTAAAAAACATAATTTATGTAAGAACTTACCTGATAAATTCATTTCTTTCATATTGGCAAGAGTCCATGAGCTAGTGACGTATGGGATATACATTCCTACCAGGAGGGGAAAAGTTTCCCAAACCTCAAAATGCCTATAAATACACCCCCCACCACACCCACAATTCAGTTTAACGAATAGCCAAGAAGTGGGGTGATAAGAAAGGAGCGAAAGCATCAAAAAGGAATTGGAATAATTGTGCTTTATAAAAAAAATCATAACCACCACAAAAAGGGTGGGCCTTATGGACTCTTGCCAATATGAAAGAAATGGATTTATCAGGTAAGTTCTTACATAAATTATGTTTTCTTTCATGTAATTGGCAAGAGTCCATGAGCTAGTGATGTATGGGATAGCAAATACCCAAGATGTGGAACTCCACGCAAGAGTCACTAGAGAGGGAGGGATAAAAATAAAGACAGCCAATTCCGCTGAAAAAAGAATCCACAACCCAACTCAAAAAGTTTTAATCTTATAATGAAAAAAACTGAAATTATAAGCAGAAGAATCAAACTGAAACAGCTGCCTGAAGAACTTTTCTACCAAAAACTGCTTCTGAAGAAGAGAAAACATCAAAATGGTAGAATTTAGTAAAAGTATGCAAAGAAGACCAAGTTGCTGCTTTGCAAATCTGATCAGCAAAAGCTTAATTCTTAAAAGCCCAGGAAGTAGAAACTGACCTGGCAGAATGAGCCGTAATCCTCTGAGGCGGGGATTTACCCGACTCCAAATAAGCATGATGAATCAAAAGCTTTAACCAAGAAGTCAAAGAAATGGCAGAAGCTTTCTGACCTTTCCTAGAACCAGAAAAGATAACAAATAGACTAGAAGTCTTTCTGAAATCTTTAGTAGCTTCAACATAATATTTCAAAGCTCTTACCACATCCAAAGAATGCAAATATCTTCCCAAAGAATTCTTAGGATTAGGACACAACGAAGGGACAACAATTTCTCTACTAATGTTGTTGGAATTCACAACCTTAGGTAAAAATTTAAATGAAGTCCGCAAAACCGCCTTATCCTGATGAAAAATCAGAAAAGGAGACTCACAAGAAAGAGCAGATAATTCAGAAACTCTTCTAGCAGAAGAGATAGCCAAAAGAAACAATACTTTCCAAGAAAGTAATTTAATGTCCAGAGAATGCATAGGCTCAAACGGAAGAGCCTGTAAAGCTCTCAAAACCAAATTAAGACTCCAAGGAGGAGAGATTGACTTAATGACAGGCTTGATATGAACCAAGACCTGTACAAAACAACGAATGTCAGGAAGATTAGCAATTTTTCTGTGAAACAGAACAGAAAGAGCAGAGATTTGTCCTTTCAAGGAACTTGCAGACAAACCCTTATCCAAACCAACCTGAAGAAACTGTAAAATTCTAGGAATTCTAAAAGAATGCCAAGAGAACTTATGAGAAGAACACCATGAAATGTAAGTCTTCCAAACTTGGTAATAAATCTTTCTAGATACAGATTTATGAGCCTGCAACATAGTATTGAACACTGAGTCAGAGAAACCTCTATGACTAAGCACTAAGCGTTCAATCTCCATACCTTCAAATTTAATGATTTGAGATCCGGATGGAAAAACGGGCCTTGAGATAGAAGGTCTGGCCTTAACGGAAGTGGCCAAGGTTGGCAACTGGACATCCGAACAAGATCCGCATACCAAAACCTGTGTGGCCATGCTGGAGCCACCAGCAGTACAAACGAACACTCCATTATGATTTTGGAAATCACTCTTGGAAGAAAAACTAGAGGCGGAAAGATATAAGCAGGATGATAATTCCAAGGAAGTGACAACGCATCCACTGCTTCCGCCTGAGGATCCCTGGACCTGGACAGATACTTGGGAAGTTTCCTGTTTAGATGAGAAGCCATCAGATCTATTTCTGGAAGCCCCCATATCTGAACAATCTGAAGAAACACATCTGGGTGAAGAGACCATTCTCCCGGATGTAAAGTCTGGCGACTGAGATAATCCACTTCCCAATTGTCTATACCTGGGATATGGACCGCAGAGATTAGACAGGAGCTGGATTACACCCAGGCAAGTATCCAAGATACTTCTTCATAGCTTGAGGACTGTGAGTCCCACCTTGATGATTGACATACGCCAAGGTTGTGACATTGTCTGTCTGAAAACAAATAAACGGTTCTCTCTTCAGAAGAGGCCAGAACTGAAGAGCTCTGAGAATCGCACGGAGTTCCAAAATATTCATTAGTAATCTCGCCTCTTGAGATTTCCAAACCCCCTGCGCTGTCAGAGATCCCCAGACAGCTCCCCAACCTGAAAGACTCGCATCTGTTGAAATCACAGTCCAGGTTGGATGAAGAAAAGAGGCCCCCT